>NW_028280858.1:410833-779166 GCF_059751285.1 Brachycentrus maculatus
CCATGTTAGCTGTTTGGTTCAATGTGTACACTGGTTTTAGGCATTCATTTTATAAATCTTTTTACCATGCCAGTGTTGCCGTATTTACAGGTTTGTGACATTAGTTTTAAAGATGTCCATATAAACCTAGTTGTTACGGTGAAACATAATTAAAAGGACATTTTTTAGTATTTCATATAGAATGTGTATGTTGATAATGTGGCTCTGCAATTAACAACATTGTCTTTACATTGTCTTTAAGACTCGACCTTCCTATGTGCGTGTGGTCGTTTTTACATAAAAAAAATATTCTTTCTTTTACGTATATTGGTCTAGAATAATGCAGAGTTTCTTGATTGCAAAATATGTGAAGGGTGATCAGTCTTATGTTTGAGTTAAATCAAATTGTTTTTGCTCAAACTAAATATGATAAATCTTACGTTACCCCTCGCTCTAATCAAATTCTTGGATTATGTAAATCTTCAATTTCCCTGACTTGACACCAGTCATTCGTGTATTATTATTTTATTCCATAGACTCAAAATCAGCATGCTTTTTATTTTTATTGCGTTCTTAAAATTGGATTTGTATTAGATGCGCCTGACTGAGAATCCATATGAGTGTCTGTAAGACCAGAATGAGATTTTTTTTTTTAATTATTCCTTCTTTTTTTACTTCATTTGTGACCTTGTAAACCATCGGAGTTCACCCAAACATAGTACTAACACATACAAAATGCTTGTATACAGTGTTGAATACTTACAATGCGTTTCCATCCCTTGGTCGTATATGAATATACAGTACAAACACCAATACAAACTCTGATAGCATTACAAATAGCAATGTTTTGTTTTGTATTTTTGTATATGTATATAATGGGGTTTTTGATCAGTAGAAGATCATAAATTCAAAATTAACCAAAATATCATTTTGAAATCATTAAAGATCCAAAAAAACTTGTATAAGAAGAATGTGTGTGAAACTGTAATGAATGTTTGTATTTATTTTAATTTTCTTCTTTAGAATTTTGGCACTCTCTGCAACAATCTTTAACTTGATCTTTTTGTTCACTTTCCTAAAGGCGGAGACTGACCGGAGCATTTTGTTGTAACATAACATCGTAACATCGCTCACGGCAAGCACCACCGAGCATCCGAAACTATGGATGAAGCGTTAGGCTCGGTGTACTAACTGCCTGAATGCTCGCATCGTAACGTGTTACATTACAACGAAATGCTCCGGTCAGTCTCCACCTTAATGACTTCTACACTGTTATGATTATGGTATGCCATATGCATACATACCTAGTATGATTTTTTTTTTATAATTTACCTCAGACTAGATCTTTATACCTTGTTTTTAGATCTGCATAAGTAACAATATGCAGGGTGTCCCAAAAACCATGAAAAAAACTGAAACTGCTTGTAGACTTGGTGGGAGATATTAGCATTTTTTTTTAATTCAGACAAACTCAATCACACCTATTCCATTTAACTCCACTGTGCAACATAAAAAGTTATTTATAAAAATTGTGATTAATATTGCAGAACAGTTTTGTTCCCAAACACAATAAAGCATTTAGATATTGCTATTAAAAAAGGCATACTTGCGGTTTATTTAATTTACATCATCCAAATTTGATCTATTATTCTGTATAAAAATGTGTTAAATATAACTATGTTTATATTTATCTTAAAAATCTATCTATTCAGTCTGGTTTTTAAAATGAATTTTGACGGATCTCGTTTTTTTCTTCTTTTTTATTAGGGACACCTTGTGTATCATATGCGTACTTGATTGCATGGATGCCTGCTCTTATTTTAGTAATCACACTGACTTTTATAATTGTTAAAACAATGTATTTGGTGTATCGCGTTTTGTGAAGTAACACTTAAAAATATATATTTAGGATCTCATTTTATTTATTCTCATATTTACTCTTAATTTCATAACCAGCCCGTCCACTGCACTTAATCATCATTTATTGTATTAAACTATGTTTATTTATATATGTAGGACTTAATAAAGATACAATAAAATTAAATAAATGTACGTGTGTTAAGGAATGTGCTTTTAAAAATGGAAAACGTAATTTATGACGAAAATTGTTTTATTGTTTTTACTATTCAATATTTAAATATTCCTAATACGTATGCACGTAGAAGTATTATTTTACAAAAGAGTTTAAAAGTTAATGACTTAAGTTTTTTTTACAAATAAAATTGGCAGTGAAGTTGATACTATTTAATCATATTTGTAAAATTTGAGATTTTCTTACATCAGTATTACATAC
This sequence comes from Brachycentrus maculatus, assembly GCF_059751285.1. Taxonomy (NCBI): domain Eukaryota; kingdom Metazoa; phylum Arthropoda; class Insecta; order Trichoptera; family Brachycentridae; genus Brachycentrus; species Brachycentrus maculatus. Next base: position 413,106 of record NW_028280858.1, read on the forward strand.
TAGATAGCAAAAATTAAAATATATAACAATTATTCTTTATGCTTTTGTAACAACAAAAGAACATCTTCAGTCAAGTTTGTAATACTTTTCACATATTTTTATTCACTAATAGCATTCTTCGTAATTATTTATCAAATGTCAAAATGTGTGCACTCTCTCTATGATGATCTTTCATTTGAGAAATAAGAAATTTTGGGCACGAGCAAATTCCAGATCGATGGAGATTAGAAGTGGGTATATGTATATGGTTGTGCGATTTTATTTATTCGGTGATAATTTTATTTTGTTTTATTTATTAATGTTTGCAAATTATACTTATCATTATTTTTTAAAAATCCAAATAAATAGTGCAAAATTTAATTCAAGTGAGGTACTTTTAGATGTATATAGTACTTATAGTCAAATAGCACTCATGTGAAAGTCAAATCAGAGCTGTTTGCCATTTTTTAAATGGAAATCCATTTGGAATAATGAAACCTGAATGGAAACGATAAACACCGTATAAATATATTACATAACTCTCAAATAATAAATTCTTGATATTCTAGTAATGATTTTTATTAATTGTATTATTATATTATATAGTATAATATAATTTTTAATTTACTTTGTTTTAATATGGGTTTTTTAATGATACCATTATGGATATGTTAAAATGTTCCTTACTTGATTGGATTTTGGACTGGTTTGGACAGGATACAATATATAATAAACGTGGGATTTATTTTCATCGTGTTGGCAATTAATATTAATATTTTATTTATGTACATGGAAATTTAGTTGAAAAAGTTTTTATATGCATTTTCTAACCTTATTTAGTACATTCCATTTGTGTTTTGGGATATTAATATTTTCTTATACCCTATAAACAAATCTTTAACATTTTACAAGTTAACTTAATTGTGTAGTAGGCTATTAAATTATTGTGTTTGAAAATCAATTATTATTTATCCATTCCTACTGTTTCACTAAATAATGTTAGCAAAAATCACATTTCCAAACTTTTTTCAAAACTTATATTAATTAACTACTTAAATTTTATTAAAAAATAATAAATTTAGTATATTACTAAAAAAAACATATCTTTTACCTTTTCTTTTACTTATACCTTTTCAAAATCTTAATCATGTTTAGTATTATAAATTACTTGTTTCAAATAATTCATAATTTTTAAAAATATTTTTTTTTTTTAAATGTTACCACTTTTCTAATTTTACTAATGTTACTTTAATTTTTCAATTGCTTGTAAAAAACAAAATAATTTTAAATTGCTTTAATGTTTACTTAATTTGGTGTATAAAACATTAGTTACGTGTAAACTTTTCATTTTTACTATAGATTCTAAGTTCTTTTTGTTTATTTTTGTAATACATAATACGCTTTTGTGGTAAAGTATTATTACAATAGTATGTAATATAATATAATTTATTTTCTCCGCTTTTATTTCGTAATCATAAAATATATTTAAACATTTAATTGATTGGCAGATGTACTTATAGAACTGGATATGCCAATTATGAATTGACATTGCAGTGGTCACATTTGACATGAAAATGCATGCCATCTACATATCGCTCACTCCTTTCAACAACGTCATATATCAAAAATTGAAAATTTTCAGTTGTGCATGTTTTCGGAATGCCCAGAAAATGTACTATATTCCAGCAAAAGTGGCATATTTTTAACTTAATATTTACCCGCTACAGGGCAGAAAGTGTTGTTTTTGCATTTTGAAGAAAAGGTATTGTGTAATTATTTTTTTAAATATACTAAATATTTTTCAAATGGAGAAAAAACCTTCAGGTTTTACCTAAAAAGATCTGTTGCACAGTAAAAAGTTCAATAAGAGGCTTGATATTTATTTTTAATACGCTTAAGCTTCAAAAAGGATCTCCTGAAAAATCAAGATTTTTGAAATATGACGTCGTTGAAAGGAGTGAGCGATATATGTCTGCATTTATATTGTATCTTTACCTAGTTGTATAAATAATAATAATTCTTAATGGGGTGTTATTTTTTTCAAATGTTAAATTCATATAAAATATCATAAGACAATCAATCAGCACTATTCTTATTAAAATCCGTAAATAAGAGAGACAAAGGATTAAACTATGAGTATTTATTTCAATTAACAAATTGTGATGCCGTCATTACGAATTGGTATTGGTCACCTCTGCTTAGCTTACTCTACGTACATTATACTCAGTCTATGTAGAGTACCCAATAAAGCAACTAACAGGAACAGGAACTGTTTTGCACTAATTTTGATGGTATTGGTACTAATTTTTAGTAACGTTGGTAACTTACCGAAAAGGTTTTTTTTTTCTTTTGCAGGCGTATTTCGTAAGCAAAGTGGTTCATTTTATAAATCTTTAAAAAAATCCCTTTGTATGTAGAGTGTGTTCTACTCTAATATTCCTCCTTTTTAATTTCCCAATTATCAAATATGCTGTTTTACTGATTCCCTAATTTAATCGATTTATGTTGCAGTTTGTGACAATATATCAGCAATGTAAATTATATTTCTTGCATTAAAAATAACTTCTCTTACGGTAATGGTAAAAGGATATGGAAACATAAAGTAAGGAGATAACTGAATGGAAAATTTGATTTCAAACATTGTAGGCAATTTAATAGTTGAGAGTAAATTGCTTTAGGTAACGAAACTGTTGATACCTACTGAATAATTTGTGTGACATACATATGTATGCACTACAATAGCCATATTGTTTTAGAATATATGGCATCATGCATGATATATCTGACTACATAAAAGTATTTTTATAGAACTTTCGATAAATTAATTGCTATACAAAATTCTGTTTGTAAAAAACGTACTGTATACCATAAATTGTGGTGTTTGACTAAACAGTTGAATGTTAAAATTAACACCAGTTTGAAAGATAGTCATTTACAAAGAAAACCTTACCCATTTTTCCCTGCCTGTTTAATGAATTACTATTGGCTTGATTTCACAAAAATTAGTTATGTTTGTCGATTTTAAGAAAACATATCTATAGACGTGACAGTGATCAGAGTCTATAATACAGAAAAGGTGAAATTTCTGGTCATTTTACCATCTAATTATCTATAAATAAATAATGCTTCTTTTATAATTATAATTTTTTTAAACTATAATTTGTAACAAAAAGTGTATGGAATGTTTCCTGTGGGACCAATTGTATTGGAATATATATTTATTTCATCGGAAATGCAAAAAGGAATGTATGCTTGAATCTACGAATGACTTGTATCCTTAAATCATATGAAATTTAATGTTATTAAATTATTGGTGCTTTATAGAAGTAATAATTGTAATGAGGTGGTTGTACTTTAAAATAAGAAATAAAAATCTTGGATCTATTTTATGCAAACAATTGCGGTACATATATAACTTTGTAACTGTAAATACTAATTGTAGTGTGTAAAATAAGAATAATGTATTTATGGAGGGTGCTTTTGTGTTTGAGAATATTTTTATATTTATTTTTTACATATTTGACTATTGTTTTTAGGTTAGTCATATGATATAAGATCAAATAAACAATTCTAATTTCCAAAGTTAATGATTTTTAATTATGATAATTATAACGAGCACATTTTTTTTCCATACTTATAAACTACAAATTATATGATAAAACTGTTTAATTATGTTATTAATCCTTTATTTAAATATAAAATAACACTCTTTATCTATAATATCAGTATTAAAATTATTATAAGCATGTATTATTATTGTTTAAATGTTATATTTAGTATTTTGTTCACATCGATTTATCCTAATACGTACTTCTGTCTAGATGAACACATTATTGTTATCTTTATGTACACTTATTTGCACAAGATTAAAGTGAAAACTACATAATAATGCAATAAGAACATTTTTAATTTGACAAACTTTTTTTTCTTTGGGTATTTCAACAGAATTACTTTGAATATTTTTCAGATGTGTAAATATTTACGCTTCTTTTATTTGCCACTCACCAACACAATCTTTTTTTAACATACACATGCTTTGCCTTTTGTATATATATTTTATAAAAACCATGCAATTTATCCACTGGTAATTTTTTTTTAAATTTCTGTAATAAATGAATAATAATAATGAATTAAGTAAAATCAACTTCTTTGTGTAACAATATCGACTATCATTGTTAATTAACCATTTTAGTGCCATACATTTTCGATAGAACTATCTAGAAGGGCGATTGTGCTCTTCGGCACTAAAATAGTTCAAACCAATGTATCTGTTGATATGGAATTATATCAGCATCATTGAACAAACATGATTCCATAACCAAATGGATTTTTTTCAAACATTTATTTTATTCTCTTCTATATGTATTAAATTGTCTTATTCTCAGTGGATAAATACTAACAGCTGTACTGAAGAAAATAAAGTAATATATTGTGTTGACTTATTATCCAATTATATTTCAAAGTATTTATACCTTTAGACTGCGGATCCATGTATTAAATTAATTATAAGTTTGCAGTCTTTATTTCGTAAATCTGATATACTTTTACTTGTTACGTTTTCTGTGAATTTTTTTATTTAAAGCTTAGGTTCAAAGTCCACAATATTATTTATTCTGTTCATTTTTAGTTTTTTCAATGACTATAACAATAAAAATCTATTTACAACATTGAGTTTCCTCCTTTCCATTAATTAGTACCACATTCCTTTTTATCTAAATATTATTATGAATGATACAATCTATGGTTAAGTCCTAGCTTCCTATACGGACATGTTCAGTAAAATTATATTTGTCACCAAAATCAATATTATTAGGCGGATCAGAAATCACGGCATTATTTTGAAACAGTCAGGCTTGAACCAGTTTGCATCCGTACACGGTAAAAGTACTTTAAACCATTGAAGAATTGAGCCAAAAACTCGAATCTTCCTAGTCTACAGTGCAGTTTTATTCAAACTGGAATGGGAAAGTGCATAAGATGGGTATTTGGATGCCGCACAAGTTATCCGCCACGGACAAAGAAATGCATGGTAATGATAAAAAGTAAGTAGTTTATTATGAAGATAAAAAATATTATCTATTCTTTTCTGTAATTTTTTCGATGCGATCTAATACTTACCTGTATCAAATTACATTTATTTAAAAAACCTCACTGTAACCAATGTGTTAAAAACAGTAATAAAAACAAAGGTATTAGAATGTTATTTATTTTTCTTAAAAAAAAAATAACATGGATGATTTTATGCTTTTGGTAATTTATATAAACCTCCCTGAAATACCAATTCGTGGCTCCTGACTTTTTTATCTAAAAAGTGTCGAAGTTCCTGTAAACTGCATTCAGTTCCCATGCCCTGAGAAGCGAACATCTTCAGCATTTGGTGAATCCGTTCTAATGGCAAGGAATCTAAGTTTGTCAGCATTCCAACTATATACGACCAGAACACTTGCAGTTCCACTTCTCTTTGATCGTGGGCTGATGCCATAGCGCTTTCTTCCTCTTCTTCGCACACCATCTCTTGGTTCTGCGAAGATGATGGCACCATCTGAGGTCTGGATGAAGATTTTAAATCATCTCCTTCCACTAAGACATATTTGTCCGTACACGTTTCCGTAATGATCCCCGTAGATTGCCAATAAATAATTTTTCTCCGCAAAACGGTAGCGGGAACTTTCATAATTTGACTCAAATCATCCAGCATCCATTCGGATCTCTCTTGAAAATGAATTATGATTGTGGCTAATATGGGTGACACTGTATATTCTAAAATCTTATCATTTATCTCAACTTCTATATTGACTGTGCCTAAATGAGGTTTCCAAGAGAGAGTACGATTTCCTTTCAGAGCTTCAAAATTCTTGGTATACACTTCCAAATTTTCTTTTACCTCCGGAGGTAATTCTAAGGTTTCATCTTTAAAAGGTGGCCAGAACTGAGCGGATAATATCATGGCATTTGTATAAAATTTTTGGTTGGCCTTTTCAGATGTCGAATCCTGCTGTATTATACCATTAATCCTCTTAGAATCGGATATATCTTTTAACATAACTTCGCAAAAATGTAATTGAGATTCGCCAAATCTTATCTTTAGTAACTCCAAATAACGAATCTCTTTTTCGGCGTTGAATATAGATTGAGCTAACAGTCGGTCCGCTAAGAGAGTTCTGTACTCGTTGACAAATAACTCTTTACTACCGTAAACATTTACAAGCATAGAAATGATATCGCTGCTACTCCGATACTTAGTCGGGGTGGCGGGGTCGGCGTCTACAGGGTCCGGAGTCCACTGTTTCCAATGGAGATCTTCGTCTATCTTAGCTGTAGGAGCTGCCGGATCTTCTCCGACTCTGGCTAGCTCCTCGGCTAAATCACTTCCGGGTCCTTCCTCCGTGAGACTGCTGACTACGCTCCGCACCGTGTCATCACGCGTACGCAAGTAATTCCTCACCGGCTGCGTGACCGTGACGAGCAGAACGCCCGATGGATCGAGGTGACGCAGAGCGCGGATGGCAGAAATGTAACCCGTTAAGATGTCGGGAGTGTTGACAGCGGGGTGGAGTAATCTCTTTTCCAGGGCGGCTTGCAATTTCTTGCTCAAAGTGCTGCGAAGTTCCGTCTTATCCAGACATATTTTGATATCCTCAATAGCCGCCTGCGAATCCGGATATTCGATTACTATTTCGAAAATTTGATCGATCATTATTCTTGTATAAGTTTCATAGAGGAAGTAATTCAGTTTGTGTTTAAACTTTTTAATGGCCTCGATAATAAGAGGGTCGTCAGCCGAAGGGACAGAAGAGCCGGCGCAGTAGATTTTCGTCAGCCAGGACATCACCGTAGTATCTAGCCAAGATTCTAGAGTGGATATATGAGACACGTCGAATGTTCCTTTACACGAAGTCTGAACGTGATTCTCAATCCTTAATTGGATCAAGTTTGTCAGAACTTGTCCGGTCAATCTCTCCAATAGTTGGAGATCCATTAATTTACTGTTAGTTTCACGAAAAACTCTGGCAATGTACTGACATTGGCAATCATTCTTTAGTTCGTTACAACCACCGCACGGTGACACGTCATCGGTAGAGTCGCTCTGATCAGAATCTCTTTGCGCTTGATCATCGGCAAAGCAAAACACGTTGAATGATATTTTATAAAAATCATAAACTATGTGCTGGAAATCCAATGGTAACTGAGAGAGGAGGGTCGCTCTGACTAGTTGTTTAAAGCCAGACATTATATTGCTTTCTCCATAAACGCACTTCCTGGGCACGCAGAGGGTGTTAAGTTTTTCCAACCTTTCTAACATTGGAACAAAACAATACAGAGCGTCGTATAATTCCTTCACGGCATTTCTGAAGCGTTGAAAACCTTCCATGTCATCACAAAAGGTTTGGAATTTCTTCCAAAACTCTGGAACCACCCGCTGCCTCAAATATACCTCGATACTTGACAAAATGGCATCTTTCGTGTTTGTTTCAATTTTCATTTCTATTAAGATATTTAAAACTTCTTCAAACTCTGTGGCTGTGCAGTCGCTAAACAAAGAATTGTTCAGTATTGGAAATGCACTATTGACTTTAGTCCAAGCGTATTGAGTTGATGGTTGAGATGCCATTTTCGAAGATATGTTAGCTACACCAAAACAAGCCTATTCAAATGGTTTACTCGCATTAAAAAAAACTAAACCTAGATTTCTACGATTCGACGCCGGCAAACTGACAGTTGACAGATTTGATTGAGTGTTGTCAATTGTAAAATATTTACATTTTTTTCTTCAATGTCTTTTCACCCTACAAGTGTTCTTATTTCATTGAAAAAGTAGAACTATCAATCCATTTATTGAAGAGTAAATAATATCTTCATTGATTAGCGCGTCTTTGTGTGTGTTTTTTTTAATAAATTACTTTTTTCATGGTCGCAAAGCTTCGGCAACTTGATACAAATGTGTCGGTCAAAATATATTATAATCTCTGATTGCATTTTGTGGCTTACGATAGTATACTTAGGTAAAGTCGATATACATATTTCAAGAGTATAAGGAAATTATATTGGAATAAAATGGGAACATATAAATTTTAGGTAAATATATATTTTAGGAAATTGGACATAGTTCTTAATTAAGATTTTAATATAAGTATTTTTCGTAATAACAACACTACATAAGTCAAAATACTTGACAACGAATACGTAAACAAATTGTGCGATTTAAAATAATATTTATTTGAAAATGACGGCGTTACCGCCTCGTAAAATTTCCACACCTAGTAAAATCTCTAAACAAAATGTAACTCCACTTCAAATTCTACTGCAAATGGGGTTTCCGAAGCACAGGGCGTGAGTTTTCCTCTATACTAGTTGATATGATAAACACGTTATGTATTCAAATTGCACACAGGTTATTAAAAATGTAAATTTTACTCTAAGTATCATGTATTCAAATTCGGTTCGATATGATGATAATAACTACGTTTATTTTTTGATGTTTTCAAGTGATAATTTAAATTATTAACGTGTATATTAGAAGTTTGTGGCAATATAGTTTTTTGACATTTCAAATCAATATGCTAAATGGGTATGGTTACCATAAAATACTTCTTAGGCTAATTTTTCTTTTTATGGATTACGTATTATTGAATTCGTTTATTTTTATTCTACACCGTGATAACAAATGAAGATAAATTTGATGACTTGTAAAAATGGTTTTTTATTTATATATTTTTTATTCACATTTCTCCAAACAGTACAATCAGATATCCGTACATAATTATTTTGATCGTAAAATTTTGCGGATTTTGAAATTATTTAATTATTATTTTTATTATTATTCTTCTTCTCCTTCAAACCTGTGTCTACTCCCTTATGGTGCATAGGGCACTCCGTCATGTAAACGCAGTGTTACTTTGATCATTAACACATGATTGAAAGGTGATCAGCCCTCCGCTTCAGGTATCAGTCCAGGGTAATATTGAATAAATATTAAAGTGAATAAAACAATTTATTTGACCCCCCCCCTGGGAATCGAACCCAGAACCTGCAGAACGGTAGCCAAGCGTGCTGATTATTATACTACAGGAGCGGACAAAAGCGGATTATTATTATTAATCATTATTAATAATTTTGATTTGATTATTATCAATTTATTTATGCAATTGGAATTCATTTAAGTATTGTGTAATGGAATGCTTGCGTAACTCCTAAAATATTTCAGTATTAAAGCGCTGGCGGCTACGGGCAACAGGAGTGTCCAGCTGGCCTCCGACTGGCTGCTGACGCACGTGGGCGACTCCAGCCTGGACGAGGACATCCCGCGGGAGTACATCCTGTACGCCTGCCCCACAGGGCCCCTGCTGGAGCAGCTGCAGGACCACTGGATCAAGTCCAAGGAGCTGTGCGGCTGGAACGGGGCCCACAACTTCACTCCGCATGTCACTCTGGTCTCATTCTTTAAGGTCTGAAGAGCACCAAAATATTTTTTAACCTTCCTCTCCCAGTGATATGTATTTACTACAACTCGACTTTTCAAATGAGAATATCAATATAAAATATAATAGATACGGGCTCTGAATTTTTGTATTCCTCCGTTATATAATTCCTCGAAAGTATTACAATATAAAGTTATTCATTTGCAGCGATGAAAATAAATAATTTGTGAAAAAATTGAAGATAAAATCACCAATACACAAACGTTTCTCAGTGTGTGCGTGCGTGGCGTGCTTTGTGTAGCGTGTTGTATCATGTTTACTGCACCAGTAGTGCGCAGATCGTATTACACGGCGCTACGCTAGCTATTGTGGCGTATTTTTTCTCATTTTCAGATACTTACCAGAGCTAACTATTACGAGCTTAAATGATTCATAGGTACTCAGTCAAAATAGAAGAAATACTTTTAAATATAATAGATAAGATAATACTGTTGTTTAAACAATTTAGAGAAGTGATACATTTTTAGTTTCTTTTAATTTATTTCACTCTTATTATACAGGTGGAAGAGAATTTCATGCCAATAGACTTATAACAAGAGAACGCTTGCTTTTAGTGATTACTTTACTCGCGGTTGTTGTTCAATACATTTTTAAGCAAGCTTTATTTCCAGGCTCCGGACGAATGCTCCCTACAACTTTCCAAAGCCCTGAAACACGTCATGGAAACCATAGGACAACCGCCTGATAACTTCCTCAGTCTAGAACCCTACATCAGTCCCAACTTTATGGGGTTATTTGTTTCTGAAGAACATGCAGAATACCTAAAGAAGATTGCTGTTCAATATGTCAAACATGTTTCTTCTTCAAGTAAGTACTTTTTTAAATTAATAAAAACTATTTCATCTTCTCTACAGCATTTCTCTATGTATACAATATTTATTTTGATACTCGATGCAAAAACTTTATTGAAAAATATGATAGTGGATGTCAACATCATTGTGGTTTTTAAAATTGTTAATTTTTTAAATAATATTTGCATGGTATTATAGATATCTCAACAGAAATAAAGGGGTTTTTTGAGATGAGAATATAGATTCTGGGCATTTACAGGGTTTATGACCTGCTATCGCATGGTTTATGTTATCACTTTATATACTGTGTAATATTTGTCTCTCTGCCCATGATTGAAAAACCATATTCACTCTTTTTAGAACTTTTATATATCTTTGTTTAATAAAAACCATTTACGTGTGAGTTCAATGTGCCATCTGTCAAATTTGATGTGATGTGATATATCTTAGTGTCTTCTGAATTATTTAATGTATCAATTTTTATACTTATGTTTGATTGTTTTTAGTGAGAGCATTTTGAGTACAAAGGCACAATATTTGTGTATAAAGACATACTTATACTTGGAAATATCATTAAAAATTTTATCTGCATGATAATTACAAATTTATTTTTTCTGTATGACACCAAATATATACAAACCATCAAATTATATATGCCAACATTTTTATGTTGGCAATACTAATGAAAGAAACGGACAACATGCGGAGTTACCAAACCTGCCTTGCAGTACAGAATTGTTTTTACTATATACGACGCACCAATTTACCAATATTAATATTATTTATTATATTAGATACTGGATTATTCATCCTACAGATGAGATGTCAATTTTGAGTGTGTCTCAACTGGATATAAAACATGTGTCATTCTTGCCTTTATTATGAAAAGCGAAGAATGATGCATGTTTGTGTTATATCAAGTTAAGACACGTTTTAAATTGAAATTATTGCATTAGGATTGATGGGTGGTAATTTTTGTTTGGTTAGTCGGCCTGACAGTGGATACGTATGAACAGTTGGACGCCCTGGCGACGTGCTTCCCGTGGTGCGCCGTACCCCAAGAGCCGCCACAGCCCTGTAAGGCCGCAAACCCTCATAACTAATCAACAGTGTTGGCATGTTGCTGCTTTGTCTTTGCATTTCTTATGTTGGGAACATTATTTTAAAAATTCCATCCGGTTCAAAATGTGTTTCTTTGGATTCATTTGCTGTTTTATATTTTTCATTGTTGAGATAACTAGCCGTATTGCAATTTGTTTTGATGATGTTTTTACAATATCATCCCGTTCAGCTAAAAGCTTTAACTGACAATATACAATGCCTTTTCTCCGCACATAACACACACTGTTAAACATTATTGAATGAAAATATTTTAAATTTAAATGCAATCAAAAGAAAACTTGTAAATACAATGCTACTTGATGAAAATCGTATACTAGGCATTGCTGTCATATAAGATATAATTTTTCTAATTGCGTGCTATGTATTAGGCAAGTTTCTAAATCGCCATTATGAGAATCTTTAAAAAAAACCTTTGTGTAATTTATATTAAAATTGGGAGAATTTGTTAAATAGAATCGTGTTCTACACAAGTTTAAGTGTATTTTGTTTTCATATTGTGTGTTTTGAGCCGAGAAACACCATCATATCATTCCTTAGAGCAATATTTCTCAACCTTTTAGTGACTTGACCCCCCTGAAAGTAAAAAAATAAACCAAAAACATTGCAACCCCCTCGCATTTAACATTTATAAAATCTTGATTATATTATTAAAATAATATTTCATATACGGGTCTCATTTTTTGACAGCTTTGACCCAGACCTTCGTCGGGGGTCGTTACCATCAAGTTGAGAAATGATATGTGATGAGGATTACATATGTTTATGTGTTTATTATCATGTGTTACGTTTCTCAAAGTTTATACATTTTATTTTGCAAACATATCAAGCAAAATGTAGTTTTTGTCACTTGCTTCTAATATTTATACCATATTTATATGACAAGTAAACATGGAATTGCTGCTGTGGGTATTTATGCCAATTGGTGACAAATATGTCACTTTTTTTTTTACATAAAAATGCATGTCAGTTTTTCATTTCTGTATCATTATAATAATATACTAGTCTGTATTCTGATGTACAGTATAATTTGTAACATTTTATTACTTTAATGACTGCCATTAATTCTACACAATAAATGTACATGGTTTACATTTTACATTAGTTTTCATGGAGCATTTTCCACCTTATGTGGAGTAATTTTTTGTTATTGTCGTTGCTGAGAGTAGGTAGAATTTAATAAATATTTCTTTAGAAAAATGAAATGTTTTTATTTTGGCTTTTATTCAGCAAAAGCTTGTTAATTCAAACAATTATTTAAATTTTTACATAATTCAAAAAATATTACAAAATTCAGGCCCTCCAAAAAAACATTTGATACTAATTAAAAAATATTTTTTAATTTGAATAAATATTTATTTATAGTAAATATTTCGCCTGAAATAAAAAAATATACATATGAAAAAAAAGATTTTTTTTCAATTGATGTTTTTTATCAATTTTATATAAATTAATTTGAAAAATCGAAACAACGCAGCATTCACACGCTTTTAATGATGTTTGTACATAATGGAGAATGGGTTAATTTTTTACTCATATTTGCTGATTCCAAAGAGTATTTAATTTATGGTGGTTCTTTCAATTTCGGATTAATGAATTTTTATTAAATATATTTTATTTGAATATTTTGTTCACTTTTTGATAAAACCCCATTTAATGCTAATTCAGTATTATGCTATAGTGTTAGATTCTCCAAAATCACACATAATTTGTTGCTTTGACACTCATATACAGTCCGACGGCATGTTTAATATTATTACAATTTACTTGTTAAAACGACCTCATTTAGTGTTGGAACTTAATGGAACATATTCCCCACACTGAGTGGAGGTCTTCATGATGTAAAAATAGTGATTACTTTTTAAACTCAAATAGTTCATAATATAATACCGATATTTATAATTAAAAGTATTGTTTTTATTTATTACTTGCTGTACTCAGCCATGCGTTGCTGTGAAAGAAAATATAAAGCAATAAAAATAGTACAAATATGTGAAATAACAATGCCATTGAAAACATTTAAAATGCTCAGTGACAGTGACTATCAAAAAGCGTGCTGTCCATCATAAGAAATGTTTGGTATTGCATGTTTCGTTGCTACGTTCAACAGATGGTGCTGCCGTTTCAGTCAGAAAGCTGTTATAAAAAAAACATGTTTTTACCTGTCACAGTTAAAATCACCTATCCCATAAAAACATGCGCATAGTCGAATGCAACATTGTGTAAAAAATTTATAGCAATTAGTGAATAACTTTGAAAAGAGATTTAAGATTTTGACCAAATATATTCGCATTAAAAAAAATATATATTTCATGCTTTGTTTGATAAAGGGTTATTATGCTTCAAAATGGCTGTATTGTTAAGATGTTTTGTTATTTTTCAGCTATTTGCTTAGAGCCCCATGTGAAATCTCTGCACATAACTCTAGCGTACCAGTTCCCGTCGTCCGTGTATCCGACATTGAAAACATTAGCTGAAAACCTACAGCCACTCAAGAAAGCATCTTGGGAACTACGCCTCTACTCCAGGGACCCCAGACTTGCTACCCACCAGGTAAAACTAATGGTTATTTGAACTTGTTCAACCTAAGTCAGATGGTACCTTTGTCCAACCGTCTTACTTATGTCCAACCGTCAACCCCCGCCCTCTACTTGATTACACAACTCTTTCTCTACTGAACAGACTTGTCATGGTTTGATTTAACACGTTGACTGCCAACTACGAGATAACTCGTAGATTGCGTTCTTTGCTAGGATGCCGACTACGAGTTATCTCTTACTGTATTTAATTGCTATATTCGTGCAGCTATGATAAAATGCGTAATATATCAGTGCTAATATGGAAGATGGCTTCTGGGAAGAGAACAAAAAATCATTGCTAGCTTACGTGAACAGAAAATTTACTAATAAATGAACAGAAATATAATTATAAATTTTTTATTCAAAATCAAGAAATTGACGTGGTGAAACCACGTTTCTCCTCTAGCCTGGCAAAAATAATCAATTATCAATCGTTTAATTTAATTAGTCTTAAAAAAAAATAATAAAAATTCTGTGCGCACAAATATTTTTTATGGCTCCGACCTTTTATAATTTACCTGTCGTAAAACTAAAATGTAGTTAAAAGGTTTGAATCATAAAAAAAACTGTCGCCAACCCGCTGGCCTTTGTAAAGATATTTGCCGATGGTTCTTTATTATTATATAGCGCAAATAAAATTAAATGTTTGCTAATTGATGTCTAGACGTTGAAAATTTTGGGGGTGGATACAAGCGCACCGTCAGCCAATGAAAAATGGTTTCGAGGGCGTGATCTTCAAGGAGAGAAACTGAATATAACGGGAAGAAATCAGTGGGATCGATCTCTTGGAAGCCAGGACTTGGAAGCCGGCAGTTGGCCGGAAAAGAGTTGGTCGGAATCACTTGGAAGCCGGGGACTTAGAAGCCAACAATTGGAAGGATCAGTTGGAAGGGATCCGTCGGATCAGAAAAGACCGACCAGTCGGACTGGTCGGAATAGTCAGTTGGGAGCAATCAGTCGGGAGAAATGAGTTGGAAGGAGCATTCGGGAAATCAGTGGGATCGAGGAGTTGTAAGCAGCAGTCGGGAGAGATCAGGGGGATCGAGCAGTCGGGAGAAATCAGTTAGAAGGAGCATACCTACACCAGGTTTTAAGACTTAAGTGAGGAGAAGAGCGGGAGCTCTACGCAGGGAGAAAGAAGATAGAAAAAAAAAGGGAGTTACTCATCCGGAGTATCCCACGCAGAAAACGCTGCGAGAAAAGTAGACCCACGCCGGGTCATAAGCCTCAAATTAAGAGCTGAAGCTCTACTAGGAGAAGAAGAAGATAAGAAGCAAGAATCATCGCTCGGCGGCCCGTCATAAGAAGAACCTCATCCCAGCATCCAACGGCGCAGCTTTTTCACAAAGCTTTTTCACCCCAGCATCACGGCGCATCTTTTTCACCAAAGGTTAGAATAAGTTTAATTTAAGATAGGATTAATTAATTTTAAGCTAATTTAAGATAGTGAATAAGATTAGTTTAAGTTAAAGTCACTTTCGTATAATTTTTATATTTTTAATTAAATCAATTTAAGTATATTTTTTGTGCTGAATTTTCTTTCATCTCCCTACCCCTCTTTCTAATATTCCCAGGGTATATCAGCTTGATAAGGTGGGCGACGTCAAAGTAAAAGAATATATTTTAAGAATTGGGTTTTCAGACCGGAATTCTGAAAATTGCCCTAGCAGTCAACGTGTTAAACAGGCGCATTTTTTTCAAATGTTTTAATTGATGTTCATCATTTTAATTTGTCAGGTGCACAAAGTAAAACATGTCTACACCTCCAGAGAGAGCGACGAACTGGAGTTGAGAATTGGCGACTATATTTACATAGACGAGAAGGTGCTTCACAACTCTGCTGATGGTTGGGTGCAAGGAATATCTTGGTTAACGGGTAATATTAACGACTTTTTTCTTCAACTGTACTCTGGATCCTAATCTAACAAATATTTGCTATTTTTCCCCTAACTCCTGGCAAAGACTTATATTAATATATCTCCCTTGTAAATCTAACAACTTGACCAGTGGATTTGTTATATTTTCAGGCATTACTGGATACTTACCTGCCGTGTACACGGAGAGAACAGCAGAATCCGATGCCTGGACGCTGCACAGAGCCATCCCTTTGGGACTTCATAACAGTTGTATGTTTAATTCTAAGCATATCACTAGTTGACAATTGTCTTGTTTGAATTTGAAAATTGTTCTCCGAACGCAAGGCAAATAGACTGTTTCACTAAAGCGAATATAGTAGAATAAATTCTATAAACTGGCAATCCATCAAAAACAGTAAATAATCAAAATAAAAAAGTTTTTTTAAATTACATATACTGATGTAGTTTGATGATATCACAGTAAAAGCTTATTAAAAGGGATATGACAATAGAATATAGCATGTATTTTCATCCGTATTTCTTTTACTTTAAAATGTGTATTTAAAAAATAATAAATTAAATGTTCCTGCTTATATTTTATGCACCAATTTCATACTTTTTTCACACATTTTTGCGACATTTTATTTAAAAAAATAAGAATTGAGTTGTGGTAGAGTGGGTTCGAACCCACAACCAGATTTTACGAATGATATATTTATAAATTAAATCCAAAACCAATTTTCAAGAAGTTTACATGAATACATCGTTGTGGGGAGCGCAATTATATAATATTTTACGAATTATGGTAAATTTTGAATAATCACTGCCCAAATTAACAATCTCTCTCTAACCCTTATCCGCACCCAATGGTGCATAGGGCACTGCATCGTATTGACGCATTGTTATCTTGATTGTTAATTATATGAAGGCTGTATTATATGAAGGTGATCACTTCTGCGCTTCAGGGACCAGTCCAGGGTAATATGAAAAAAATATTAGTGTAAATTCACTAATATTTATTCTCACCCCCCCTGGGAATCGAACCTGGGACCTCCAGCATGGTAGCTAAACACGCTGACCATTACACTACGGAGGCGGACAATTAACAATAGTCATTAGAATAGTGGATTTAAAAAAAATGTTTTTAGCTCCGGTTTACGACACCAAGTACTCCTCGAAGGCGGTGTCCACGGAAGACTCGCTGTGCCAGCAGCTGTACACGGGCTTGTCGGAGACCGGGCTGCAGGACAGTGAGGGCCATGAAGAAGTAGACTCCCCGTCCAGCCCGGCTTGCATCCAGAAGGCAGCCGACCAGGGCATGAACGAATGGGACCTGAAGGCAGCCTATAGCAACTCGGATGTGGACAGCGTGCTCTCCAAATCTAGCAACAGTCCCAATATTGGTATGTATAAAAAAAAATTGAAAACTAACCATCGCGCCGCTTCCCCGCAGGAACACCACACCATTGTGTCCTTACAAACATCCCTCGCCTCTTCCACGTTCATGCATCTCCTCATACACACCCGCCGATTGTTTCGACTCCTAACTTGACCGCTTTCAAGTATATGGCATACCTGATCGTTCCAAGTTTTCTCTCTGGTATGTATAATATAATGTTAATATCTTATACAGTACGTCAGTATGTATAAGATAATGTCTATATATATTTTTTTATTTTTTAAATTCCTCTTACACATAACTGTAGAAAGGATTTTGAAAATGGTATATCCCTAAAATTAGGTATGCGAAATACGCTGCACTTTTTAATATATTATTAACAATATTTGGTTTTGTCTCCTGTAAAAAACAGTTTTTGTAATAAATTTTTCAATTGACATGTGATGTTCCAGGGTCGGTGAAGTAATTATTTTAGTATTTCAATGTATCTAATATTTTATCGGTGTTAAAAGCAGTAATTTTTTTTATACAATTCGAAAGATCTTAACAAAAAATGTCTAATACTTTTGCTGTCATATAATATAACATTAGCAGTAGTTTCTCCAACTTAGAAAAGCCAATGTGAATATGGATATACAACCTCGAGTACCGTAGCTATTCGGCTATCCAAACTCAAAACACAGTAAGGGACATTTTTTTGTACTATGTTTTTTTTTGCGTTTTTGGACTAAGTAGATTCTACTTAGTCCAAAAATGCAAAAAAACTTACTACAAAAAAAAATGTTCCTTACTGTGTTTTAAGTTTGGACAGCCGTATTGGTGCATTCTTATTTTCTTCTTCTTAGTTAATAGCGCATTCTATTTAATTTTTTAATTTATTTATTTATTTCATAATACATAGATACATTCATATATACATATTTATTTCATATATACATTTACTATATGTATTACGGCTCTTTAGGCATGGCCTGTGTTGAGCCGAATACTAACATGTTAATACGATTTTTATATTTATTTTCTATTTTTTAATAACATATATATATTTTTAATTATTAGATTATATACATAACATACAGGAGATACAATAATAATTTACAGTTTAAAGGTTTTTCAATAAGATAATTACACCTGGACTTTAATTAATTCACTATCTACCTTGTCCCTTCCAATGCTAAGCAACCATCGACGGACACTGTTCTTAAAGACCTGATCACTACTGGAAATCTTAATGGTTTCGGGCAGCAAATAAAATATCTCTGGCGCAAGGAATGAAAAAGTTTTTTGCGCAAAACTTGTTTTAACGGCTGGGCCATTCTATGATTTACTACTCTATTACTTTCTTTAATTTGTTATCTGTATCAAACATATTTCACAAATATTGATTGATACCTGGAATGGCAGATTGATCACTTTGCCTTAAGAAATCAAATCAATAAATGTGTTCTTCAGAAGAAAACCAAAATATTGTAAAGGAAAGAAAATTAATCGATAATATGTGCTTATTCCAGACTGTGAGCCACCCCATCAGGAAGTTGAAAAATCTGTCGAGTCGGGTGAAACAACCAAATCTAGTGATACAAATAACGTAAGTCTAACCCGCACTTTTTACTCTGATTTCTACACATTTAAAAAATAGTAACATGCGCTATTATTCTGTGTTTGTTTTATTTTTAGGAAGACACCGAGCAAAGCAAAGGAATGAGAGAGATTTTAGTCATGAGGCACGGAGAACGGGTAGATTTCACGTATGGTGCGTGGGCTCCGTACTGTTTCGACGAAGAAGATAACTATATTAGAAAAGATATGAACATGCCCCCTTCATTACCAAAAAGGTACATTTTTTCCTTCACAAAAGAAAATCTAGAATAGCTTTTTTTGCATTTATTTGAACTCTTTGTTCATAGCTCTACTGTTATTCAAAGAGTGTGATACAAATGAGGGTAGAGTACTTTATTAAAGTAAATCCCGGTTAACTTAACTCGGATCAACTGAAACAGTTCCACAAATGATTATGTGTATGCACTTAATAAACAGCAGGAGACTGTGGCATGCCTCTATCTCTGGGCAGAAGAGTAGAGGTGTAACGCCCACCTACTGTACCGCTCGCTCATCAAAATGGAGTTAATAGCCTTCTTCTGTACTTGCTCCTGTCGTGTACCTGTCAATGTAATGTGTGTTTTTGGTTTCTTGCGTTTTAAATGTCAACAGGTTACCCAAGAAATTCATTATCCGAAACAGCTGCTCCTTCTTTATTTAGGTTAACCAGGGATTTACTGAATACCTTTTTTAAATTTTTAAAATTTTAAAGTTTTATTTATTTTTTGGCATCTCAACATAGATGTAGAAGAATGTGGAAGTCTAGGCATTTACAGGGCTTACGACTATCATAGGCTGATTTAAGTGATCACACGTGTAACATTCATTAATTCTACCTATGATTGACAACCACACTACTCAAATTCTTAGAAGTTCTATATGCATATATGATCCAATTTCGAAACATTGTATGTACTTGAATCACTAGAATTTCACTAGACACATCTATCGGTGAGATTAAAAAAGCTTTTTATTAAGCAGAAACTCTCATACAAATGTTGTAAAGTTTTAGTTGTTAATGTACAGATCTGGTGGCAGTACGGCGTACACTTCTGACTGCCCGCTGACCATGGTGGGACTGCTCCAAGCCCGCCTTGTTGGGGAGGGACTCCGGCTTGCTGGCGTGTCCCTCTCGCACATCTACTCCTCTCCCTCCTACCGGTGTGTTCAGACGGCCCAGGCCATGTTGGAAGGTAAATTACAATAATCTCCCCTCTATATTCAAGTCCGCCCCCGTGGTGTAATGGTGTATGGTGCACTGCGTCATATAAACAGTTCATCTTGATTAATTAATTATTCTGTTATTAATGAATTCTGTTTCTTTATCTGGCAGGTTTGAACTCCCCCGACCCGCCGCTGATCCGCGTGGAGCCGGGCCTGTTTGAGTGGCTGGTGTGGTACCCCTCCGGGCCCCCGGGCTGGATGTCGGTGCAGGAGCTGCAGGCGGCGGGGTGCAGCGTGGACGCGCAGTACCAGCCCTTCCTGCGTCTCGGCCAGCCGCCCTTCATCCAGATGCCCGCTGGGGAGGCGCACAACTTGGAGGACTGCAACCACTTCTACCAGAGGAGCGCCGACCTCGTCCAACACATACTCGCCGAGACTGAGGAAGCCGGTAAGTGCGATAGACAACTATTGGACACGTTTCCCTTATGACTGGCACAGCTTGTTAATAATACCTTTTATATTTCTGTGCTTGCGACCCCAGCCTTTCAAAATTAATGTATTTACGCATAATACACTATACCAGGGGTCGGCAACGTGTGGCTCTTTAAGCAATTTTGTGTGGCTCTTTCTTTGTCAAATTCAAAACGACATTTTAAAATGACAGTTATAACTTTGATTTTAATTTTTAAATTATTCTGTGCATTAAAGAAATTAGAACTTTTAAATATGTGCTTTAGTTTTATTCGGTCTTCTTTACTTCATAAATTAAAAATGCATAATAAAATACATAAATCGTGGAATGTTAAAAGATACTTTTTTTTTTTGATTAACAGACACTTATAAAAACTGTTTATATTAATAGAAAAGGGCGTTATCAAAATCTTTTTTGCGCTGATTTGTACATCTATGATAGATGTTTGAATTTGCGCAAAAAATTGTATCTGATTAAACATCTGTTACTTGCAGGTTCCTTTAAACATTCAATAAATTCAATTTATGTTAAGTAAACAAAAAATTAGCTCCAAAAAAATTTCCTAACTGTTTTGCTACTCACGTTTGGCTCTTGGTCCAAGAGGTTGCCGACCTCTGCACTATACTAATTAGAATCCGTGACAGTTCATAAGGAACTGTCACGAGAGGTGGTATCATCTATGATAAAAATAGTGAAGGACCATAAACCAAGCTAGGACACAACATGCCGAACCCTCTTCTAGTGGAACAGAAAGTCTGTTGATCACAGTCATCAGTCCGGTTTCTCCTGATGAGTTTTACATGGTTTCTTTCCAGCATGAACAAATGCTGAGAATTTCCTGATTGGCCCACACTAGATTATCCCTCCTTGTTCCCAACACAAATTAAAATAAAACTTTTTTTTTAATTTGAAGAAACAAAAATCCACTCAATGATCTATAAACCTTGTCATAAAAAGCAACGTAAATAATAAATGCAATTCCCATCTAAAAACAAAACTGTTAATTAGTGGTACTTTTCACAACAGAATAAGTATACGCTTAGTTGAAAATTCCAAATTTTCAGGGGGCACGATAATGCTGGTCGGGCACGCCAGCACCTTGGACACGTCATGGCGCGGGGTGGCGGGGCTGGGCCCACGCGGCGGCTCCTCGCTCAGCCGCCTCATGCAGGGAGTGCCCTACTGCAGCCTCGCCTGCTTCCGCGGGCCCCCCTGGACGTTGGCGCCGCCCCCTTGCCCCCCGCTCATGAACACCAGCAACAAGAGGTTCGACTGGAAGTTACTCAAGGATGAATGAATACCTCGCAATACTCTACCCGAGACCGCCACCATCATATGAGCCCCCACCGATATATATATACCCAATCTTCTTTTTTGCATTTCATGTTATGTCCCCCATATGTCGACTATCTCTTGGGAGTAATTGTCCCTGTCTTGGGCAGCTCTAAACAGCGCCTAGACGGTCCTGATCCCCGTCCAATCTCGTATATTCCGGAGCCAGGAAATCTGTCTTTTACCCACACCTCAACGACCTTCTAATTTACCTTTTATAATTAGATGCAATAGTTTGTACTTCTCTCCTCCTAAGCACATGCCCCAGATAGGACACCTTTCAGACTTGATATCAGTCAGCAACTCTCTCCCCACTCTTGCTCTTTGGAGCACATTCACGTTGCTGACCATATCGGTCCATGAAATGCTTAGCATTCTACAAGGTAGCCACATTTTGAATGCCTCTAACCGGTTATTTGTGCTGATCTTGAGGGTCCACGATTCAACTCCGTATAGAAGTACTGACCAAACATAACACCCAACCATTCTTTGTATTCCATGCCAATACCTGTCTATTACTGATAACTGGCAATATAGTGTATGCAAACCCGAGTCCCATTCTTCATTTCTTTTCCCATAAAGCAGTTAGTCCTTCACCCTGAGCTCCTTCACTAACATCATGTGTACTCTATCAAATATATTCCACTCCTAGTCCAAGAATCTAGAGCGTAGGACTGATCACCTTGCTTTCATATAATTAACGATCAAGTACATGCCCACGTCGATTAAATGTACCCTATGCACCATTGGGTGCGGATAGGGGTCAAAAGAAGACCGGTAAGCTTTTTACCAGTGAGAAGACAAATATGTAGTAGAGAAATTTTAAAAGTATGCCTTGCGTATTGAATTTTTGTATTTTTTGTAAATCTTCATTACTGTAATCTATACCAGGGCCCTTATTACTACGGTTTCAAGTGATATACACCATGATAACTCAATAAATCTAAAAACTAAAAAAAAATCTGCCTATGGAAGATCTCTTTAATATGTATATATTTTGAGGTCCAGAGGTGTTAATATAATGAGATCACCTAGTTTTCTGAATGATTGAGTTTATATGGCAGTGTATATCAAGATGCGACACTATTATGCTAAGGGTCAAGAGATAGTTAATGTTCTAATCACGAGCTTTTCAATATTTAAAATAATAAAACAACAGGCAGGTTAACAAACCTTCAATAGAATATATGCTCGTTTATACTACTTATTTTATTATTGAATTTTATACCTCCAAAATGCCCACCTTATGATCTATTTATACCAGTAATAACAAAACTATACTGTAGAATATCATTAAACTAAACAAGACTTTGAAACATAAAACCACTGTACTTAACATGCTTCCACCATTGTTAAAGCAATATTCACTAAATGTAATATATATGTAGTTGGATTGTTTTTGTGTATGTAAGCAATATTTAATTAAGATTAGAGATCTTTAGAGAATAATCTATCCTGTTTTAGTGATATGCATAAATATCTCGATTGTGACAACAGATTTATTCTGTGTACCAAGTAAAAAAGCAGTATGAATCTTAACCTCTCCGTGCGTACTGCCCTAACCGTGGGGCTATGAAATACCAGATCAGATAGCGTATGGACCCACGTTTGGGACGTAGTGATTATTTGAAATTGAATTTATTTATTTTACATGTGGCATATCGCTCGCTCCTTTCAAGAACGTCATAAATCAAAAATCGTAAATTTCAGTTGTGCATGTTTTCGGAATGCCCAAAAAATGTACTATATCCCAGCAAAAGAGGCATATTTTTAACTTAATATTTACCCGCTACAGGGCGGAAAGTGTTGTTTTTACATTTTGAAGAAAAGGTATTATTTAATTATTGTTTTAAATAAACTAAATATTTTTCAAATGGAGAAAAAACCTTCAGGTTTTACCAAAGATCTGTTGCACAGTAAAAAGTTCAATAAGTGGTTTGATATTTATTTTTAATACATTGTATCATATTTTTAAACTTTAAAAACGTTCTCCTGAAAAATCAAGTTTTTTGATATATGACGTTCTTGAAAGGAGTGAGCGATATGTTAAAATGTTAATAAATATTTCAATTAATAAAAATTGTTTTGGAATTAAAAATTCATATAAAAAAACTCACTCTGCAGGGTAAATACAACCTTTTCATTCATATCTTACTATTCGAGAGTTTAACCTGTCCGGGAGTATGGCCGTACATGTACGGCCATACCAAACTTTTCCCAAAGGAGTTTGGACGTACATGTACGGCCGATACAAAATATGATTTATCACACGATTTATATCAAAACATGTTAAAAACATGATTTATCGATATTTCGATAATTTTGATATAAATCATGTTTACTGGGGTAAATATCTTTGTTTATTCAAGAAAACATGTTGCTTATAGCATCGACTATAATATAAAAATTTAAAAGTAAAAAAAAAAACAAAAACAAATTCACTCAGATACAGTTTTGTCCGGAGAAACTCACACCCAGACAGGTTAAAATAAAATTGCATCATGTAAAATTTATAATTAAAATTTTATATTCGTCAGAACTATGGAAATATTTGGTTCTATCTATATTTAATAATAGCAATAAACATCTAAAATATTTATAAGATAGGTACTATCTAAATTAAATAAAAATATATAAATTTCATTGAACCATTGAAAATAAAAACTTAACAATTAATTTTTCCAAATATGTTTTTTTTTTCTATGTTTTTTTTAAACTGCTTTTTTTGTTTTTGTTGTGTTTCTACCATGGATGAACAGTATTAACCTTTTGTCGTTGTAACATTAATTTATAAATAGCATCGCTTATATTTTACAAGTGCAGCAGGAAAGGATATAAATATTAAAATCATTTGAGACATACTGCTTTTTTATGTATTAATTTTAAATCAAACACAGATTTTTTCGTTTGATAATGCCCTAACAAGGCTTGTAGACTTAAAAAAATCTGTGTTTGATTTAAAATTAATTCATAAATTAAAATGGAGTTCTACAAATTAAACGACAAATCAATAAATACTGCTTTTTTACTTAGTATGCCAATGTTTTAGTTGACAGGAATTGAATAGCCAGTAGTAAATATAAAGCAAAATACGTAATTCACTTTATTTAATTTAAAAAAATTATAATTGCTTCAAGTAGCGTAAAAAAATTACTATGTTCATATTGTTAATATAAATTATAGATACTTAATAATACTCAAAAAATATATTTTAAATTGGAATATTAGATATAAAATAAAACACTTGTATGCTTAGTACAGCAATATGTAGCACGTACTTAGTGGATGAAAATTAAATAAAATTGCAATACATATTTTAAAAAATAATGCTTCTGAATAAAGAGGTTTGATACTGTCGAGTTTGTCACTAAATAATAGCTAAGACACTCTTGAAGGGTAAGAAATCATTGAGTAAAAATGAGTTATAATATGGACTTATTACAAATTTAACCGAAATTTGAAAATAAGGAAATCATTAATTTTGGCTCAAGGTGCATTATACAAGCTATGTTGATTACACAAGCTTGTACGAGTGTGGGTACACATCCTAGAGTGGCCTAGCTATCACTCTTTTGACCACGGACTTATCTCTTCCCTTTAGCGTGGATCCTCCACTATCATTTATACTTTATGAAATATATTCCACTCCTATCCTTAAACTGTGTTGGCTATTCTCATAAACTGAGAATAACCACCAGTATTAAGCAATTTTTACCTGAACGTAGACAATATAAAAATTATTTTTAATATTTCATTGATTTTTATAATGTAGATTCTTTATAACAAGTAAAGTAGCAATAACAAGCATATTTTTATTTATTTATATATTATTCTCCCAAGTATTCTGTAATTTAATATTTATAAATAATTGCAAATTAATTTTAAATAACTTAAGGTATTACTCAATTCTGAAAATGGACAAGAAATCTGTGATAATTTACACTTTGTTTTTGTGTTCGTGTTATATTTAACATGAATACAAAAATTGTTCATGTTATATATGATGCTATAAAAAATGCTCAAAATGTTTTCAATTATAAATCAATTAATATTGGAGACTTTTACAGTGGAAACTACAAGTTTATGAATCTGATCAAATAGAGTCTTTACACATGTTTTATTTTTTAATATAGCAAAAAATTACAATGAGTATGTGTATTTATTTTATTTTGTTTATTTTTAATATGATGTTAATTAAAATTCCTTAGTGGGTTTGAAATATGGATGTATCTAGTGATGGGATTCAAAATTTTCAAGAACCGGTTCACCCTTTAGGTACTACCCCTCCCCCTCCCCCCCTTTAAAAAAATAATTTTTACATTTATACATTTATTTGTTTTTTACTGTGCATATAAACAGAACATTCACAGAGCAACTGAGAATGCTCCAATTATAATAGTGAGTACAGATTTAAAAGTCAATTAAAAGTAATGTAACAATGTTGTAGAACATAAATCATAATATACATATCGCTCACTCCTTTCAAGAACGTCATAAATCAAAAAACTTGATTTTTCAGAAGAACGTTTTTAAGGTTTAAAAATATAATACAATTTACTAAAAATAAATATCAAGCCACTTATTGAACTTTTTACTGTATAACAGATCTTTTTAGGTAAAACCTGACGGTTTTTCCTCCATTTGAAAAATATTTAGTTTATTTAAAAAAATAATTAAACAATACCTTTTCTTCAAAATGCAAAAACAACACTTTTTGCCCTCTAGCGGGTAAAAATTAAGTTAAAAATATGCCTCTTTTGCTGGGATAAAGTACATTTTCTGGGCATTCCGAAAACATGCACAACTGATAATTGACGATTTTTGATTTATGACGTTCTTGAAAGGAGTGAGCGATATATACAAGCTCTGTAACAAAGTAGGTATCTACATCCTACATGAAAAATAACTATGATATAACTACTATAAAAAATAATAATAATGAACAGTGTACATAAAAGAAAATAGCTAAAAAATAATTCAGTCAGTTTTATTAAAATACTTCCAAATTGTCTTTTGGTTGTCGTCTACATGCTTTGATTTTCCTTTTTTAATCCTAGTGTCATCAGCTGTGTGGTTACATTTTCTTAACCAAGTTTGTACTGATGGAACTGGGTCCCAGGTATTTAGATTTGGGAGACCTATCAAATCAATCGTCATCAAATTAGCTACATTATTAATAATAAGGCGACTTCTTTTATCTGAATATATAATATTCATTGCAGAAAATCCTCTTTCTGCCTCTGCCGAACTAACTGCAACAGTACTGGTTATATTTTTGGCTTTTTGGATAGATCTTGAAATGTCGTGACTATGTTGATTTTTCAAAACATTTTCTATATAGTCGCGGAAATCATTAATATCAATTTCATAATGGAAAAGTTGATTGAATTCGCACAATTTTTCCACAATTTGATCTCAATCGGAATACTGTGTGACAACAAAGGGTTAAGGACCAGTTTGGCGAACTCTAAAAACTTTAGGCACCACGCTAGGTATAGCGAACCGGTCTGAACCGACTGAATCCCACCACTAGATGTATCAAATTACTTTAAAAAAATTGACATGTCAGTAGTTGTAATTTACATTTCACGTGGAATTTTGGCTTTTGAAAAGAAATTGCGATAGTGTAATTACACTTCATAATTTCTTACACATTGATATATGTGAGTAATTACTCGCAACACATCGCTCACTCCTTTCAAGAACGTCGTAAATCAAAAAACTTGATTTTTCAGGAGAACGTTTTTAAAGTTTAAAAATATAATACAATGTATTTAAAATAAATATCAAGCCATTTATTGAACTTTTTACTGTGCAACAGATCTTTTTAGGTAAATTATGAATGTTTGTTTTCTATTTGAAAAATATTAAGTTTATTTAAAAAAAGTAATTAAACAATACCTTTTCTTCAAAATGCAAAAACAACACTTTCTGCCCTATAACGGGTAAATATTAATTTAAAAAATGCTGCTTTTGCTGGGATATAGTACATTTTTAGGGCATTCCGAAAACATGCACAACTGAAAATTGACAAATTTTGATTTATGACGTTCTTGAAAGGAGTGAGCGACATGACATCATTTTCAATAAAAAAATATGTATGTAAACATACTTTTTATTTTAACAATTTTTGGAATATTAAAAATATACTCTGATTTTTAAACGACCCTATTATGAAATTATGAACTAACACTTTTAAAAATGTATAGTAAAGCTTTTATTACATACCTACTTTTACTTTTAATCTTTTAAAGTTTATTTTTTTATTTTTAAGTACAAGCAGAGGATTTTATGTATCATACTTACAGTGAGTTAACAAGTTTTATTGAATTTCGAACCGCAAGAAATAATGCAAATTTCTGAAGAGAAAAATGCCTGTTTTGTTTGTTTTGAGTTATTTGATTATGTGCCATCATAATATTAGTGGACATTTCGCTTCATAAACTACACTAGCCAAAGTTTTGTACTTTGAGATTTATTTTTGTTTGTTAAATTATCAACTATATTAAAAGTATATTTTAAAGCAAAAATGTTGTTGAATTTTTCGATAGAATTGTAGTCATTGACGATTTATCTGAGAAAAGGAAAGCTTGAATTAATAAAAATGTACCTACTTTATACGCTCAAATCTAAAAACTAAATATTTTGCTTAGTGCATTTAAGATTCGTCCATATAAAAAATTACTTTAACATTATACTTTAAATGGTAGGAGTGCTCTCAACTGTAACCAGAATAGGTTGTATTTTTTGTTTGTAAAGCAACTGTAGCCAGAATAGGTTGTATTTTTTGTTTGTAAAACAACTGTAGCCAGAAAAGTTTGTATTTTTTGTTTGTAAAGCAACTGTAGCCAGAAAAGTTGTATTTTTTGTTTGTAAAGCAACTGTAGCCAAAATATGTTGTATTTATTGTTTGTAAAGCAACTGTAGCCAGAAAAGTTGTATTTTTTGTTTGTAAAGCAACTGTAGCCAGAAAAGTTGTATTTTTTGTTTGTAAAGCAACTGTAGCCAAAATATGTTGTATTTTTTTGTTTGTAGAGCAACTGTAGCCAGAAAAGTTGTATTTTTTGTTTGTAAAGCAACTGTAGCCAAAATATGTTGTATTTTTTGTTTGTAAAGCAACTGTAGCCAAAATATGTTGTATTTTTTGTTTGTAAAGCAACTGTAGCCAGAATAGGTTGTATTTTTGTTTGTAAAGCAACTGTAGCCAGAATAGGTTGTATTTTTTGTTTGTAAAGCAACTGTAGCCAGAAAAGTTGTATTTTTTGTTTGTGCTTTACAGTTGCTTTAACTGTAGCCAAAATATGTTGTATTTTTTTGTTTGTAGAGCAACTAAAGCCAGAATAGGTTGTATTTTTTGTTTGTAAAGCAACTGTAGCCAGAATCAGTTTTGTAGAGCAACTGTAACCAGAATAGGTTGTATTTTTTGTTTGTAAAGCAACTGTAGCCAGAATCAGTTTTGTAGAGCAACTGTAACCAGAATAGGTTGTATTTTTTGTTTGTAAAGCAACTGTAGCCAGAATAGGTTGTATTTTTTGCTTGTTAAGCAACTGTAGCCAGAATAGGTTGTATTTTTTTGTTTGTATTTTCATTATCATATTATCACTTGTATTAATGACACCTTTTTATTAAATTTTAAATTTTAATAAAAAGGTGTCATTAATATGACACCTTTTATCAAAACTTTTAATACATTTAATATTTATCTTTCAAAATAAAATAAAAATTAACCACAGTATTTTTCAATTGAAATGTATTATAACTGTAAAAGTCTACAATTTGGGTATTTTAAATTGAAACGTTTATAATAACTTGATAAAGCAGATTTATGATAAATTAGATTTACGCTGATGACACATCAATGATGAATTTGATTGGAATGAGTCGTTTTGTTTGCGATAGTTTAACACAATCATATTTAATATGATATATTCTTCCAGCTTGTCATGTCTTCCATCATTATAACAGCAATATTTCCAGAACTTTATATTCCATAAAACTTGTATAAATATTGCTGTATAGTTTTTTTATGCTTGAAACATTTTCATTGCGTAATAATTTAAACAAAGTTCCATACACATATAATGAAATGATTTTTATCAATTTATTTATTTACTCTAATTTGTGGATATAGGCGGGCTTATTCCTACATAGCAATAACTTCCATCCAAATAAGAACAGACTATTATGAAGGTTTATACGTTTTAAAGATGTTTAGATCAGAGGGCAGATAGTACTTTTATAGAATCTAAGAGAAATCACAAAGAAATGCAAAGTCTAAATATTTGCATAATGAAGACACAAATGGGATCTCTTAGCTATAAACCCGCCAGTGAATCCTCTTGTGTCCACTGAATACACTAACAATCAACACCCACATGATTTAAATTTATGAAAAATTTGTATTACATGTTTCATTATATGTGTATATGGCTTATATACATAAATATATATATATATATATATATATATATATATATATATATATATATATATATATATATATATATATATGTATATATATATATATATATATATATATATATATATATATATATATATATATATATATATATTTATACATATTTTTTTTATAATATTAATCTTAAATTTATGTACATTACTTTGTTTTTCTGCTGAGACTGATTATAGCAATATTTTTTTTCCTCGTGGACCATTTTGGTTGTTTAATTTGGCAAAACTTTATAAACTTATCACTTGTATTATAAATGTTTATGCTTTAGTATTTACATAGCAGGATTTATGCGCTTACTTTTTTACATTGCTGCCTAACAGCAGTGTAAAATAAAAAGTAATTATAAGCTATTTTGAATAGTAGTAATTTGTGGAAAGAAACACAATCGATTAGTATAATGCAGTACTCATTTTTATCTTTTCGCTAATCAAAAAATTATATCAATGTTCGCTATATTTGGCACTTATAGAAAACAACACTCCTTTTTATAGAGTAATTTGTAAAAATAATTAGAGGAAGTAATTCCTGGCTTGTGCTTTATGGCAGCAGCCTAGAAAAAAATCTTTCTGTATTTAATTTGTTTTAGATCAATTAAATATTGATTTGAAATGCTACTTAAAAAATAAAAATTCATTGTAAAATTATTTTTTTTCTTCTTTTAATATAATTTTATGTTGGCAAAAATCCATTGATACGTAACTCCTTTGAGTTGATTCCTTTTTTGTTATATATGGTGAAAATAAGCCACAATTCCCAAAGTATATTATAACTTCAACTTGTATAATTGAATAAATTTTTATCATTTTTTAGTAAAAAAAATTGTTAACAGAATTCTGTAGCTTAAAAAAGTTTTATTATACTGCAAAATTACTTTTATTTTCTTAACACTTGATTAGATATTTTTGATCATTCAGTAATTTTATTAGAATATACAAAGGATTTAGGAAGTTTCTCATGCGCATTAAAACCTCATGGTTAGTTTATTGTTGTTAAAATGATACTTCATAAATTATTTTTATTTATAGCAATAAGATGTTGGATACCCAACACATAATATGAAATTGCCTGTTATAAAAGTATTATTATAATTGCTGGAGATGACCTTACGGTGTCTCAGTTCAATAGTGAGTAAGGAGTATTTGATTTTTTCCTGCAAAATGTACTATAACAGTTTATTTACCATAATTTATTGAAAATATATATTACAACATATTATTCATCTCTTTTATTTAATTTTAGTAATATTAACAGTTTCATTTTTAAGGAATTGAAACAATAAAAAACACAGGGAGTCAAATTAATGCTGTGTTTGTACTTTTGGACAATAAAACTAATTTTTTGTGAAAAATAAAACACAAAATAATTTAGCATTTTATATTTTTCATTTTTGTTTAATTTTTCATCAAATGATTAGAGAAAAATAAAACAACTGAGTTTAATAATTTTAAAAAATCAACCGAAGTCTGCCCCTGAATTAAATTATAAAAATATATTTTTTTATTATTTAATTCAGGGGCAACATCATACAACTGCGATCATCAGTTTAAGCAGGGTTGAAGTTTGGCAAAGCTTCACTGCATATAAAAATGAAAGAAAAAACATGTTTTATAATTTATTCAAACAAAATTTAATATTAAAACCAATCTTAAAAAAATAAACAACAAGCATCTTCATTGAAATGGTAATAAATAAATCGGCCTTAACTTAACATCTTAGATTATCATATTATTAAGACATTTAAATGATAAAACAGGAAAAAAGTGAAAATTAATTGTTTCGGAACATTTGTATTAAAAATTGATGAAAAAAAAACCTTATTTTAATTCACTCGCAACATTTAAATTTGTAAACAAAAAAAAATTACAGTACTTTTTGTACAATTTTAAAATATTTATTTATACCCAAAGAATATATACCCAAAGAAATATTATAAGCTGATTTTAAAATATT
The DNA here is from genome assembly GCF_059751285.1 of Brachycentrus maculatus. Classification (NCBI taxonomy): domain Eukaryota; kingdom Metazoa; phylum Arthropoda; class Insecta; order Trichoptera; family Brachycentridae; genus Brachycentrus; species Brachycentrus maculatus. The sequence continues at coordinate 445,298 of NW_028280858.1, forward strand.
ATAAGCTAGTTTTTCGACTAGCAAAAAACATTATAGGTTAAAAAAGAAAACAAAGTAAGACATAACATTTCTGTTTCAAGAAAAACTAATAATAAATATAGTGTAATATATTTATTTGTTTTCAAACATGTTTCAACAAAAGAGTGACCGTATTTTACGGGGGTTGTATTTCCTTAACGCAATGGTTTTGTAATATTTGAAAAATAGTAATTTTTTAAAGAAAATATACCACATTGTATTTCCAAATTGATAAATGTATTTAAATCATTGCCAATTTTCACTACTTTTAATAACTCAGGAAATGGAGTAGAATTAATCATGAATATGACCGTCGAATTTCAACACATTAGATAATGAGTGGTTATAATCTCGTAGAAGAACCGCGAACTATGAGTCAGGAGCTCTTTATTTAGACCTCACAAACTAACTGGTTCCTATTTTCAAAAACAATCAGAAAAACAGGCTTACCTGAAAATAGTATTGAATTGAAATATGTATTTGTGTATATCATAAGAACACAAATATATTGTAGTCATACAGGAGAAAGTGACCAAGTGCATTTTTTTACAAAAACGTGATCATTGACTATCTGATGTCTCTTACTAGCATAATATTGCCCTGAAAAAAATTCCTAAGGATTTTAAACTAGGAAGTATAATATATTTACTTGTTAAAAATGATTAACTGCATTGATGTTTATTTTCTTGATAAGCTAAAGTGTCTTAAATGGCCCTCCTGAACATTTTACGTTTTGTTAGTTGGTCACTTTCTCCTGTACGACTATGATATATACATTTTTCAAAGATTTCAATAATAAAATTTTTAATAAAATATAAATATAAAATTACAATAGTATCTTATTGGTTAGTAATAGCCTAAATAAAATAAAGTAATTTACACAGCAAAAGGGTATAAAATGCCTGTTTTATAAGTAAAATGGAAAATGCAATTAATTATTATACACTAATAAAAAATCATTGAGCAATCAACAAAGCAAGTTTTGTTAAATATTTCACAAATGATGTACTGTTTTTAAGTTAAAATATTGTATATGTAGTAAGAAATACATGTTGAGCTAAATGCAACCACGGCGACTAAATGTGGTTCAACTATGTACAAGCTACAATATAGAGTTGTAATAAAAACAAAATATATGCGTATAAAAAGGACAATACCACAAATAAACTAATATAATATAACAACGCTGGAAAACGAAAAGATTCTCCATCTTGCAAATCGGAGATTAAGTGCTTCTGCAAGCATACACTAGCAGCTTGAAGCAGTCAGGATCGACTAATTGTTTTATTGTCAAACTGATTGTCGACTGCTGCATAGTCAGGACTGAATGCTTTTAGCTTCTCCTACTACGCAGTGAGCTAGCTGTCTCAAACTCAAAACAAGGCAGCAAACAGTCAGCGTGCAGTCACTCGCAAGTTGACTGTATGCTGACTGCTCAAAACAGCCATGTGCGTGGAATTTTTCGTATCAAAACTGCAAAATACTAACCTAACTGCGGCAGCTGGAAGTGATCTCAACTGGTTCAAGCTGCGTGTTTTATTTTATTTGTAACAAAACTGTAGATTATAATTTATGTACGAGCGAAACAATTGTAAAACCAAAAAGCCAAATGTTTTTTTCGCTTAGGAGAGACAAATATGTAATGATATTTAAAAAATTTTCACTGTTTTTAGGAAGTGAACATAGTATGTATTATTGAACATATTAATATTATCTTTGGTAATTTTATTTTAACCTTCAAAAAACTGGAAGTACTCTAAAAAATCACTTATTTGTTTCCCTGATCATAAGCCATTTTAAATTTAGGATTTTTACACATAACTGATTTTTACACATATCTGATTTTTACATATATGATTTTAACACATATTATGTATGTGCCACTAATGTTTTTTTCGCTTTCCTATATTGATATTCTTCACGCGTAAGTTGGTAAAAATATAAACACCTATCCCCAAAAATAAATTAAAACATCATAAATCTTAAAGAATTATTGATCCATTTTGAAATGATGTAGATACATTATTGTATTTATTAAAAAAAAAAAATTAAAATAAGCATCTTGAAAAAAAAAGTTGTATAATTTTTTTTAAAAATCAACATATTTCTATAAGAATGAATTTTGATAAAAAAATATTTATATATATATTTATATTTAATATCGTAAGATCGAAAATTCGTATATCGGATATTATCCGGGTATGCTATTATACCTGGATATTATGCTTTTGTTCTGGCACATAAAGAAATCACACAAAATGCATTGAAATTGCAATAATTTTTGGCGTGACCCAATACCTAATGATCTAATACCTGTCCTTAGTATGGTCATTTTATATCATATCATTAATGCTACAAAATGTACAATAGATAACTATATGCACAGATTATAAACCTCAGTTCTAAAACACAGATTGTTCAGTCAAGGCAGTTGTAATAATAGGCATCACAGTGTCAAATACATATAATACAACTGAAAATATTGGCCATTTATGATTTTGATATATTTTTCATTCATTAAAATCATCATAGAAGTTCTGATCAAAGTTTTCCTCCATATAGGGTTCTTCTACCATCTCCACTTCAGGATCTGCACTATCTGAGACTTGTCCACTTCCACTCCCCGTAGTCCCGTGGTATTCCTTCTGCTGAATGAATAAGGTGAAGTTTTGATATTTTTCATTGATTATTTCTTCTACTATCTGCTGTATGGCGACTCTTTGTTCGGCAATTTCCATATTTTTTATATCCGAGACATCTTCGCTTTCGTGTTTCTTCTCCAATAATTTTTTCAATACTTCGTCCACGATTTCTTGAATGGAAGTATTTTGAAGATAATTTTTAAAATCGTTTTCTTTTAATGTCGAATCTCCTACCCCTTCTGAATCTGCGTGATGCGTATATTTGTCTACACCGCTACCTCCGTTATCTTTGAAAGTATCCACACTTTTGAATTCTTTCTTCGTTTCCACATTCAGTTTCTTGGGTACAGAGTCATCTACTTTAGTGAGGATGTGCTGATGAATGGTCTGCTGTTTATGGCTTATAATAAGTTCCTTAAGTTTCTGTTTTGCCGAAGCCATTAATTTCTTTTTGGCCTTTTCCGACGGCCACTTTTTTCGTAGTTGTTTTCGCGGATACTCATTACTGCCGGCTTGAGTCTCGTTTATGTCTTTGGTTAGCAAGCCTGGCAACTTGACATCTTCATCATCCAATTCATCAATATCCTTATATTTTTCGATAATGTTTTTGATATTATCTCGAACATGAACAGTTGTATCCGGAGTAGTTTCTACAGGCTCCTTGACTTCATCATCTGAACTCTCTCCATCCTGCGAAATGTCATCTTCAAACTGATCTGTCATTTCTTCCATAGAATTGTCGCCAAATTCTATATCACGAAGATGTTTGAAATGTTCTGGAAGTTCTAGATCCATATTGAGAGGTTCATCTCTCCAAGATATCCTTTCCAAAATGAACAAATAAGGTTTTGTTCTCACTTTGAATGGTGGAATGCTCTGGTAATTGAAGTTGATGTGCGAAAATCCTTCGATAGAATCCAGGACTGCGTGGGTTTCGATGAAAGGTTTTAATTTAGAAGAGTATTTGCTCTTACCTTCAATTATTAAATGAGAAAATCTGTACAAATCCTCAGGCTGAAGGTGTTCAGTTTTGTTATAAATCCAGTTATCGTTTAATTGGGTGAATCTTGTAACGCCAGTTTGCGCCGCCAAGTTATCTATATGAACATTTATAAATGGTTGTCCTTTTAAAAGTCGATGGAATCTGGAAAACAATAACAAACATACATGTATAACAATCTGCCAAAGGTCCATTTATTTAAAATATATTGTAAAAATCAGAATAATTAAAACTTAAATAATATTTTGGGTAATCACCTTGATACAGCAGTGCCTCCGGGATAATTAACACCAGCCACGGTCAGGAAAGCTAGTAACAGGACAATATTTCCCAACAGACAACCCACAGCACCCCATGAAAGTGTCGCAAATAAAACTGTCTTTCCTCTCCGCTCCCACCTACAATGTAATGTGCAAAATTTTCATTCCCGAGATTAAACACCCATACAGGAGAAATCACACTCATATTGCAATATTGAGACTCACATGTAATTGCAAGCAGCGGCCGCAGAAATATTGAAAAGGGGGAAAACATAAATAATAAACCGGAGTTCCTTGTGTGGTAACAAGGAAAATAAAGTTACAAAGATGACTGATGGTACCAAAAATGCTAAAGTTCTTCTGTCAAAATAGGCTCCGATCGGAATCAGCAATAGACTCGGGCCCAAACCTCGAGGTAGGGCAGAATACCAATACCACAGGAATGGTGATGTCTTATCCAAATGTTAAGGAAAACCTCAAATAACAGAAATGCAAATTTGTACGAGCAATCATGTTATTACCCTAAGTATAAAAATTTTCAGCATTATATTCCCTTTAGGGGTTAGAGAAGTACTTTGCTTTAGCATGATGCAGGATGAAAAGTGTAAATTTTACCGAGTTGTGTAAATTTCACTGGTATAAATACAAATCAACATTTTTACATTGTGTATCGTCAATTCCATAGGGAAGTTTATGCATTAATTGTAGTCAGGACTTTTTTTTCCATTTTACGCGGTGGAATAGTATTGTATTCATTCCAAACTCAGGGAAAGTGTAAAATTTATACTTTTTCACAAGTGGTAGAATTTCAGATAGAGAAGTTTAAATAAAACAATATGTTCTCTTTTACTTGGGCATCAGAACATCAATGGGTTGTCAAGATCTATAAATCAAGGTTTATAAATCTGCAGCTGTGTATTTTTAGCCATTTTTACGACTGCTAATTTCGTAATACCAAAGTAATAAAAGAACATTAACTTTATGTGTCAAAGTATGTTCTAGAAACAGGGTAGTGCTAGTGTTACTTGGCTTAGTGATTGAACAAAAGCAAAAAGGATACTCCCCACTGGGAACTCTTATTAAGCACAGTGTTAAACCAAAAGACCTCCGCTTCTGGCCAAGTCAAACGAGACCAAAATATAGAATCAACGGCCACTGTTATTGTAACTAAAACACAAGCTGCTGGAATGGAAATTTTTAATAATCTGAAATAAAAGAAAGTATGTATGAAAATATAATTATGCAACGTAAAATAACATATTTATAGCAGACATTTTGTCACAGGCAAACAAACATTAAATGTAACATATTTCTTTTATAATGAATTTTAATTATATTTAAACTAGTTATTTTTTTATAAATACACATACAAAAGTGTACAAAATATACCTTAGTCTATTTTAACATAATTTTTAAACAACACAGTCTTACAAAATAATGTGATACTCTTTTTACATATATTTTTTTGTTCAACTTTTGTAAACTTAAACTTCAAAAACACTTTTTTCTTCAATTTATGTATCCACATATCTATATTTTGAGTGCGTTAATTTTTTTTATTATAATTGCTGCTATATATTTTTTTACATATTATTACAGGAATATACATTACCCTGTGTAAAAACAGAATTAGGTGCAGTAAAAGGAAACAAATATATCAATATTATTTAGGCGTACAAATATTTTACCTGAGAAATGAAATCCTTTTCAAATAAAGGTCATAAAGTAAGAATTGTCCCAAGAGTAAAGCAACCTCCGCTCTAAATATAATAATAGCTGCTCCGGATATACAAATAAAGTGTGTATGTTTTCCTTTCACCCAGTTCTCTAATGCCAAGAGTACTGAAATATAAAACCAAATCAGAGTATGAGAAGCGGTAGATATAGCACGGTCAAAAGTGAAAATAGGGTGGTCACATCGCACAAATTTAATGTGACAGATCTGATGGGCACAAACTAACATGCAGCAAGGTATTTAGGTGAGGAAAGCAAAGGATTTGACAAACAAGTACATGTACACACATATGTATAGCGATAATATTGACAATTAGTACCATTTCTTTATATTTTATTGAGTTGGCTATATACTTGTTCGAAAATCACTGTGAATTCCTCTTCTAAATACCTGATGCATACTTTTCTGCACTATAAGGTTCAGTGCAGCACTGGAATATGCAGAAAATCTTCTAAACAAGATTATATTTTTGTATTTAATGTTGTAAAATTATTTTTTCCTTAGACCCGTATCGGCACCTAAATGGTGCAAAGAGCACCACATCAAATTGGCACGGTGCTAACTCGAATATTAATTATAATTTAATGGCATATACAATCAATTTCTGTAGTAATTACCTAGTGGGAGCGCAATTATATTTGGCAAAGGTCGGCTGAGATAAAACATGAAATGGTACTGGGTAACAGTTAATGCTGTAAACCACCAACTAAATGTTCCTCCGAATATTGTTCTCAAACTGTCTCTTAGTCGACACCAGGATATGATAACACACGCTGCCAGGCAAAATCGAACTGAAAGTTTTATAATTTTTCACACATTATGGAACAATTCAATAAATAAATAACTAAATATACAATTTGTCAAACTCCGTTACCTATGTACTGGGCCCAAAACTTATTTATTTCTAAAAGTTGGACTAAAAATACAACAGGTGAAGAGAGAGCAGAAATAATCAAAGGACCCAGGAAGCTCCTCGGAACTACACCCGGAAATTCATGGTGATCGTACTGTGAAAAAATAAACAACATTTATTCTTCACAATACTTCAGCGATATCTATGTGCCGTGTTAAAAATAGAAATGTATACCAGCGAAAGGTTATGTCTATAATACAAGATATCATGCATTGCCTGGATATTAAAACTTTCCTCCACTTTTGTAAAAGGACAGTAAATTAAATGCACTCCGGCAAACAATAGCAATAATTGAGCCATAATCTCTATTTTTACATATCGCCAATTTTATATAACAAAAAAAAAACAGAACCCGGGAAACGTCAAGTCGTCGAGTATTCAAAAATAAAAATATCCAGCTCGAAAACGATGTCGATGATACGTACAGCTGACAGAAATACATTTATGGCTATTAAGTAATGTTTATTTTAGGGTAGGTACTTAATATTTATTTTATATGGCAATGTTTTATTTTTTAATCTGGCAGTTACAAATATTAACTGTCACATTTGACAAAAAGATTTGTTTTATTTTGGTTTTATTTTGTGTCCGGAGCGAGTCATTTCAGTGTTTTCAAATACCGAACAAATCTTATAAGTGATGTATTATTCTATAAAGGTAATAAATAATTTCAAAAGCATTTTTTTGAATAATTTTGCAAAACGACGTTTGAGTACGACTTCCTTGCATAATAACAAAAATGTATTGCAACGGTTGGAGAACCGAAGTCTCATCGGAGTTACTGGCGAGGAAGTTGTCCCGTATTTACAAGGTCTCATAACTAACGACATGAGACATCTAGAAGATGGAGCCGGAAGTATGTACTCCATGTTTTTAAATACCAAAGGAAGAGTTGTGTACGATTCGATAATCTACAGAACAGAAGATCCGAAGACTTTTCTCATAGAATGTGATAGTACAGTAATAAGCATTTTTCAAAAGCATCTTAAAATGTTCAAGGTCAAAAGAAGAATCGATATAGATGTCCATTCTTATAATATCTGGGTTTTATTTAAGTCGACATTGAATTCGGTAGATCATACTAAACTTGAATCTTTGAGTAGCAGCAATCCAAATCCGAAATTTGACACAAAAGAGAATCTCCAGCTGTACAAAGATCCCAGAACAAATTTACTAGGTACAAGAATACTATGCGACTCTTCGGTCAATCGCGAATGTATTATAAAAACATTGGATGTTGAAAATGTTCAACAGACTGATGAAGATTTGTATAGAACATACCGCTACCACTTGGGGGTTGGAGAAGGGGTGCACGACCTTCCCCCTGGAAATTGCTTTCCTTTAGAAGCCAACGCAGACTTCCTCCACGGTGTTAGTTTTCACAAAGGCTGTTACATCGGACAAGAACTCACAGCTAGAACACATCACACAGGCGTCGTTAGAAAGAGACTGATGCCTATCATTTTTGAAAACTGTTTAAATTCCGTAATACCCAATGAAACCGGCGTTTACAGTCCAAACGACAGTAAAACGTCGATTGGAAAAGTTAGAGGAGCAATGGACAGAGTGGGGCTCGGGTTGCTGAGAGTAGCTCAAGCGTTAGAGGTGCCCTCTCTTAATATATCGGGACATAATGCAAAAACTTACCGCCCACACTGGTGGCCCGCTGAAGCGCCTAAGGAAAAGAACACCTTGACTCAAGACAAATAATCTACCAGACACTTCTGATGTATTTCTTTCTGATCGTATAAATATTCAGAACCCACCATGTCAGGTACACCTGTACATTGAGATAGTCAAATAACTGTAATTTATTGACCAATTTAAATATCATTTTGTTATTTCAGATTTAAAATGGAACCAACACAAAAAGATGGCCAAAGCGATGAAAAGCCCGAAAATAACTTGATAATGTTTGAGTGTTTTAAATGTAAAATGCGTGAAAATGTTCACTACAAAGGAAAAAAACCTCCTTTTGCCAAGGAAATAATGCTGAAAGAAGAAAGTTACGTATTGAAAGACCCTTTTAGTGAAAGCGGCCGCGGGCAGATACTAGTTGTTGGGAACGACTGCTGTTCTTGCAATAGAATGTTTTGCTTGGGAAAAGAGTGTAGTATTTTCTATGTAAAAACGTTTTGTCTCGAGTGTGCTACTGAAAATTTAGACTCTTTACCTAGTGCAATCAAAAATAAACTTCAGCAGTGTAATAAATAATAGTGAAAATATTGTTTTATTTTGTATTTCTCAAATAAAATGTATACCACACTTTTTTTTCTTCTACATTTGTATTAATTGCATGTAAGTCCTATCTTGATCTTAAATTAATTACAGTTCTACTGTAATATTCAAACAGGAAATATTCATAATTTATAATTATAGGAAATGACTTAAGGCCTTGCTCGCAAACATAGAATTTAGTAAGTGGCCAGATGCGCGAGAGGCCACACGTCTACACATCCAATTGTTTTTAAAGAATATATATTGGCATTTGTTTTTTTTTAAGAATATACAGTGAAACCTCTATTTATCGTTCCTCGAATAATCGTTTACCCGGATGTGTCGTTTATTTCTTCTACCCCGAATTCATTTCATACAAAAATAGATCGCATCGATCGTTTTTATCCATCATTTTACCGCATTCATCGTTTGAATTATGCTACATATTTGATATAATTTGTCTGTTTTTTTACTTTTTTTTTAAACTTTCTCAATATTTCAACGTGTGGGATACAGACTATCAAAAGCTTGTGTGATGGATATAGCAGAAGAGGTCTGAAGATCTTTGGGTTCTGTTCAACTTTGTATTTTTTTTTAATAAATACATTTATTAACATCTAAAACTTGTATTCGTGAAATTTCCACCTACTAATGGTTATGCAGATTGGGAGGATGGTATCTTTACTCGATCGTATCTCCTTGTGTATTGACTTCTTTATCCCGCATTCATTGTTTTCCCGCATTCATTGTTTTCCCGCATTCATAGTTTATTTCAATAGGTCCCTTTAAAAACGATAGATAGAGGTTTCACAACCTAACCTAACCTAACCTGTATATACAAAAAAAATTATATAACTCTTTACCTTTCAATAACTATTTTTTTTAAAACCCACATAATTATTTCAAAGAAAAATTCAGTTTTTCAATACCAAAATGGTGTTTTAAAAAAGAAAAAAACAATTACGTTAAATGTTACCGGATTTAAAGAAAATTAAGATGCGGATTATTGATTACTGGACCTTAAGACAGGTTTCATATTATTTTCCACCCAACATATAAAATTAAGTGTTCATTCATATGATGATAATTCTAATTTTACTATAATTCAAACAACATTAGGGAATTATGGACCACCATATGATTTTTATACAAAACATCTGATATTTTTGCTATTTAAGATAAATAAAAGAATGTATTAAAAAATAATCATAAGTTTTTTCCCTTTATGAAAATAGCCAGTAAAAGTTTTTTTTAATCTGATATATTTACCAATCTTGGTTCTATCATTTCCTAATTCACCTGCGTTTACTGTAAAACATTATTTTGCATATTAACTAAAGACAAGAGTTCAAATTGCACTGTTTCCAGACTTATACTTTTACCCTAAATAACATGATGCAAAATTTACAAAAAAAGTCGTATTCTCTTTTTTAATGTGAAAGATTCCAACCTCATTAAATTCAATATTATCAGAAAAGATAAGTTCTAAGCTGGATTGGAGTAAATAAAAATACATATTTTTTATGTGGTTTATTTTGGTCAGTAATAGAAACATCACATTTACAAAAGAAAATGTGTTATACATTACAGTAGCATTGCATTCTTTAGTTTTGAAAATATGCCGACGAATTATCATAATTTAATTTCTTTTAGAAAAAACCAAACTCGGATAAGTTTTTTAATTATCAAATATTTTGGAATGGTATAAAAATTTAAATAAAAAATTATTTTTAGTAATTTCTTTATCTCAAATGGAGATTCAATAAAATTATATATTATTATGAAAATTTTTAACAAGACAATAATATTGTTAAAAAGGTGGCAGGCATCGACTATTATAATTATATTATTGTATCCGATGAGATTAACAATACCTAATATATATGTACTTAGGCAGGCAGAACAGAATTTATCACTACAAGCCGCAAGATGAGTCGTCTCAGTTGACCGTATATTATCCCTTGTACCATTAGAAATGTATAAACTCAGTGCGAAACTTTAGAAATAAGCAATGCGAAGGTCGGTGATTGGTAAAATATTCATACTATAATGTACACAAATAAAAAAGGGCGAATTCTTTCTATTACAAATAAAGCTTTATATAATCGGTTTTACAAAATATTTAACACAATATTACAATCTAAATACACTTTAAATTTCTATATATTAATAATATAATCAGTCACAGACATTTTTTAAACTGAAAATCGAATGATTTCCAAGTATTTTGAATGACCATGTTTGTTAATGGGCAGATCACTCTACAGATTGAGCATTACGGTTGCCTACCAGTCTACTGTAGTAATATGTATTCTTATTATTCTCGCTAGCGAAGCGATCCCCGAACGTAATCGCTTAATCAAAGTCCCAAAAGCAAAAAATTTAATATTTTTTATCAGAAAATAAAGTTAAAAGCGGACTATCCTATTCAAACACCAACAATAAGATATGGTAGCCGCAACAGCAAATAAAAAGAAACAACGCAAACTTACTTTTACTTAAATTCAAACTTTAATAGACATTCAATATCCATCTCTATTTACAATCCTTTCAAAGATACGTATCACACATAAACACGAGACATTAATATGTAAAAATGAGTCTCTGGGAATTATTTCTAGTTAACACGAACGTGGATAAACTAGCTGCTTGAGAAGCACCAGTACGGATAGTCTGGGTGAGGGCGCTCCCACTCTACGCGTTGTCCTCCATGATCTGCAGCAGCTGCTGCGCAGCCGTGTGCAGCATGCTGCAGTACGAGGGCGCCGGCACCGGGGACGGGGTGAGGGCGGGCGAGGGGGACAGGGATGGGGACGGGGACGGGGACCCCTCCCCGAGAGCCATTGCCTCTGCCCCCTCCGCCCCCTCCGCGCCCTCCACCCCCTCCGCCTCACCCGGAGATTCCGAACAATCACCATCCACCGCTACGCTGACTTTTTCAATTTCCTTTTCAGCACCTAAAAAAAATAGATCATATGGAAATAGTATTTTTTTAATACTGGTAAAAGAGTTGCAAAGAGGATAAATGTAATTTTTCAGTGAAACCTTGATTTTTATCATTTAAAGCTAAAAATCAAAGGAGGTAAAATAAAGCTTTATTTTCTGGTTTTTATGTGTCAAATATATCATCACTGAAAATGAGGATGAATTTTTAGGATATTATTATATATTTTCAAAATACAAAAACCAATTTATGAAACCACCTATGATCTTTCGTTATAATTATAAGCTTACTTACGAGTTACCTAGTTGCAGTAATTAACCCGCAGTATAATTGTGGTTTTACTGTATGTATATGTATATAAATAAATTGTGACAATAGTAAAAAAAAACCGACTAAGATATTTTTTAGTAGTATTAAACACTGAGTTGGGTCATTAAATTGACTGAAAATTGAAACTAGAAGAAAAAATATCGTGAAATTCCTTACTTGTAATAGTTTCCTGGTCGGGCTCACATTGAGCTGTCCTCTTGGTGATGTTGAGTAGAGTGGCCTTGAGGGTGGCCAGCATCTGGTCGCGCTGGGAGAGCTTGGCCTTCGGCAACAGCACCTGCAGCGTCCTGATGTCCCCGAGGGCCGGCCCCTCCGTAGTGCTCACCTCCTCGCCCTTGGACTCCAGCTCGGCGATCAGTCCACCCACCGCCTTCAGGGCCTTGCACCCTTCCACCTGGAGATGTTGCACGCATTTACATTACGGCAATGGATGCTAACAAGCTTCGAGCTTCAAACTCGGTCAAAACCTTTGAGGGATTGTTTTTAAGATATTATAGAGCATAGGTATATCCGGGTATGGTCTCTATCACATAAAAATACACATACATAAATGGAGGTTCCAAAAATCAGAAAAAACATGGTCTATTAATCATGGGATCACTTAAACCAACTGATGACAGGTGAATTTCCAGACTCCCGAATTCCCTTCTCAAAACAAACTTTTTCATTTCTGATGAGATATTTACTACAACCTCTCAAATCATGTTACAGAGAGGTCTCTCTCGGTACCTCACGGGGTAATCAAGTAGACTCTTCGATATGACCTGTCGATTCAAGCTCTATTTCAGTCTATAAGCAAAAATATCGAAGCTTATAAGTATAAAATGTGGTTAAGTATAAAATGTGGTTTTAAGTATAAAATGTGGTTATACTATAGTTTCAATCAGGTTATTTCTCTGTTTTAAATTCATTTGGTTTCATTATAACTACTTTAATGTTTCAACCATTTAGGATTTAGTCAATCATCAAAAAATCATAAAAACCTGAAAAATTAATTACCTTGGGAAAATATTCCAAGAAGAACTGATGAACGTTATCGTTTATTAAGGTTTCCCGTTCATCTAATAACACCAGATCCATGTAATCGACAAGATAACTGCATTCCAGCAGCATTCCTGAATATTTCCGGTCCACATCCTGCAACATACAAAACATTAGTATATTTGTCACTCTGAGAAAGTCTTAAGGCGGAGACTGACTGGAGCATTTCGTCGTAACGTAACATGTTACGATGCGAGCATTCAGGCAGTCAGTACACCGAGCCGAGCTGCTCGCCGCTCGTTCCGAATGCTCCATCCGAAGTCGGATGCAATTTTAGGTTAGTACAGGGTTGCCAATCTGTGAGAAATTCCCCAAACTGCGGGGAATTTGTGGTGATTGGCACTATATATTTTTTTTTCTTCATTTGGAGTAAGCAGTAATTTATTAAAATCACAGAACCAAGAATCACGTCTTCGTCGTCCGACATTTTAACTACAGTACCAAATGCAATGTTGCAAAGATTCATACAGATTTTGGGTTATTGATTCAGATTTTCAGATTTTTTGGTGTGACATATGGCAACACTGAGCACGAGGCCACTAGCGAGCACTGATCGCTGTCAGTCAGCAATGCCGTAACGTCATAACGTAACATGCTCGCTGCGAGCGATGTTACAATGTTTTGTTACGACGAAATGCTCCGGTCAGTCTCCGCCTTTAGTGCCTAGTAATAAGCAGTAATATGGAATTCCCCACAGAGATAACATTGCTAGCAGAACAAAGGTGGACAAACAAGAGGACATTGGATGTGCAGAAACACATTTTGGTGTTAGGATGAACAGGAAGACATGGAAGAAACCATTAACTTTTAAACAGCAAGCGAAAACTCACAAGGACGGTGGTGAACTTGTAGGCGGTCGTGACTTTCAACGGAAATATTATGACGCTCACACAGTGACTCGTTGGATTGTCTTGTTATCGTTGTCTCAAAACCCTATTTACATTAGACCATCATTGGCTTAGCTCATCAGAATTTCTAAATCATTTACATGACAGGCGCCGTGGCGTAGTTGGGTAGACGTTCGACTGCAAAACTGGTGTTACGGGTTCGATTCCCGCCAATTGAAAAATAAATTTAAGCGAGATGTATATTCAATTGGTCTGGGTGTTTGTGATGTATTTTTTACATTAACCTTCCCTATCCTTACTATCCAATCTGCAGATAAGTCTCTAAACACAGAGGTTTTGCGGGTTATTCCTTAAAAAATTCACAATTTCTAGGAATATGATATTGAAAAAAATAAACATATTGTTAGGAATGTGGGTATATTGCTGACACAGTGGTGACAATAACTACCTGCAACTGTGTGAATACCCACATAGTCTGGCAAGCGTCAATCTAGATTAGTCCTTCCTTAAAAACAGTCACTCACTTAGAGCTCCCAGTAACTTAAATATAATAATAATAATAATAAAACCCTTATCTGCACCCCAATGGTGCATAGGGCACAGCGTCATATAAACGCAGTGTTATCTTGATCGTTTACACATGAAGGAAAGGTGATCAGCCCTCCGCTTCAGGTACCAGTCCAGGGTAATATTAAATAAATATTACAGTGAAAAAATCACTTATATTTATTTTACCCCCCTTGGGAATCGAACCCGGGACCTCCAGAACGGTAGCCGAACGTGCTGACCATTACACTACGGAGGCGGACTTAAATATAAAATAAACCAAATTCAAAGAACTAGCAATCTTTTGCTGTTAATCTTCCACCACCTGAACACGTAATCATTTTCCGGACAAGCAATGGCGTTACCTCGGACACGTAGATCTCGTGCCACAGAGTGGGGAAGAGGGTGAAGCGCAGCGGGGCGGCCTCGCATGCGGCCATGGTGGCCAGCGTGAGCAGCTGCGGGGTGCAGCAGCCGCGCTCCACCCCCAGCCGGCACATGGCGTCCAGCAGAGAGTGGTACGGCAGGTAGAACTCGCTCAGGGCGTTGTCGTACTCTGGATCCACGCCCTGACACAAGACACAAACCAATTACAAATATTCTTTTTTAATTAATATTTTACTTAGTAAATACCACTATTTCTTAAAATCTACCGTGACACGTGTTTCGATGGTAGCCGAGCGTGCTGACCATAACACTATGAAAGCGGACATACACAGTACAGTTAGTATAATATATAAACAATATTGTAACATTTATGCGTACCTATTATATTACAGAACACCAAAGTTATACCGAGGCTACAATATAACGCTTCGCTATATTACCGATGATTTGTTATATTTTTGACAGACGTTTGGCGTAATTTGCCGAAATGGATTTGGATCCATGTTTTTTTGGAACATGATCCATGGATTTTTCCCATGTTCCGCATCATTTTCAAACACCGTATGTGAAGCTAATTCTAAATTTTAGAGTTGGGTCCTTGGGACGTTGAAGGTTGAAGAGGGGGTAGTAGCTGTTTCTTATTTTTATTTATTAATTTAATTTTTGTTTCTTTTCAGTGGGAACAAAGACAAAAGGGAGGAGGCTTTAGTCATTGTCATATTGTTAATTATGGGTTTATTGTTATTTATATTTTTATGAATTTCTATTGTTTCAAAATGTTGCAGTTTATGGCTTTTCGTATTAATTATTTTTAGGATTTCTACGTTAGAAATATTCTTACATTTCATCTGGCAGATGTATAATTTTTGTAATGTGCTAGGAATTTCAAAAGGAAAATTTTTAATTTTAAATATTTATATCAACAGTAGTTTGATAATGCCCTAACAAGGCAAAACAGTTATCCCAAGGAATTATTTTTTATATTTAAAATAATATAGACCCTAGAGATCAGTGTATGATTTTAATATTTAAAAATATAAATTTTAGAGCTCTACAAATAAAACGCGAAATCAGTAAATAAAAATTGTTATGATTTTTATGAAACATTGCAGTTTTGGTTTTCATGGAAAAAATACATATTTATGTATATATACACCCTGTTAAAATTATCATTTCCACTTCCACTAATGAATGTTTCTAGCACCGCGTTCTGCCCTTTAACAGCATAGCGACATTTCTGTGCGAAACATATGCAACTTTGTTTTTTTTTAATAGTATGAACCTACTTCAAATGAATTATTGTTTTTTTAAATATTTTTTTTCTTTACTAAGAGTAAGTACTGCTGTGAATTTTTACATGTATACAGGTAAAAATTAGGTAGGTACTATAAAAAAAATCTATTAAAAATAGCATAAATAAATTATCAACATATATTATTCATGATATATCGTAGTCATACAGGAGAAAGTGACCAAGTGCATTTTTTTACAAAACCGTGATCATTGACTATTTGATATCTTACTAGCTTAATATTGCCCTGAAAAAATTGATTTTAAACTTGGAAGTATAATATATTGACTTGTTAGAAATGACTAAATGCGTTGATGTTTATTTCGTTGCCAAGCAAAAGTGACTTAAATGGCCCTCCTGAACATTTTACGTTTTGGTAGTTGGTCACTTTCTCCTGTACGACTAGGATATATTTATTCATGATAGCGGAATCCGTCTTCTGTACTATGATAGATTGCTCACCTTGCGGGCTTGCAGTTGTGCGTGTGGGACGCACATCTGCACCATGGGGCGGAAGGGCCGCACGGCCGAGCCCTTGGTGTCGGGCGGGGAGCGCGAGGGGAAGTGCGGGCCGGGGGGCACGGCGTTGCGCGTGTCCTGGAAGGCGGCGTGGCAGTGGGACAACAGCGGCACCAGCACCGCTAGCGCCGCGCCGCCTAGCAGCAGCAGCAACTCCTTTATCAGGGCTGCGAGCAAATAATACCCAATCAATCATAATCAACTCGCTAGTGACCTCTGCTAATATGTATCAACATAGAACATTTTAAAATTCAAACAAATTTTATTTCAGGACGCAAGCTGTGGATGCTCCGCATCCCTTGCATTTAAGAGTAAAAAGATTTAAACTTCTATCCTGAAACAGCAATACTGCAATTTAAATATTTTGATATTTCTACAGCGACCATATTATGTTATTTTTTTACAAAAACAGCGCTGTGTAAAATCATACAAATATTATTATTATAAAATAACGTGCATATATCGTCCCGTCTCAGCGTACGCGCAACGAACGACACAATACAAAGATTGCGGGCGATTCTAAATACACATACATTCTCAAATACTGTGAAACGAGTAAAAAGCACGTAAACAAGCAATACTGGATGCGATTTGACGTACAAAAAACGTCATTAATACTAATGTGTATAATGAACAGAATCACATACTCTATTGGATTGTTCTTAAAGAGCGCGTTGCTTTGACAGTTTGCTTTTAAGCTTAAAGACTTAAGTTAAATGTTATTGAATATTATTAACCTGCGATTAACTTAATAATTTAAATAAATAAAAATGATTTGATAATATTTTGTATCTGTAATGATTGAGTTTTGGATTTATGGAGATGGCGTCTAGATGTGCATATTTGATATCTAGTACGTAGTAAGTACGAGTATAAATATTTGATGTCCAGCATCCCTTCTACAAAAAGTCACCGACCGCCACTGGTCCCTACCTATGGCCAGGTTGCGGATGTCGGCCGGGTTGTAGGTGTTGAGCAGCGTGGCGAGGCGGCGCAGCGCCTCGGGCCAGTCCTTGCAGGCGTGCAGCGCGGCGCGCGCCTCCTTGCAGTCCCGGCAGCAGCGCAGCGAGCGGCACAGCTCCCCGCCCAGCGCCAGCAGCTCACGCAGGTCCCCGCCCGCTCCACCCGCGCCGCCCACCTCGTGGTACATGGCGTGCAGCGTGTGCAGCGCCTGCGACATTAACACAACCACGCTCATTCACATACCTCCAAGCGATCACCGGCAAGCTGTGTGTTGTTTTATTTATTTTGAATTTAAGTTTTACTTGGTGAATGCAACTATTTCTTAACACACTAAGGACAGGAAAGGTATTTCTACCCGTTCAGTCGATTGATGCTTAAGGGCGGGAAGTGTAATTTTACATTCTGCGGCGGCCTAATTTCAAAGTCAGAAAAGAAGATCTAAACCATTTATACACAATTATCAAATCCCGTCGCCAGCAGTCTGTAGGCATAAAAAAACACCCATCCGAAATGTGACACGTGTTTGGATGCATTCTGCATAATTTTTGAACACCGTATGTGAAGCCAAGTCTTAATTTTACAGTTGTGTCTTTGGGACATTGAAAGTTGAAGAGAAGGGTAGGAGCTGTTTCTTATTTTTATTTATTTATTATTTTTAATTAGGAATAATACAAACCTCAAATGCTAATTGCAGTCCACCATTATAAACTATGTACAATCTATCATCATCGGTTTCCACAAGAGTACGGAATGCTGATATCAAAGTGGTCCAACACGTTCTGCCATTTAATCCTAAAGCAGAAAGATTTACATAGATTATTATACTGTCTGACAGAATGATTGAATGTCATATTAACTGACTTACATAGTGGTTCGTGTGACGCAGGAAAATGCGCATTGTCAAAAGTGTATTCCTTGTCTAGCGGTAATTTACATGGTAATGTTTTAATGCAAAACGCACACCTCACCCACAGTCTTTCGTTTGATTTATCATGAGCAAAAGGATGAAGAGCACTAATCAAGTGATAATGGACTCTTTATACGAGGCCAATTATTAAGGTATTTCACTAAGCCAACATAAGCGTCAAGTAAATAGGCATTGCAATGAGTCAAGTTTTCAAGATTTTGAGGGGGGTAGAAACTGAATACATAGATCGCATCATCGGCCATGTCATTGGATGACTTATGATATGCAAGTAACTAATAAATAATTTGTTGAACAAGAAAAGTATTATAAAATGTGCCCTCGACATGGGAAAACTCAAAGAGTGACACATTGTTGTAACTTTAAAATTGAAAATATGTGTACGACAAAAATAATCAAATAAACTTTGTAGAACGCTTTCAGTGCCCCAGTAGCTTCTTCCACTATTTGTTTGTTGGATCGGCTAACTGCAAATACGCATTCCTAGCCAGTCAATTATTATAAATGCCGGACCATTTATTTCAGTTCAAATGTATCTATTGAAAGGGTATAGGATGGGATGGTACCTTGCAGGTAGGCGGTGAGTGTAGTTCTGCGGAAGGAGTTGACCTCCCGAAGCTCCTGCTCGCTGGCGTCGCGCGAGCGAGCCGCAAACAGCTGCATGAGGCGGAACAGCTCCTCCACAGCGGCCGCGTACAGCGCAGGGTGCGGCGTGATGTTCTTGAAGGCCCAGTGGATGTTCTGGTGCTGAGACAGCGTGCGTGTGAAGGCCCCCGAGGCCTGACAGCATAGGCGCAGCAGCCCGTAGTACGAGGGCAGCATCACGCGGTTGTACGCCACCACCTCCCCATCCTCATGGTCAGCCCTAGATTTTAAACAAAGTGCACACATTCAATTACAACTTTTCTTCATGTTTCCATGCTCATACAGAATATCTGTGTTTATTTATACAATTTTCATAGTCATTTTACTACCTAAGTTCACGTGTTTTTGACAATATTGGAAGATGAAGAGACATTTTAAACGTCATATGATTATTTATGACGCGATGGAACGGCGTTCCAGCACCTTTATTCACGGATATAGATATATTTTTTAAAATATTTTAAAATCAATTAGACAAAGCAATGTTTGCACTTATGTAATTACAATCTATATTTATATAATTCATCAAAATGATGAAATATGGTATTGTCATGAATATTTAAATGAAATTTAAATAAATAAAAGAAATTAAGTAAAAAGCTTGAGATGAAGTGCGTTCCGGGACCTATTATTTTTAAAAAGAGCCCTGCATACTGATATGTTATAACCCAAATATAGATAAAACACACAGCAGGCAGGAATGTCAGAGAAGGTTGGAATCTTTCGTCAAAGTGTAAAAAAAATAAACGAAGAGGAATATGTAGATATCTAGATAACATCCACTCACAGGATATAGTTGAAGGCGATGTGCTTGACCACGGAGGGGTTGGACACAATGAGCTGCACATTCTCTTGGCAGTCAGTGCAGATGGCCTGCCAGAAGGCCAGGAGCGCCTGCTTGTTGGGATTCACCGCCACACTGGGCTCACTGAGTCCCGGATGAAACAGCTCCCAGAGGTCGTTGAAGTATTGCCCCAACTAGAAAATTATACAACTTGTGAAAGGGTGCGGTTGAAAAATAGTTACAAGGGATCAACACTGAGCTTTGGTTCTTTGAACCTAGGAGAAAAATATATTTAAAGAGACACAGATGACACAAGTGAAACTCAGGGTCAAGAACGTTACTAATCTATTTTAAAGAAAATGGAGAAGTAATAAATAGTACATATCATTAATTAAAAAGAGAAAAAAGGGAGTAGTAGCAATGGCTAGGGCATTTGTGGTTCCATATCTGTACCTTTACAAACTTGTGTAAGTTGAACTAGTGACTGCTATTACGTGCAAGTTTTTTTATTTGTGTGAACTAATTTTAGTAGGTTTAAATAGTTATATTCAAATGCACTGGAA
Organism: Brachycentrus maculatus; assembly: GCF_059751285.1. NCBI lineage: Eukaryota > Metazoa > Arthropoda > Insecta > Trichoptera > Brachycentridae > Brachycentrus > Brachycentrus maculatus. The sequence continues at coordinate 465,869 of NW_028280858.1, forward strand.
GTATTTAGTGGTGTGAACTCACCATTATTTTCTCCATTCTGGAAACCAGGCAGTAGGACATGACACCGAAGTAAGCAGTAAGCTTCATGGGACCATGTAGACTCACATCGATGTACTTTTTGGCAGCCTTTAATTTTCCCAGCAGTATCACATACACCTGAAAATATCCTGTTTTAGTTTTGATGAATTTATTAAAAAACCAATTAGTTAAACTAAATATGTATTGAATACGCATGGGTTTTGATTCAAATTAATGAATTTTTTATTTAGCTCCAAATAAGTGGGAATTAAATACAATATTTTTATTAAGTAAATGCTACTGTCGATAAATTTACAATTTCCGGGCAAAAAATTGTAAACACCAGATCTTTTGGTTTTAGTTAATCAGTTCAAACTAAATTTACGCATGATTTTGAAAAACATCGTACACTTTGGAAAAAGCCTTGGATAAAGTATATAATCTTTTCCAGATCAAACATATCTGTATATAGCAGATTTTTACCTAATAGTTTTTTTTTTTTTAATAAAAATATAAAATCCACTTATTAACATGTTAAACGCCAATACTAAAATTTGTCAATTTTGAACTTTTCTGTAATTTACATATTTTAATAATATAATGTAATCCATTTAGTTTTTAATTTTTTTGATTTGATGTTGGGTTCCACAGTTAAAGCATTTTTAATATAGCTCATCATTGAGGTCACTGGTGCCCCGCATGGCATTGCGGTCCAACACAGGTGAGGTCACTGGTGCCCCCTGGTGGCGTTTAACGTGTTAAAAGTGAAATAAATAAATATTTAGAATTGAGCCAAACAAAATTACTTGGTGCAGGACGACAAAGGCGTCTTCCCCCAGGAGGATATCTTTGTAGGTGGGGATGCAGCGCATGTTGGAGCGGTAGCCCTGGCGGAAGTGCGCCGAGGGCACGAGGGACACGAGCAGGAAGGCGGCGGCGGAGCGCACGCGCTGGTTAGCGTGCGCCAGCAGGTACGTCTCCACCCAACTGTCGGCGCTCTGCAGCACGCACGTGTGCACCATCTTGTTTCGAGGCACCTACACAAACAGATCATGTTTATTCATTTTTTAAATTAACGCTTTAAAGGTATTAATATGGCTGCACCCAGTAGGCCCTTTACAGGTATTTACAGGGCTTATGACCAGTCATAGGCTAATTCAAGTGGTCACTTTAAAATGTATAACATTCACCATTCTACCCATGATTACCACACCACTCCAATTTCGGAAGTTGTATTTATGCTTCAATAGACACCTTCTTTTACATGCTAGTTCTCGCACCATCTATGACCGGTCGTAAGCCCTGTAAATACCCATACATCCATATTTTTCTTCATCTATGTTGAGATATCAACAAAAATAACTCCCAAGTAGGCAAACCCAGATTTGAGAACAAAGATATGGACACACTCAAAAACGTGTTTTAAGAATTGCATAAGATGTTTTCTATTAAAAACCAAATACAAATATTTACCTGCAGAGCGAGCCATTCTATAGCAGCGTGAGGACAAGTCTCCGCCGCATCCCAGACTCGGTGCAGGGCCAGCTGTGTGAAGCAGGGCAGCCCCGATGGAGAGCCGCCCCCACTTTCCACTAGCAATGAAAGCAGTTTGAAGAATGGCTGGCAACTCTGAAAAAATCAAACATTTATGTATTCATATTATTTCATGTCTTAAAATAAAAGAAAAATATTTTTTTACCAAAGTTACTCATATTATATTTCCATTGTAAAAGTGCATAAAGCATACATAATTCTACTATGGAAATAATACTAATTTTCAATATACAATATCTCCACTGTGAAAAGGTCAAACATGTAGCGCTCTGCCCAACTGTACTGTACTGTAGAGTGTACAATATCAAACACTTCTTTGTATCACATTCTGAAAACTTTTCAGATTAACCTATTCACATTGTCATGTAAATACGAGAATTCGATAATTAGTCACCACACAATAAAATTAATTTAATATGATACAAACCTCAGTATGCTTTGTTATGGCTTGGAAGATCATGGAAATGATGTGCTGGGCAAGTCTCTCATTCCAGCGACACATGGCATGGATGAGGGTCTTAGTTTGCTGCAAGTTCAGACAATCCCGAGTCTGCTGGTAAAGGAATGGGAAACCCTGAAATATAAAGGGATCGGTTAGAGGCTTCTCTCCAATTCTTTTTCGTCTTCGTTGTGCTCAGTGTTGAGCATCATGGCTACCTGGGATGTAGGGGATTTAGTGCATGGCTCAACTTCTTTCCTTTTTATCCGGAGGATCCTCACAACTCCTTTATTTGGTTAAGCGGCGGTATTTAGCTGTTTTTAAAATGATTACTTTTATCATGTATTTAGTTAAGAAACGATTTATTTTCCTAAACAAAAACGTTCAATGGGATTCATTGTGCCTTTTTGGTACTCTATAATACACTTGTGTCACATTATTCTTGAAATATATCGTAATATAAACAAATAAGATCGTAACATAAATAAATCAAAGCTCGCATCGTGTGTCACTCTTACCCACTGGCGATGCGTAGCGTCGAGAGTGAGACAGATATGGGGCATGATTATGGCGCGGACTAATTACCGAGCGCAAGAAAAATCAGGGATCTGTTATTTTATTTATCCTTGCGATGTTACAAATTATTAGTCAGATATTTCAACAATTAAATTGGAAAAAACAGTACTCCCTTATTATGCTTAATTTTATTATCTTATTTATATTTCTATTCATTTCATTCACTGCTTTAGTGATTTGAGTATCTTTCTTTTTACAAATATTAAAAATTTTAAACAACTTTGTAATTTTGGTTCCTTCAATTTCAAATAAAGGATATTTTTTTGTAATCATTAATTCTCAAATTGTCACATTGATTATATAGATAGTAGTATTCACGAATGTTCAGCACTGACCTTTCCACCTTGCAGAGCATTCTGGTCCTTGGAGGTAAGATTGAGGGACTTGTGAGAGTCCCTAGATCGCTCCACGAGCCCCGCAACAAGGGCCACCATCTTGTCCAAAGCGGCCGGACGCAGCTTGTCACCGCCGCCTTCATCCGACGAGGAACCATCGGCCTATCCCAAACATAATTTGTGAGAAAAAATTAATACCAATATTCTAATTTATAATTTATTTATTTCAACTTCATGTACAGAAAAGAAATAAGTACATTGACGGGCTTATTGCTAAAAAGCAATATCTTCCAACCAACCCAACACAGACTAGTGATATTCATCAAAACGTTTGATACCATATAAAGCTGTTTAAAATCAGAGGGTAGATAGTACTTGAACATAAAATAAAAACATTAATTACAAATTGATGATAATAAGGAAGATAAAGAAAAAAGGGAGTTCAGGGAAGGAGGTAGAGGGAAAAACTAAGGGACGAGGTTTGATGAGTTAGGATTCTAATGATAAATAGTAATGTCTCAGACGTCATTGACACCATTAATTTTTTTATACTAGGTTTACCATAGTTTAATTTAACATTTGCCTAAATATAGTATAACCTCAATATAACGAATCTCTATTTAACGAACTTCGGACGTAACGGACAAAAAATACGGTCAAATTATTGACTATTTGTCAGATATACAAAGCTCAACTGTATTATAAGCATTTTCATAATTTTAAAGAGTTGATTACAATAAATAAAAAAACATGAAAAAAGTGCAAAAGTGCAAACAAAACTTGATTCTTTCTTCAAAGCAGGATTACTGAAAACACCTGAGCAATATCAAACAGCAATGTCATTTCACAATGAGTGTCTGAAGACAATAAATAGAATTTTGTTTGAGTTTCGTTTAACATATGAAGTATTCCTGAAGAAGAAAAAAGGTCTGTTTTTTTTTATGCAGTTTGCTTCATTTCTAAATAGGCAATAGTAGTGTTACAAACATTGAAAGGAAGAATTTTATTTTACTGTTGGGAATTTATTACTGCAAGACACATACCGTTGAAGTGGAAGTGTGTCCCAAGTAGAAGGAGACCATCATGGAGATGGCATTAGCCTTCAGCAGGAACTGGCTCTCCTCTTCCCCCATCTTACTGAACTCGTACAGCAGACTGAAGTACTCGGTGAGGTGGCGCAGGTGAGCCTTGGCACCATTCTCCATCTGCGTGAATAGCATATTAATCATTTCAAAATATAAATATATATATATATGTTTTTTGCCTAATTAAAAATTTACTAACCAATATTAAAAATTTAAACATTTATCAATATAATATTGTAAATAAAATAACAGACAATTTCAATCCGCTACTCAAATAATAGATGAATTAATCTTTTTTTTACTATTTTTTAGTTGCGGATAAGGGTAAAATATTTTTACAATTACGAATTATCAAAAGCTTCGTATGAAAGTCGTGTAGAAATCGAAACATATATCAATATAATATTGTAAATAAAATAACAAAGAATTTCAATCCGCTACTAAGTAATGGATGAATTCATCAGCTTTTTAACTATTTTTTAGTTGCGGATAAGGGTAAAATATTTTTACAATTACGAATTATCAAAAGCTTTGTATGAAAGTGGTGTAGAATGCACCTGGATTCCATAAAAAGTTTAATTTATCATTGTTTGAACAAGTTTTTCTTGTATATGCATCATCTGAAAAAAAAAACATATATGTACTTTGGAGTGATCCAAGGATTGCCTTTTCCAACTTTTTCCAAGTTGTGCATAGATTCACTTTGAAAAAATAGATATTTACCAAAATAAATAAAATATAATAAAATGTCAATACATTTACCAAATCCAGCAGCATCTTGATAAATCTTGTTACACAAGAAGCTTCGCCTATTTCCGTGTCTATATCATCAGCATCATCACAGCCTTGCAAGTACAGTGTATAGTGACTAGTTCTGGAAGATAAGACTCAGGGTAAGGGAAAATGTACACTAGTGTAAAGTTATGTGTAATTCGTGACAATTATTATGTTCTTACCGTAATCTTTGAATGACGTGGATACATAGCCTCTGAAACATCTGGCGTACCATTTGGTTCGGGCATTTAATCAATACCTAGAAATTAATTTTTAAAAGTTAATATTTTTAGTGATAGATATAATGGTAACTGAAAGGACATAAACAAATTATTTGAAATTTCTTTATATGTATTCATTGTTGGAAAGTTGTTTGCTTGTGGGACCTTTGGTATCAAGGGCTCAGTACATCTCAATATTAAATATTATTTTTTTATACTTAAACTTGGTCAAACCAATAAAACAAAATTTTCTACAATTCTTGATAAAATAATAAAATTAAATAAATAATCAGAGTTATAATGAGTGAGATTTGTTTTTTGAAGAATCATTAAAAAAAGTGAATATTGTAAAATAGGCTTAGCTTTTTTTATTATGAAATACATATGTAACTTTTCCGCTCAAACGCCAGACTCAATATTGCATTAAAAAATATAGTCTTTTAGATTTAAAAAAATTACAATCACTGTTATCACTATGAAGTTATTGAATAAGAGTATGTTTCGACTTCTAACATTATTAATTACAATTTTAGAGTACAGAGTATGAAGGTAAACAAATAGGAAAATCATTTTTCGAATTTTAAAAACATTTCCTTGACAATGTATCGTAATATAAATATTTTGTAAATACGTTGAAATTGTCTGAAATCGTCCCAAATGATTAATCAAAACAGGGCTCCAATTCATTAATCAATTGTGTATTTAAATTCACTGTGTACTAATTTCAGACCGTCTTTATTAATTGGATTAGTTATATTGAGTGCCTAACAATGGTAAGTATTAATCAGTGTTTACCTGCATCGGCCACCAAGTGTCGCTAGCCATGTGACTCAGGAACCACTCAGAGGCAGCGGTAGACGCATTGAATTGCTTTGTGACTAGTTCTACCCACGACACCATGGTTGGCTGAAGTTTAAAACATATATTTAAGAAAGTATACTTATCGCTCACTCCTTTCAACAATGTCATATATCAAAAATTGACAATTTTCAGTTGTGCATGTTTTCGGAATGCCCAGAAAATGTAATATATCCCAGCAAAAGCGGCATATTTTAAACTTAATATCTACCCGCTACAGGGCAGAAAGTGTTGTTTTTGCATTTTGAAGAAAAGGTATTGTTTAATTTTTTTTTAAATAAACTAAATATTTTTCAAATGCAGAAAAAACATTCCGGTTTTACCTAAAAAGATCTGTTGCACAGTAAAAAGTTCAATAAGTGGCTTGATACTTATTTTTAACACATTTCATTACATTTTTAAACTTTAAAAACGATCTCCTAAAAAATCAAGTGTTTTTATATATATGACGTTGTTGAAAGGAGTGAGAGATATGTGTTTTGAATAATCACAATTCAATACTGAATTCTTATCAAATAAAGTCGAGAATGTTTGTAATAACATAAGTTATAATGTGCCTCACCTTTTCCTTGGCGTGAATAAATGTTTCGATGAAGAACGACGTGGAAAGTTGTGCAGCAATTTCTGTTATTTCCGGTTGAGATGTTAATAGAGATTGCGGTACGTAGCTACACATCTGCCCCATGAATCTATTGACAAAACATCAATTAATACACAGTTAAAACGTAAAACAGTATTCTGTGTTATAATAAACTTACATGGGATGCTGTTAAGACTTTTCAGTTTACTAGATTCTTAACAATGTATCGCAGACCTAATACAATAGTATCACTAATCAAATTAAATGTGAAACCCTTATAAATGTACCATTGTCTTGTGAGATTACTCCATAGTCATTTACAGTTCCACAATTATAGTTTTTTTAAATAAAAAAATTCAATATTTATTGTTCACATCCTGGAGTTGTTGAGTGCATCAAAACAGATACAAATCATTTAGTAATTAGTGAAATTTATAAAGTAAAAATACAGATCAATTAATTTTTTTAATGCTTTTTGAAGAGAAAAATAAAAATATATATTCATTGGATCTCTACATTGAACCAATAAGAAATATCTTTGATTATCATAGTTGTTATATGCCGATACTTTTTTTGAGACATGGAGTGGAGTGTTATTTGTCTTGACAGTGTTTATCTGTCTTGATTTGTTTTTTGAGAGATATCTGGTAAAAATAGATTCTAGAGTTAAAGTATGTAGTAACAACAAAAAACTTACGTAAAATAAGCATGTTGGAATATGTTTTTGTGATGAAGAAAATTCATATTATCTTCCCAAATCCAATTTTGTAGTAAGGGACTAAGTGTTATTGGAGGAGCTTCGTTAATCTTACATTCTGTGACATGGTCGGCCATTTCTAAAGTAGAAGGCTGTAAGGCAGAAAAAAAATATTGTAAATAATAAATAAAGAATATTGGTTGTAGCAAAAATACAAGATATTTTATTTGAACCTCTTTGTACTCAATTAATTTCCATTAATAAAAAGATTCTTAGTGCAAAAGTGTCTGAGCACAGTCTATTATTTTATGTGCACAGAATCAAATATATTTTGTCAGATATAAATTACATTTGATAAATGTTATTAATGAACATAGCAAAGAAATTCTTCATTATAAATATTCAATTGAAAAATGTATGAAGTACCTTAATTATATAAAAATGAAATAAAAATACGATGACCATCTGCGGTTTTGTATTTTCTACGCCACCAAACCTTATTTTACTCAATATACAACATAATAAATGGTAAAAATTATACTTTGATAGGAAAATATTCTTAATTAGGAGGTGAAGTTCTCTATTGAAATCTTTGTCAACATACATAAAGTACACAATATTCAAAGTAGGGTATGTTTTAGGTACAATTCCTCACCTGAACAGTGGGAGACTGTTGGGAAACAGTCTCATTGGGAGGTGAAGTTAATCTCTATTGAAATCTTTGTCAACATACATAAAGTACACAATATTCAAAGTAGGGTATGTTGTAGGTACAATTCCTCACCTGAACAGTGGGAGACTGTTGGGAAACAGTCTCATTGGGAGGTGAAGTTAATCTCTATTGAAATCTTTGTCAACATACATAAAGTACACAATATTCAAAGTAGGGTATGTTGTAGGTACAATTCCTCACCTGAACAGTGGGAGACTGTTGGGAAACAGTCTCATTGGGAGGTGAAGTTAATCTCTATTGAAATCTTTGTCAACATACATAAAGTACACAATATTCAAAGTAGGGTATGTTGTAGGTACAATTCCTCACCTGAACAGTGGGAGACTGTTGGGAAACAGTCTCGTTGGAAGATCCCCGAGAGTTCCTTTCATAAAACAACATGTACGCACTATTTGTTTTCTCAAAGCTGAAGTCCATAAACTTGTCCGTTACCGAGTCATATGTTTTACTCTGCAATTAAAAGAAGATGCAATGCTGATAGACTTTCGACCGTATTCTTAAAATCAATTAAAAGTTTAACGAAACATACAAAACAGTCATCCTTATATAAATATCTAAAAAAAAGTGACTTTCTCTAGAAAATTACCATGGTTCTATTTGTGTAAAAAAATATATAAGGGAATGGTTTAAAAAATATATATATAATTTTTTTTTATATGGCAATGTTATTCCATCTGCTAATGATTTGTTATTTTTAACTTACACTTCAATAGAACCTACTTCTGGAACAAATTTTAAAATGTTATAAATTGTCTTCAGTGTATCTGTTTTTGCTAGGTATCTTAACCTTAATTATTATTATTAAATATTACCATTTTTCAATTCCTGATAAATATTTCATGGGAAAAATATCCATCACTTTACAATATGAAAAGTAACAAATGACACCAGATGACAGTTGAGGGATATGTTTGTCGAGGTTTTTGGTTGGACATTGATCTGGCTAGTTGCGAAGCTATTCCTCAATACTAATTTTTCCCTGCCAATACCCTTTGCTTGATTCTCCTATACCACATACGGGCAAAAAAATAGGCCTCTGCGGATTTGCCCGTACCTGGTACGGGCACCCCGGCGAAGAAATATTCAAACTGATTTTTTTATTTTATGAGCTCTTTGTGTACAGACTATAGTGAACTCTATCCTCTAATGTCGGTATTATTCCCTATGTTTCAAATACGTCTGAATATCATATATTTGAAATTAAAAAATCTTCCTTTTTCCAAATAAAATCTTCATTAAAATTCATCAGTCAAAGGGTTAAAAAGTAAATAAAGAGGAGAAATTCATTACAGTCATTTCTCCGCCAAAGCACTCTGCTGCGATTTGCGCTGGATCAAAAGGTTTGACTTCAGCGTCGTTAAAGAGTAGCCATTTCTCTCTCGGACCGCTAAGACCCGAGCAGACACTACTATTACCGCCGAGGATGGAGCCAATTCGCTCCTTGATGAAAGAGTAATAGTGGCCTCCGTCAGCAGTGCCCGTGTGAACTGTGACACCTATTAACTCATACCTGAAAACAAATTTAAATTCATATAAGACGCATTTATAATAAAAGTCTTTTTCAAGAGTTTCTCATCAGAAAATTGGGAATGTCAATTTAACATCTCTGAAAGTGTGGACGAACCTTATCTTACAAACAAAATTAGTCCCAAAACAGTATGGATGGTAATATGTACTATGTCACTTTAAATAAGAAATTTTAGCATGTTTATCTAAAACCAATATCACAATTAAAATTTTTAATAAAAGATCTATTGAATTTGGAATTTATGAATGCCTAAAATACATTGTATTCTTGCATACATATAGAATAAAACCAAGTGTATTAGTAAATTATGCTCGATGATAAAGTAGTGTTTTTATTTTATCCTGTAAAGTAAGCCCAGGTCAAACAAATTTCAATTAAATTTATTATTAAAAACAAACCTATAATAAATAAAGATTATTTAAAACCTATTTAAAAAGTCAAGTCCAGCACCTCAATAAAAATATATTGTTTATGTATATATATATACACAATATATTAAAAATATATGTATATATATATATATACACGATATATACACAATATATCAAAAATATATTGTGTATATATCGTGAATATTGAAATAAAAACTCACTCATAATTTTCATTGAAGTCGTCATTATCTGGTACATCTGTAGAATCTTCGGAATCTCGTTTCATTTCTAGTTTTCGTTTTTCCTCTGAAACATTTTACAAATTTACATTGTGTACATTCATTTAAGTATCACAAAAAGAAATCAATATATATTAAGTTTCCATCTTTCCACTATCCAAAATTAATACATAATTGTAATTGATGATATATAAAATGACTAACTAGAAATAGAAATGACAAGCGGTTGACGCTTGCTTTATACATAATTGAATTATGTAATTTGTGAGTTTGGCAAAAAGTCACACAACACATTCATAAATTCAAGCATCAGCTTTTCGCCATGTTCGCTGCTAGGATAGTGTCATTTTTATGAGGCTAAGAGTGCAAAAACCCAATTTTTTTACTTCACATTCATATCTTAGTAGTTACCGGAGCGATGGGCAAATTATATCAACAATGTCGATAGAAAAGGGTGATCGAGGAAGAAAAGGAATGGTAGACATATAATGAGACCTGCATCCAGCAGTAGGTGTATACAGATTGGGAGAGAGGGAAAGAGAGTTACCTTCATAATGTGTTGGCATCAAGTGCTTCTCAACATATTCCGACATGTCTAACCTCATCGGAAATGAGAAATGTGTATTGACTTTTTCCTTCAACATTGTTACCATATTGAATGTATACCTCATCGTATTAAAACACAGAATATGTGGCAACTTTTTGAAACATGCCCTGAAAAAATTATTCATTTCGTTAAAGTCAATTTCAATTATGTAATTTTTTATTTCACTGATTATTTCATGGTGCAGCATTCACTGTAAAAATAATAAAACCTGAATAATCATTATCTTAAATATTAATATGGGATATTCAACCTTTTTTCAGCTCTGACTTTGGCACTGCACTGAGAACAGGTGTAGCAATTATCTCCTTCCAAGGTGTCTTTTACAGTCACTTCGTTTAGGCTCTGGTAGAGATTCCTCATATCGGCCACTTGACACCGCACCGTGTAGAACTCTTCCAGGGTTCGAGACACGTGATTGCAATCCTACACAAAAATCACATCATTCATTATTGAGGACAGACCAAAAACGTTTTAAAAACCTTCTTGATACTAAGCATAGTCTTAAGAGGATAGGAATAAGAGGGCAGATTTCGAAATCTCTTCTTCTGTCTCTTTTTTTAATTCTATGGATGCCAGTCTATTCACATTTTTCTATATATGTTGGTGAAACATAAGGATCACTCTATTTTAATATCTAAGTTGCATAGGGGGATCATAAAATAAAAGTAAAAGGATGAAATAGAATACAGGTTGATATCTGACTCACTAGAGAAACGACATTGTTGCTGAGCGTCCCGCAGAAAAGTGTCTTCACCAGTGTTTTGAGTTCAGGAGTCATCTCTTCTAATTTTGATACAAGATTAATAAAGAACTCCGCCATGTCTTTCTGCTCTCCAGTGTTTAATGGCTGATGGTCCATTTGATAAACTTTACAGAAGCTTCTAGGATTATAAGCTTTTCTTTCGCTCTCCTGTAAAAAACCAATATCATTACAACACATTCTACTTGGTATCGCTCAAATTTGAACGCTCTGCTGAAAGCAGTGATCAAGTTAGAATTTATTCACTACATTTTTAATCATCGGCTCTGTTCAGTAATTAAAATTATTAATACACTTCGGACTGGAAAGGTATTTCTACCCGTTCAGTCGATTGATGTTTAAGGACGGGAAGGGTATTTTTACCTTCTGTGCCAGCCTCATTTCAAAGGCAGAAAAGAAGGAATTCTTCGATGTTTTTATATGAATATTATATACCAATTTCTTTGTTAAGGCCTTAACTATATATACATAACTATCAAATCCCGTCGCCAGCGGTCCGCAGGCGTAAAAAAATACCTGTCCGAAATGAGTTAAATATACTTTTTTGAGTAAACTAAATCTCCCTACACATTTACGTATTAATTTTAAATCAAACACAGATTTTTTGAGTCTACCAAGTTGTATTTTATTAACAAAAACACATAAAAAATTCACAATATAATTTTTTTATGTGTTTTTGTTAATAAAATACAACTTTATGTTTGATTTAAAATTAATACAAAAATTAAAATGGAGTTCTCCAAATTAAACCCCAAACCAATAAATACTCCCTACACATATTTAGCCAGTGGGGAATCACAACATACCATCAAGTAGGCGAACATGCGCTGCATCTCGATGAGTGTGTGCTGGTGCTTGCTCTTGGTGGGGTCGGCCTGCAGGATGGCGGAGCGCGCCTGCGGCATCATGTACAGGTGCTGCATGCACGAGGCCATGTAGCAGGTGGCCCCCAGGTTGGTGAGCCCCACGTACCCGCACTCCGAGCGGCCCTCCTCGGCCGGCCAGTAGTCCCAGGGGTACGGAGAGTGGGGACCTGGCAATGTAGCCATTTATTTGTTAGTGCATAAGACATTAAGGAAAACGACATATCGCTCACTCCTTTCAAGAACGTCATAAATCAAAAAAATTGATTTTTCAGGAGAACGTTTTTAAAGTTTAAAAATATAACACAATGTATTAAAAATAAATATCAAGCCACTTATTGAACTTTTTACTGTGCAACAGATCTTTTAAGGTAAAACCTGAAGGTTTCTTCTCCATTTGAATAATATTTAGTAGATTCAAAAAAATTATTAAACAATACCTTTTCTTCAAAATGCAAAAACAACATTTTATGCCCTGTAGCAGGTAAATATTAAGTTAAAAATATGCCTCTTTTCTGGGATATAGTACATTTACTGGGCATTCCAAAAATATGCACAACTGAAAATTGACAATTTTCGATTTATGACGTTCTTGAAAGGAGTGAGAGATATATTATTAATATTTTTAATATTTGTAGCATTTACTTTATAATTACTCATTTTTACTTTTTATATCCACCTTCGTAGTGCAATGGTCAACACGCTTGGTTACCGTTCTAGAGGCCCCGGGTTCGATTCCCAGAGGGGTTAAATAAAATTGATTTTTTCATTCTAATATTTATTCAATATTATCCTGGACTGGTCGATCGAGATAACACTGCGTTTATGTGATGCAGTACCTTTGCAGCATAAGGGTTTGAAGAAGAAGACATTTTTACTTTTTTATATAAATCAAGGTTGAAAAATCATATGGTTATTATATGAAATATAATATATACCTGGTTGATGGTGATCCATAAGTTTGAGATGAAGAATCATGTAGTTTTCTGGAACTCCCTTGACTAGTTCTATGAGTAAATCATAAGCAGCAGCTCTCGACTTCTGAGATTTGCATTTGGGTAGGAGTCGCGCCGTGGATTTTGCCACATCAAACAAGAATCCAAAAACCTTTATACAAGCAAAAATAAACAATTAAGTTCATGAAATCATTGATTGTTAGATAGATGCACGTTAAATATTAATAAAATGAATAAGTTACCGAGTTGAGCAGCTTCTTAGCCCCTTCGCTGGTTTTAAATGGCAGTGGATGTTTCACTAGATGGGTGAGGAGGTTTAGTTGCCCAAATAAACCATCATCAGGAACTGACAGTTCATCTCTCCTTTCTATGATCTCCCGGGAATTGACGGACTCCGTGAGATGGAAACAAAGGGTGTTCAGGTCGAGGCCTGTTGACTCATCTGTGCCATTCTCTGAAAAGATGAATTACATATAAAACCATACGGAAACATAACCTTCGAGACAAGGGAGGCCTTTGTTTAATTCCTAAAAGACGTGATAAAGTTTTTGAAAGGATAGAGCAAATGAACACTCCAGCTTTTGTTACTACTTGTCGCACAAATAGTATTTATAACAACATATACAACAATTACCTTTGAGTATTTCTGATGACAAACCATCGACAAGCCTGCAGACTAACCAGAAGTAGTCTCGGCACGCTGGTCCATATGGCTCCTTGCCTTCTTCAGTAGCGTGATGATGCATCGCCTGAAATGTAACATAGAATTTAGTTGTGGTTCTATCAAAATTATAGTAGATTATCCAAATTTTTCAAACTAATGTTTAACTTTGATTGTTACACACAATCAAACAACCAATTTCCACATCTTTACTGATGATTTATTTTAATAATTATACTGGGGTGATTTTACAAACACATTAACTACATAATGTAGATAGTTATGCCTATATTTCTATACGGTAGGAAATTAAACTCATGAATGACTTGATTCAAAATGCCAAGTCATTACAAATAAAATCCAGAAAAAATGTTATCCACACTACTTTATACATAAAATGTTATACATCTCTCAGTTGGTGCAACAATGGTGTAATTACACTTTTAGAAATATTACAGGAGATGCCATTCAAACGTTGCAGCAACAGAAATGGCGCCATTTTACTCAATTCTACAATGACACTCGCACCCATCTTGTAGCGTTTCACCACAAAATCAATTCTGTCAATGTTTCTCCCGATGTAAATAGTTTCCGCATATTGTGACACATTTAACATGTTTTTTAAAAAAAAACCTGCCTTTCTTCTCCGCAGTCGCTCCACGGGGAATTCAACCAACCGCACTTGAAGAAGTTGGCATGGCCTGAATAAAGGGTAAAGTTACCTCAAGCTTGCACGGGCGCATGGTCTCGGCGCGCGGCAGGTGCTGCAGCAGATGCTGCAGCACGGCGGCCTGTATAGGCTGGCCGGCGCGGCCGAGCGTGAGGCGGTAGAGCGCGGAGCAGGCCTCGCGGCGCACCTGCGGCTGCGGGTCCTCCAGCAGCAGGCGGGGGAGCCAGTGCCGCACGCTGGGCGAGCACACCACGCTGGCCGAGGCGCCCGGGCGGCAGTGAGCCCAGCACACTACAAGCCACATGCAGTGTTGCACCACCTAAACACGATAGTACACCCATTATATCAATCCCTTTGCATACAGTCATACCTCGATAAATCTACTTAAAACCTGATAAATCTAACTAAACATCGCGCTGTTATTGTGAGAAATCATTTCATACAAAGAAACAAATGTGAATGGCTGTGAATGGAATTACTGACCACCGCAGTCAAGGAATAACTGGAGAAGAGTCATTGCTTCGACAAGGGTCACAACCTTCAGTAAACAGGACGGAGAAGAAGAATATTAAAAACTGTAGAGTTTTCAGTCTATGTAATTATTCTATTGAGTTGCAATCCGTCCCGGAATGACGATTTTTTAATTATATGCTTAACAAATGTTTACAATAAATTTGAAGATGTAAAATAATAAGAGGTTTACCTGCGCTCGTCCCCAAAATCCAGTTTTGTAAAGAGCCGGATCACGGGGGCGGGCCGCTTCAGACAAAATGCTCATCAGCCGGTTTGTAGTACTCTCCACTTCCATGAGTGATAACAGGGACTAAAACAACAAGTAAATCCATTCAAATATGTAATATCAAAAGGTTCTTATAATACCCAGACTATTCCTAGAACTAAACACTTTTTGTGGTTCGACTAATCTCGTGCCGAGTCGATATGTCGATTTTGGATTAGTTACAACAGACTATAGGTGTGACTAATGCGTAACTGTTATTTTTTCCATTACCCAATTGAGATAATATTTGTTAATTTTTCCCCAGTTATATTTCTTTCTAGCATATTTTTTAAATAGTAAATATATAAGGAGATAGAAGTTTGCAATATGGAACAAAATTTGTGCACTTATTGGCGTAAATAGCTTTAAATGATCAAATCCAAAAACCAAATTACAAAACAGCTTCTTTTAAAGAAATTATTATTGAATTTGTTTTTATTTTATTTGTTTGCCTATGTTTAATTCACAGGGTTTAAAACCTGTCATTGACTGGTTTAAGTCGTTGCTTTACATACTGACTAACATTCAGCATTCAACCCGTGATTGACAACCACAATATATTATTACAGTAATAACGCATTAAAAATAATTAACATAATTTCTTTAATAGATTCGTTATTTTATTTGTTTGCCTATGTTTAATTCACGGGGTTTAAAACCTGTCATTGACTGGTTTAAGTCGTTGCTTTCCATACTGACTAACATTCAGCATTCAACACGTGATTGACAATCACAATATATTATTACAGCAATAACGCATTAAAAATAATTAACATAATTTCATTAATAGATTCGTCAGACACTTTGTGGTATTATCTATCTATTATTTATTTTCAAAAAAATCACATACAGGGTTTGAAAATGATGCGGAATGCATGGAAACACGTGCCACAATAGATTTAAAGAAATAGTTGTATTTACCAAGTAAAATTTAAATGAAATAAAAAAAATTAACTATGAATTAGTAATTGGAAAAAATCTCTCATTTACGAGAGTATTGTCAAACAGTTTATGTGATTCACAAGTCGGTTAAGATTTATATTAGTAGAGGTAGATAATAGGTAGAGGAATCTATGCAGTCGATTAGTTATGTACCTCATGAAGTGTGGGGATGGAGAGTAGATCTGAAAGCTTAGAGGATGGCTGGCCGTCTGGGTTGCTACTGGACACCGTACCGAGATGTCCTATGAGCTTCAATAGCAGCACCAGACAATCTTGTCTCCATTCATTATCCTCACCGTCCTCGCTTTGCAGAACACCTAAACAGTAAATTAGTACAAAATAAAGATAGTCCGTTACTGCAAATTTGCATTTTATGAGTCATTGCAAATAAAATTTATTCAAGACCACTCAAACTTCAATAAATTTTACACCCATTCTATTATGGAGTTAAAATTATTGAGTTTAAGTTAATGGAAATCAGAATGACGAGAAAATGTTAACTCGCAGTATCGATAGTGTGAAGAATGGGAGCAAGTGAAAGTAGAAGGTATATAAATAAATTCAAACTGGAAACAGGGTAATTCTGCATCATTGGCTTGATTTTGCTAGGATGTGGTAGAAAAAATACCTATAAAGATCCGTACTATAAAAGTAATAAGCTGCGACTGCGTAAATATGTCTGCCTCCGTGGTGTAATGGTTAGCGTGTTTAGCTACCGTGTTGGAGGTCCCAGGTCCGATTCCCAGAGGGGGAAGGATTAAAGTATAAATATTAGTGATTTTACACTTTACCATTTTTTTTAATATTACCCTGGATTGGTTCCTGAGCGTAGGAGTGATCACCTTGCCTTAATGTAAGTAACGATCAAGATAACACTGCATTTATATGATAAAGCGCCCTATGCACCATCGGGTCCGAATAAGGGTTAGAAGAAGAAATTTTACACTCTAATATTTATTTAATATTACCCTGGACTGGTTCCTGAAGTGCAAGAGTGATCACATTGCCTTCATGTAAGTAACGTTCAAGAGAACACTGCATCAATACGAGAAGTGCCCTATGCACCATTGGGTGCGGATAAGGGTTAGAGAGAGAGAGAGAGGACATAAATATATTTAACACAATGTTAAACTTGCCAGACATGAGGATATCGAATAGGTGTCGCAGACCCCCATTCCTGATGAAGAGCTGGCTCCAGGACTCCTTCTCCTCGGCGGGCTCCTCGGGCTCGTCGGGCGGCGGCGCGGCCTTGAGCGTGGGCCCACGGCGCGGGGGGGCGGGGGCGCTGGCGCTCAGCTTGTCCACGATATGCAGCGCGTACATGAGGTGCTGCGGGCTGGCGGGGTCCAGCAGCTCGGCCAGCTGCGCCTCGGAGGGCGAGCTGAACGCCTCCAGCAAGGCCGGGTTCTGCGGCACTGCGTGCAGGATGTCCCACACGCGCCGAGACAGCAACTGGGCCTTCATGTGTGCCACACGCTCCTAGACACAAATAACATTTTACATTATAACAACCATCTCCGACGGCGCAAAACTCATGCACCATTAAGTGAGAATAAAGCTAAAGGAAGAAGAAAATATTTTAAAATATCAATCTAAAAATATATTTATAGATTTGGCGTTTAATTTGTAGAAGTCCATTTTAATTTATATATTAAAATCAAACACCGAGTTTACTAAATTGTATTTTATTATTAAAAACACCTCCAAAAAAAATGTTTCACCTTGTTATGGCATTTTTCAACTACTGTCGTTCGAAAATCAGTGTTTGATTTTAATATTTACTATATAAATATGTATACATTTTATAATCTTTATAAAATACAACTATTTTGTATTTAACCGCTTTTTATTGGTTCTTTTTTCCAAACCCGTTTCGACAAGACATGTAGTATTGCTAGTAAAAAATATTTATGTTACCAGTATGATAATATTGCATTTATGGTTTTCAACTGAATAATTTTTTTTTTTTTTTAAATCTATTTAAGTAGGTCCTTGTGTAAAAGTTATTTTGTGATTGCCATTCATATTCAAATCTTCAATTACACATGACAAACAAACGTGCAACCTACCATGGACTGTCTTGTTGGCAAACAGATAAGTCCATCCAGTATGAGTGGTCAAGAAACCTATTGGCTTCTTAAGCTTATCGTAATATTTAAATTGTTGCCGTTGTGTAAATGCTGTATTTGGGTAAAGAACTAATTATTTCCATTTTGAAAAACATATAAAATCTACCAATTAGTAATATTTAATCCATCAATGGCTTGATTTTTTTTCACCAATTATTGAAAAGCATGTACTAAAGACAAACAATATTCCCATTTCATTATCTCATATAAATAATTAACCATATATATATTACTGTTAAATAAAAAGTTTAAAAAGTTAAAATAGGAGACCACTTGGGGATAAAAACTAAACAAGTAAAATGCAGGAAAACATTTTTTTTTTAATAGCGATTTATCATGAAATTAAAATGAATATTTAAAAAAGTATTTTACTGTTTGATAACATAAAAGCTAAAAATTCCTCACCCCTTTACTCCCTGGCATTGTCATCTGGCCGAGGGTCTGCATGAGGGCAAACAAGCGGTGGAAGTACTGCGGCTTGAGCAGCAGCAGCGTGGGCAGCAGGGAGCGGGGGGGAGGGGGCTGCTGGGACGGCCACTCCGCCCCCCGCCCTGCCCGAGCCCCCGCTACGCCCACAGACACAAATACCAACTGGAATAGACAATTTTCATTATTTCATTTGAATACTTGGACTTATTTTTTAAGGCGATTTTGAAAAAAAATCATGAAAAGGTTGTGTAACGGTAATGTTACACAACAATTTATGACCTTCCAACTTTTATTATTTTTTTGTTACATCATTTTGGAATCAAGTAATAGATACGAAGAGTGTATTTCCAAAATCTGGTGACTCAGTTAATTTAGTTACACAGTCAATTTAGTTGTCAGGTTATTTAAAATACAAAGAAAATTGCAATAAACCTAAAATTAATTAATAATTTTTTTTTTATAAATTATTCAGGAACTCCTGAAGGCCCGTCAATTTAAAAAAAAATTAATAAACTATTGGTTAACACTATGTATACTGCATGGAAAACATGTCATATCGACACAGGCCCATCTTATACTTAAGTCTAGATGTAAAAAAAAAAAAAAAAAAATTGTACTTCAAACATTGATTTATAAAAAAATAAAATTTCCATATTTCATTGAACTTATGAATTATATTTAAATAATTCCTATTTAAACATTTTCATTTCTATATTTGACTTACTTGATTATCCTTAAAACTCATGTCGTAGAGGGTCCTCTCATCATAATCAATAATCAACTCCTGGCCCTGAGTAATCAATCTGATAGGCCCGTCTGTTACCAATGACGTTGCCCCATCTTCTCCGTGTGCCTTAAACAAAAAATAACAGAATCAAATACAAACAAGTTTTTATAATGTTGAAAGAGCTGTGTTCACGGATGGCCCATGTATTGTAACACGCCAGTCCAAGCACTGCTCATGTGTTTCCACTTGTTTGCTCGTTGTTGTTGAGCTCGCCAGTTGTCATTTGATGCTTTTTATTGGAATTTATTGGAAATTCTTCAATAAACAATATTTTATCTATTTTTATTATTTAAGTATATTTTATACTCTAGTTCTTTTGCAGACTTGTATTATTTTTTTATAATAGGTTATATTTTGTTCCATTTTTTTTTACTTCTGTTTTGTTTTTTTATGAACTAGACAACTTTTAAATCTGTGAAATGTAAACTCTTCAAATAAAAAAGAAAGCTGCCAGGTCAGCAGTCGAAATAATCGACAGTTATGTATGAGGAGATGTATGAATGTGGAGGATTCGAAGAATGTTTGCAAAGACAGGGTGGTTTGGCGTTCTATTCTCTCTACTATGGTTAGTTAAAATAACCTGTCATTTTTAGTTCTATTTTTGTGAAAAAAAAACAGCATTAAGTGGTTAATTATTGTTTCTTAAAAAATATTAGATTGATCACTACAGAACCAACGATGGCGATGGTATTTATATTGATAAATAAGAATTTTAGGCATTCATAGGGTTTACGACCATAGGCAAAATCAACGTATGACTGGTCATAAGCCCTGTAAATACTTTGACTTCGATACTCTTCTTTGTCTATGTTGAGATAACAATGTATAAGATTACCTGTTGCTCCCACCAGTAGGTGACTTGGGCTCGCAAGTCCGCCACATAATCAGTGTTGTGCATGTTCAGTGTAGCCTTGAGATTGATTCCTCCAGTTTGCAAGATGACTTTTAGTGGAGCTCCGTCGATATTCGAACCGCAAACTGAATTGCCGGTTAAAGTCCACCGACGCAAGTGATACGCATACCTGCATTAAAAACATTGTCGAGACACAATTAAGAAAGTACAGATTTATTTATTTTTTCATTAGAGGGGTCATGACTAATTTTCATTTTTTTTTTTAAAGTTAAACTTCTCTAGGTGCAGTAGGGCAAATTGGCCTGGATCAGGCAATCCCCTTCTCTGAATTCAACCGGAGTCGAAAGGAAAGAGTTTGAGAATTGTATCTGTTCTCTCCATAGGATACGTCGTAGACAGTCTACACGCATGCGCCGCGTGTACTGTGTACTGTGATGCGGTGTCTCTCGTTATTTAAAAAAAATTGCAATCTATAATATTTGTATCAAACTTCAGCTATAAATAAGACCATAATTTCTTTTTTAGAGTATGAATTAATAGAAATTGATGAATATTTGTATTTTATATTAAAACTTTTAATCTATTTGTATTTTGGATATCTATTGTATTCTTTCCAGTACCTTTAAGTAAATCCTACTAATAAAATGTATACCCACACACAAAGAATATTTTTGGGCTTGTAATTATATTATATATATTGTGAAATGCAAAAAATAAAAATAAAAAATAAAAATTATAATTTGAGATTTTCTTGAATTAAATTCTAAATAACCATTGTCTAATCCTGAAATAATAATATCGTCAACAAATGAAAAGAGAGTAATGCATAATATGAACTGTTTCTAGAACCTAAAAAATTTCACTTCAAACCCGCGACTTTCACAGATATATATATTTTTTTCTTTTTCTTCGACTCTTATCACACCCATATGGTTCATGAAGCACCAAATTGGATGTATGCACTGTGAACTTGATCGTTATTAAACGAAAACAAGATTATCAGTTCTGTGCTACAGATTCTCAGAAAACATTTTATAAGATATGGATGATGAAAGTGAAGGAGCTCAGGGTGTAGTGAAGAATATTATTGCTATATGGGAAAGAAAATGAATAAGGAATAAATAGGAGAATGCAAATAGCAGCAATAACTCGGGGATGCATACCTGTACTCGTACTAGCTTATAAAAGTTAATACTGCTAATGTGTCACTTTTACAGTATTAGTTACTTGAAAATATAACTCCCAGCTTTGGTATTTAATTTGGTATTTAATAAGATAGGCATCCAAGCAAGTACTTTGCTTATAAGATATTTTGTCTATGGAGAATTCATTAATTCGAAGTAAAACCCTCCCCCTCTGTATACGTAAGTGTAACGCGTCTGTCATGCAGCTCAAAAAACCACAGATCTCTATGTGAATGCTTTTATGAACAGACCGTATAGTCAGGCGATAGGCATTTGTCAATTTGTCATGAGTTTTTAGGTAGGTACTTAAAAAAATACTTTTCAAAATAATATTTCATGAAAAATTCAAATTCGAAATAAGAATGTATTTATTTTTGTTTGATTGATGGGGGGGGGGGAGAAGATTGCAATAAGTGGTATTTTTTTGTGTGTTTATTAAATTTAAATGGCTACAAACCTGCGTCTAAAAGTATCCAAATGAGTTTTCAAAAGCAGCAGGGCTCTTTGAATACACTGCAAAGAAGCTTCTTCTGTAGAATGATCAAGGGATTGGCTTTTTACTTTCTTTGGACCGCCGATATTGACAGATTCACCAGCATTAGAGGTTGTTTGTTCTGTATCCTTCTCATCTAACTCGGGCGACGGTTTGACTTCTTCTTCTTCTGGGTGAGTTCTTTCTCTGAGTTCGTTGATATCACATTGCTTGGGCGCCTGTCCCAATCCCTCGGCAGCCGTGTCCAAGTGGCACATGCACTTGGAAACAAAGTCTTCTTCTTGATGAAGATGCTGGCCCATGTAATAACTATTCAAGTATTGAATTGCTCCCATCGAAACATCTGGGAAAAAAACATAATTTTATGCATCATACCGTTTCTCTAAGGGGCGGACAGAGTTGATAAAATGCCACACGCTTCGGCCCTAATATACACTTTTAACTTTCTCAACTTCTATACACCTAGTTACAAATGTCCTCTAATTGGGAAGACTTTTTACATGTCCACGGGTTCTGATTGATTTAATCATGCTGTATCTTTCTTGACTAACTTCATCAACATCATCTACTTTTTCATTTTCAGTTACTAAGTATAATTTCTTATTCAATTTACATGCCCAAATCATGTCAGAGACATTTTAAAAAACCTTTTGAATATTACAATGTTCTAACTCAACCTTTACATTCCTTTGTAGATTAATTTAATTTGTGACTCTATATCCCATACATTAATTCATTTTCAAAATTAATTATCTACACATTCATACAATTTTAGATTTAAAGTGAATAAAAACTTTGATTTTCTACCTGTATTATTCGCTTTTAAAGCAATTTTCCACAGATGGTCCATGGCAAGTACATGGGGATGATTTTGGTCTTTAGTATCTAAACCTCCTTGACCCAAAGCCATCCGAGCGAGATTGCATAATTGTTGATATAAACTGAGGCCCATAATACTGATAGTCTGAAAATACATTTATGTTAGTACTTATCATGAAAATACATTTATCAAGCTAGTTTAAATACAAATAATACTAAATAACTAAATAAATATACAGTTTTTTCCACATATATTTTGTTTAACCAGTTTCGTCATTACCAACATCATCAGGCTGGTGGGAGGCTAGACGAAATTCTTGTATACACAACAAGGCAGAAGAAATCAACCATGATTTTGTATAAATTTTTCAGACAAAATGAATTTAAATTGAGTAAATTTAAGTAGTGTATTACAATAATAATTACATATACATTATGGTAAGGGTTTAAAAACTAATTTTGGATGAATTTAGACAGAAAATAACATTACGAAGTAATTCTCTTTGTTTTATAAATATATTTAGTTATAATTGAAGCACTTTACTAATCTGTAAATAATAAATTTGCAAATAATGTGGAATAACTGCACTTTACAGGAGAAAAATCTTTGGTATCGTTTAGTGTAAAAATTAAATACATACATGGCAGTCATTGTTAAGACTTTAAATATTTATATAGTAGTTAAAAAATATTGTTTCAAAACATACAAGAAAAATGTAAAAGAATAAATAAAAAAAATTACCAATATTGAAAATTTTAAATGAAGCTAGAAAAAAATTAGTTTTTCTTACCTCTGGATTTAGAGTAGGCATTTTTTCAATATACAGGTACTTGAGTGCGTCTATTCCGAGAGCATGCTG
Organism: Brachycentrus maculatus; assembly: GCF_059751285.1. Taxonomy (NCBI): domain Eukaryota; kingdom Metazoa; phylum Arthropoda; class Insecta; order Trichoptera; family Brachycentridae; genus Brachycentrus; species Brachycentrus maculatus. The sequence goes on from NW_028280858.1 coordinate 489,669, forward strand.
GTCGGTAGACTTGGTGTGGCTCAGAAGCCACGAAAACAGGCAGTCACTACATTCTGGATCATGAGCTAAACATGTCCATAATGTATCTACTTGTTCTAACGTTAACCTGAAATACAAATAATTCAATAATCAAAAAACTAATCATGGAGAAAAAAGAAATTACAAAAAACTTATATGTAATAAAAAATCAATAAAAACATCATGCTCTACAATTAAATAATTTTTATTAAGATTTTTAAAAATCTTCTTTGGAGTTTTTTGTTTTCATCAAAATATTTACAGCAGAGCAGCATTTAAATTATTTTTCCATTTAGAAATCAAATCAAATTTTCTTTAAAAGAACACTCCAATGCTACAGCAGAAATAATGAATCCCCCGAATAACATCAAATAGCAATCTTTGACCTTGCAATTCAAATTGATTGATGACCCTCTGATTCTCAGTGCTATAAGATTTAGAATACTGCCTTGTGGAGCACCGAGAATTTAAAGACTAATTTAAGACTAAAAGTGGTCAAAATAAAAATATTTTTTTTTACTTTATTCCGTGTTCGCATTCAATCTAAAATGGTAAAGAGAGATCTAGGCCACCCTATGTACTTGATCAGATGATCGATCAAAATATTTTGACAATTTTATTGTTTCATAGCTATAAAAAAATCACATTCTCCCTTTCCTCCACTAGCGTACAATGAGGTTAAGTTAATGATTATGTTTCTTACATAAAATTATTCACTTTTAACTATAACAATCAACTGACGAAATCTGTTCCCTATTACTGCGGAAACATACTAGCATTTTGAAGCAGTAAGGGTCAACTGTTTCAAGCTGCCGCAGTTGTTCATCCTGCAGTTTCAATACAAAAATCTTATTCTGAGCACTCAATTGTAAGTTAACTAGGTCTGTCAATTATGACTGCAAGCCAACTGCTCAAAAGTCCAGTGCGTGCGGAATGAGATATTTATATTGAAACTGCAGAATAACTAAACTCAGGTAGCTTGAAGCAATTTAACCACAGGTGCCTCAAGCTGCTAGTGTATTTCCAGAATTATCTTAAATTATGTTCCTTACCTAAAATTATTTGGTGACCCTAATGGTGAAAATATTGTAGTCAAGAACTGCAGTCGGACTGTTATTTCCGAGATATGTGAGAAAAGCGGGGAGATGAGGCCAGTTTGGGCGAGGAGGAGGTTGGCTTGGATGAGAGCCCCGGGAGACTGGTCTGAGCCACTCTTGGGGGGCGGAGTGCTAACAAAATTGTTCATGTAATGTTTCAAGTCATTAAAGAACAATTCCATCATTTTGTGTTCCCGTTCTGCCCACAATACAACCTGTAATCAAATAAAATAATTTTATACATTGGTAAAAATAAACCTGTGAGATTTAAATTGCCATAATTAAAAAATATCATTAAATTTGGTCCGTCCAATGCATTTTTCATGTGAAATTTTAGAAAAAACCTAATATGTAGTTCGATAATACAAAAATTCCAAAAAAATACAAGAAATATGTGAAAACTTTATGTGAAAAAAAAAAACTGTTTTAAGTTATTGATATCATCTTTTCTACCTCCGCAGCGTAGTGGTTAGCGCATTTGGCTACCATGCCGAAGGTCTCGGTCTCGATTCCCAGGAGAGTCAAAAAACTGGAAGTTAGAAACTCTCTATTTCTAACCTCAAGAACAAGGTAACATTGTTTGTTATTTTATGAAGAAAAATAAAACAATATTTTTAAAATACACATCATAAGCAGAATGATCCATTCAATTTCAAATTATCGGGTTTGTACTATAATAATTAATTATACTAATTAATGTGCACTTTGAGTGTTTATTTAAAAAAAATATATATATACCTGATGCATATCCATTCCTCGAAGTTGTTGAAATGAAGAAAATAACTTGGGCAACAAGCGTAGCGAAACTGCCACAGACCTATACAAACATTCATATTAATAAAAACATGTTTACATTTATGTATCTATATTATCTGTATAAGGCGTGTCTTATTTTCTCCATTAATATGAAAGAGTGATGTTAAATTACAAATGCGAGGTAATTTATTACAGCGTACCTGTGATTTGCTAAATTGTCCAAGCACCCTTCAATGAACTTGAAGCGGATAAATTTATCAGTATTGTATCCTAGCAATGTACACAAAGCTTTCTCTGCCTCGAGTGCCAAATCTTCTCCAAGTTGTTTCTGTTTATAAATATTTAAAAATATATTAAAAAGGTAAAATTTTAAAATAAAATAAAATAAAAAAACTATCTTTTTTTACCTGTCAAGTTACAGAGACTTATCAATCAAAGAAAATTAGTCCCAAATTAAGAATAAAAGAGCTGCAAAATTTATCATAAAAATATAACTTGATCTGTTAACTTTTATGCATAGGTTTTCAAAAATCACCAGTGAAACCAATATCAAAATGTTTAATAAAATACTTCTTTGTTTTGGCAACACCAATGGTTAAAAAAAATATACTAAAACCAGCTAATCTATAATCAGTGGTGGGATTCAGCCGGTTCGAACCGGTGCCTAAATTTTTTAGAGTTTGCCGAATCAGTCCTTAACCCTTTGTTGTCACACAGTATTCCGATTGAGATCGCGTATCTGAGCACGCTCGGCTTACTTGGTCAGCCACATTGTAAAAATATTTGAACCTCACAAAGAGAAAAAAATATTGGAAAGTTAAAAAAAAAAGTAGTGGAACAATCCAGTTAAGTTATTGCACTTATTAAAAAGAATATCATGAAAGATATACGCTTCAGTATTTGGAGTATTCTCAGTTATTATGTGAAATACAAATAAATGAGGGGGGGTAGGGGTATACCTAAAGGGTGAACCAGTTCTTGAAAATTTTGAATCCCATCACTGTCTATACTGTATAATAAAATGAAAGAAAAGGAATTGGATAGTTTAGTTTGTAAGAACTCACTCGCCAACATTATTAATATCCATATATTTGTACTCACAATGCACTGATCTTGCAACAAATCCCAGAGCAGGGTGTTCCCGGGCTTACAGACATGGTCCATCTTGAGGTTGAAGTGCAGCGTGTGAGCGTCGTGCTCGCGGTGCTTGGCATAACTGGCCAAGCAGTCCGCCGTGTCCAGCCCCGGATTGTGCGAGCACACCGGATTGTGCTGCATGCTGCGGAAACTTAACCCCGAGTAGCCTGGCTCTATCATCCCGGTCAGGCCGGGATTAACACGATAGCCGCCCATGCAGTGAGCCTGTTCAATTGTTCATCAATCATTAGTATATTAAGTATCGAATTTTACTACTTTTACTATTCTACTTAACAATATAAATTTTGTTTTAAATTTAAGTTTAATTAGTAAATACCAATATTTCTTAAAATCTATTGTGACACGTGTTTCGATGCATTCCGCATCATTTTCAAATACCGTATGTGAAGCTAAGTCTAAATTTTAGAGTTGTGTCTTTGGGACGTTGAAGGTTGAAGAAGAAATAGCGGTATTTACTAAGTAAAACTTAAATTAAAAATGGATAGATTTTACCACAAACTCCACATCAATCAACGATTTTTTGTTTTGTTTTTTGAACTACTGTTTTTTTTTTTCATTTTAAGTATTTATGTAATTTTTTATACATAAAAAGTAGAGATATTCAAAATAATCATACCTGCGAGGCAAGCTTGGCTAATTCTTCTTCAAGACCCGACTCTTCACCATCAAAATCAGCCATATTTTTATCCGACTTATTTGTCATAGCGGAGGACAAACTGGCTTCCCCATCATCTCCACTCATCTGTTCCATTAATTGCCTGGAAGAAGATAGCATTTTAATAACCAACCTGACACCAGAGATAATAGAAGCAAATATAGTCATAATTCCTAATGTGATAACTCCATCTAGGTGTACTTTACTGAAGAGAGTAATAACATCATAATTTATCAATTAAGAGAATGATCAATTCCAAAAATGCACTTTGTTGTGTTCTTGTGTGTGTAGAAATATAATAATATATATTTTAAGAATCTATAAATTGACTCCTCTTCTGTAAATCAAACCTTGAATAAAGTTTAAAAACTTTACAGGTTAAGCTGATTATATACCCAAAATCTTAAATCTAAGAATCTGAGGCACAAGACTGATTTTCATACCTTTGTATCATTAACAATCAACTAAAAACCACATTGAATGGATGGACCATTGAGTGCAGAAAGTAGTCTTAGGAAGTTTTCATTATTATTCAAAAAGGTTTATAGGTTATATACCTAGCATCAATAGAATCACAGAGCGCCGGGCACTGATGGATATTCTGGCCACAGCTGCCTTCTCCCTTGAGCAGAGCCACCGCATCCCGTCCGCTGGTTCTACGGAGCGTGGCTCCCGTGGGAAGCTGGCAGACCTCGGCTTCACTTCCGGAAGTCTCCTCCTCGGCGTCAGATATGGACTCGATCAGCTCGCCAAGTTCTACTTTGGCAATATCACCTGCAAAAGTTAACCAATTTATGTTCGAAAAGCTATGGCACCTATCATAACATTAAAAAGGCGCAAAAAGATTCGCGAACAAGTAGCACCGTGTGATAGCTACTAGCGTTTACATTCACTTACTCCGAGAACGTAATGCCGGACAATGAGCTATTTCAATATATTTTTACAGGCAATGTTACTGAGGAGCATGATTTTTCACGATGTAGTGAAAACCCAGCTTTACAATTTTTCATTAGATATCTTTTAGAAGCATGTATACAAAGCTATTTTAACAGGTAAGAACCAAATGATCTTATTAAAAACTGTGTAAATTTATTAGAGAAAAAAATAAAATACATTTCTGTACGCCTATTATTTTCATTTCAAATATTTTGTTGTTTCACATGTATTTTTTATATAGTGATTGTTATAAAAAGTACCTCGTCGAGTATTTTTCCTTTTTTTGAGGATTTTTTTCTTTGGAGGTCTTCTTATATCTTCCACACCACTGCTGATACTGCCAGAACTAGCACCATCGTCTTTAGCACGTCTAAAAACACAATTTGCTTATAAAGAGCACATAAATGTATAAATGAAGTGTCATATTTCATCAACAGGTAAACTAACATTGTGTAATCGATTCCTTCCAAATATTAAAAAAGTATTTGTAATATATGAGCATAATCAACAAATTTACTTACTTTTGTGAAACTTTTGAATTTTCCCCTTCTTTCTTCCCAGTATTCTCAGGTTCCCGGAGCCACTTTTGATCAGCAGCTATTTTAAAAACAAAATATAAATATAAAAACTAGGTTGCAATGCATTATAAAAGTGATATTGAAGCATGGCATTTGATTACCTGAATTTAGAGTCTGTTGCTTCAACTGCTTTCTAGGTGTTGGTCCAGTCTCTTCACCTGATGAACTTAATTCTTCACACTGTGAAAAAATATTTGAACATTCAAAAGTGGGTTCTCTCAATCGTTTAGTAGTGTTTTATTATGAATATTTAAGCTTAATAATGTTTGGAAAGCTATTTATTTAGAGCATTATGCACAGCAAGTAAAAATAAAATTGGCTTGTATGCGACTTAGGATAGTTCTGCATTCAGGTGACAAAAGTATACTTGATTGCCTGACCACCTCGGCTGTCCAAACTCAAAACACAGTAAGGGACATTTTTTTGTAGTTTGTTTTTTTTTGCATTATGGACTAAGTAGATTCTACTTAATCCAAAAATTAAAAAAAAAACATACTACAAAAAAAATGTCCTTTACTGTGTTTTATGTTTCGACAGCCGACCTGTTAAAATAGATGATTTTTTGTTTGTCAAATGGGTGTCACCCTATAAAGAGTTAAGAAGCGATAACTAAATTTTTCAACTATTAAAAATATCTAACTTGCAGACAAATACATTAAAAAATTATTATAAAAAGTAGAATGGTAGATAAACTTACTGGGTCCTCATCGGAGTTGGTAGGATCCATACTGACGCTGGCCTCAGAGGAAGAGTCGTGATGAAGGAGGGAGCACGGGGGCACGTGGACGTGCGAGTGGGGCAGGACTGTAGCTTGGGACGACCGATTTTCCAGGCCGGCTCCGGCGAGAGCTGCAGCAGCCTGGGAGCTGCGAGACCACATCACTCGCATCAAAGCGGATGCCAAGTACAGACTCTGGAAAAGTAAATAAGTATTATACACCAGTTATTAACCCATTTATCCCCGTCTGAAGAAAATAGATCCATTACATCAACCGTCTATCAGAACCTAGATTATTGTTTAAAAGGCTTTTAACAGCTGTGAAATGTGTAGACATCTTAGCCCACTCCAGTATACATCAATAAAAAAACATAATGGCATTATTAACTCTCCTGATTTATAAACACCGGTAAACTTAAATGTCCATCACGGCTTACACCTTTATTCTGTTATAAAATTCAACACTAACGTCGGCATGGAATCTCGGCTTAATAGAGCAATTACTACATTCACATTCAATTCTAAACATAGATGTCAATTTAAAAAGAAAATTAACATTTCTCTATAACTCTAAAATTTTATGTTTTTATTTTATACTGTTTTATTTTGAGGTTAGAATAAAATAAAACTATGGTATCACTAACCACGAGCTTTGTGTTTTATCGTGTTAAAGTTTACTTCCACTCGAAATCTCATTTTGACTGGAAGTAAACTTTTACATGACTAGATAGACTCCAAACTTTTGTTTGTAGTCTATGTCCACACACATGTAATTTACTACATATACTAATAACAAATTTAATAAAATTAATAATTTTATTTTAAATCCAATTATTTTTAAAATTATATCCAAGTTTTTTAAGTCAATATGTAACAGGAATGCGTAATATCATTGTAGCTGTTTAATCTATACTTGGATAATGGCATGAAAGAAAAGAATGGTTTAAATATAAGAGTTAAAATAATCTATTTGACTGTCTGCTGCCTTATGTATGCTGCTGATGCTGTGCTTCTTGCCGATAATAGAGAAGATCTGCAGGAGCTGGTGTTAAAGGTGTATAATGCAGGCAGGGAAAGTGATTTGTCGATGAATGTTGAGAAATCCAAAGTTAGTTAGATGGTTAGTCAGTTAGTTATTTGGATTATAACAAATATATTCCTTAGTTTTATTTATAAGCAGAGTTATGTTATAATTATGTTAATGATTAAGAAATAATAGACACAATAAGAAATAATAGACACATTAAGAAATAGTAGACTTTACCTGCTCGCTATGTTCCCGGGGAGGTAAACTACACAATAACTGGTATAGGTGGGAACAAGGCCCGGCTGCTAGGTTCTTTATGAAGCCAGGAAGTAAGTCATACACCTGTTTACTACAGTGCTTCAACTGCGCCGCCTGCCATATCAGATCAATATGATCATTTGTGATTCTGTTCTCAACAGCGAGAAATTTCAGAATTATGTGAGCTTGCTTGATGACCTAAAAAATATATTTTTAAAAACAGCACAGTTAAACATGGATAATTTTATTGAAAAAAGTGACATTAACATATTTACATGCATTCCTTTGCTATAGTATCTAATTGGTTCTTAAAATGAGTATGAAAATCAAGATGTACTAGGATAAAGTTAGGAAAAAAAATCATTCATTAGTAAAAAAAGTATATATGGCATTATTTAAAATGTGTGAATATTCCTCTATTATTTATTAATTGGTATTTTGTTTATTAATTTATCAAAAAAATATTGAAATCTTCCTCCGTTTTTCTTTCTTGGTTTAGGGTTTTGCAGTACGGTATATTTTTTCTATTGGTTTTCATACATTGGATATTCGATCTCCGTTGAAATTACATTATTTAATGATAGTAAAAAATGGCAAACGTGCATTTGCATGAAGGCGCCTTTCTTAATGTAAATATTAATATTTCAAATTCCATACCTCCACATGAAGATTGGGACCAAAAAGATGCTGCATTATTTGGTTAGTACATAGCCACTGGGCCAATTGCTGCCCCACAGAATCCGCCTCCATCACAGGCTCGCTGGCACACATTTCATTGAACATTGAGATTTGCGTGTTTATTTGTGTGATACCAGCCAGTCTCATAGTCAAAGTGGAACTGCTAAAGTATTTGAACGCCAAATCCAACCCATCGCTGTCAAATGAGATTGGAGAATCCATCGGATCCTTTACGGCACCCCACATGAAATCTGACCAAAATAATTAATTGAGTTTTTTTAATAAATTAATTTACAATATTAAGCTACATCTTTACTATATTTTATTTATTGTTTCGGCATTAACTTTGTGGTAAGACATGTTACAATAATTAAAGAAAACACTTTGTTTTTTACCACTTGAGTTTTTATTAAAGACTACATGTTTCAGAAGTTAAACTTCCATCATTCAGGTCTGTATAATAACTAATAGTTATTATACAGACCTGAATGATGGAAGTTTAACTTCTGAAACATGTAGTCTTTAATAAAAACTCAAGTGGTAAAAAACAAAGTGTTTTCTTTAATTATTGTTACATTTTTACTACATCATCACTTTACTTTTAGTTACATCTAAAAACTACGTTCATCTATCGAAGGTTTTATTACTTTCACAACATCATTAGACTGGCTCACAAAAATAATATCTATACAGTAGAACCTAGCATAACCAATATATCTGGTTAAGAACAACAACAACAACAACAAAAAATGCTTTAAAAAACAGAATATAAGACCACAAAAAAAAATCGGTTAGTACAATTTCACTGATTTAGATCACCACGGAAGAACTGGAACAGTTTCATAATGAGCAGCAGGACGGTACGGATAATATAGACATTAGGATAATAATAAAAATTTTAATAAATATATTCAATGATTCTGCCACGTTTTCATCTTACAGGTTTTTATTGAAATAGAAACTTGATGAGATTTTGCATCTGATGATTTTATGGAAAAGAAATAGCTTTCTATTATTTACATTTTTATGTACGATAAAATAAGTTGAAACACAATCAAATTGTTATTTTTAAACATAAGTTAATTCAGTTTTAGATGGGGTTGTAAATTTTTATTGTTTTATATAAGAATTTCATTTAAATTTACGTCTATAAGGGGTCATATATTGTAAAGGTCCAAATAGTATTAATCCATTTTATATTGTTTCTTATGGGAATATTTGTGTCGAGTTACGAACCATTCAGGTTAAACATTCTTGCAGAACAAATTAATTTGGTAACCTAAGATTATTTTAAGTATGATTTTTCAAAAATAATTTACAAAGAATAAAAATAAATAATTAAATAGGCAAATTAAGTTATAGAAACTAGTTTGGTAATATTGTTTTATGCAATAAATTTCCTTAGAAAATTTCCACTAAATAAATTGAGCATTCAATGAAGTTCAAAGTTAGGTGGTAGTGAAAGGCAAATAAAATAAATCAAAATTACTAGTCAGAGATTAGCTTTCCATCACATATGAAAATATATAACATACAATGAAAGATTTGGAGTGTCTAAATAATGTGGTGAATGTAACATCTTCGTCTTCTTTAAACGCTTATCCGCACCCGATGGTGCATAGGGCACTGCATCATATAAACACAGTATAATCATGATTGTTGACACACAAAGGAAAGGTGATCAGCCCTCCGCTTCAGGTTCCAGTCCAGGGTAATATTGAATAAATATTCGAGTGAAAAACTCACATTTATTTGACCCCCCCCCCTGGGTATCGAACCCGGGACCTCCAGTATGGTAGCCGAGCTTGCTGACCATTTCACTACGGAGGCGGACTAAATGTAATATACTCATAAATAAGTATGAAATAATTCTTGATTTTTGCGTTAATAAATGACTCATTACAATCAGAACTTACCAGCCATAGTTTTGACCCCAGCCAGTCTTAATTCCTTATCTTCTAGACTACACATGTACTTCAACACTTTGCTACGGAGGGGAAGGAAGAACTGAGTCATGGCTCGGTAGTTTAGCCACAACTTGAGATCCCCCACCGCGGACACGATGGCGTGCGCCATGGACACTGGCAAGTTTTCTGACGTGGCAGTCTCAAACACAGACATCATGGCGCAGATGCCCCCCGTTTTACAAAATAAGTTCACATTCCGGAGCAGGTAAACCGGAATCTCCGTGTCGTGCAAATCACAGAAGCAACTGAGATTGGTTATTTCTTGAGGCGATAAATCGTCTAGTCTACTAAAGGCCGAATGTTTACAAGCTATGTATAGGGGAAAATTTAATAAAAATATTTTTGATACTAAGTGCATGAGCTTTTCTTTATGTTCCATCGACCAAGAATCTGTTTCCTCCGACCCCTCACTCGCCACACTCTCCCGGCCGACGGAGTTCTCATTAATAACTTCGGAAGTGGAAGGGGTATCGACTTCTTTCGCGGCGGCTGCTTCTTCACTCTCGATGCTATCCGACGGTTTTGCCGGAGTATCGTCATCTTGAGGAGTTTTCGCATCGGTCGCTGTACTACCGGCCGTATCTGGCGATGATTCATCGACCTTTTTCTCTTTGCTCTGAGAAGTTACTAGAAGTTCACTTTTGAGAAATTTCAATTGGCACACGGAAAGGTAAAGAATGCTCTGTACGACTAAATTAAACCGGTCGAAATTTTTCATATCCTCCCGGTAGAAGCACATACATTGCCTGAAAGACAAAAATAAACGTTATGTTCGGGTATTTCATAATTTTAATGTTGAAATGAGAACAATGTAACCCAAATACTGAAATTATTGGCAGAGTACCACTTGCCTTTCACAGCAAAACCAAGAATAAAAATGTCAACAAAATAGTTGTTTCAACTAAAATATTGCACACATTACCTCTGAGGCCATGATAAGACGTAGGATGAGACGATATCCACTTCCGATTTACTTAATAGAGGGTACTGAGAAACATCAGCATTTAATCTTGCCTCACCTGCAACGAATATTTATTAAACTCATGCGCGTATACATAACAACAGATTATTTCGAAGATATTCTTTACATTTTGATAGGTTAATGCATTCAGAACTAAGCACAAAATAATGAAAATTCACGTTAAAGAATATTGAACAACAATATTTCTTACATGTCACTAGCAGCTGTGAAAACTCGGAACAAGCTTCACACATTTTATAAAACAATCGCATAAATAAATGAATATTTCACGATTGTCATTGAACTTCTTCTAGCACTTGTACTTCATTTTTATTTTATTTTGTTTATTGTCGTAGTACTACAAATTCACTCAAACGTCAAATACCATTGGTAATCCACCATTGTTGTCAAATATTCTTTTTCGAGGTTGTTATACCTGATTTTAGAGGTGGCCTACTCCCACACTGGGTAGGGTGTAAGTTCCTACTTACATAAAATATCTTCATAAAATGTTCTACACACACTTTTAATTGTGCCAAGAGGTTTTATGTGTAAATTTATAGATTTTTATCATAAATAGCTTGCATTCTCAAGCAAATTACGAAAAAAAATCTCTTTAACATGTTTTCGGGTTTTCCAGAGTTATTACGGCTCAAAAAATTACTGAGTCAGTTGATTCGAACAGTATACTTCGACTCAAACAATATGCATTTGATGTTTGATCAAAATTGTAAAAACTTTCTCCATTTTAGGGTTTAAAAATGTTCTAACGACGGGAACGTAATATTCTAATAGATTTTTTTGTATCAAGAAAACACTTTTCCCCTTAAATCATTTCTATTCACCTCATTTGAATTAATCAGCGGAAAAGCAGGCCATGTGCAGTGAAAATAGGAACAAAAAAAGCGATATGCAGGCGATTGCGAATTGCGTTTGAATTAATGTTCATTTATTATCAGGACTTTTTTCGTTTACTGCATAGCACTGATTATAACTTGGATAATCAGACGTCCCACTTTGACTGGGACAGTCCAGGTTTTCAGATAAAATCCCAGTGTCCCGGAATGTTTATTTCACGTTTTATTTTATATTTGTGGCATTTATCATTATTCCTGGTTTAGGTTTCTAATCAGTAACCATTTATTCATAGCATTGACAATAAAATCCTCTAAAACATCCTAAAAATCCGATAAGGGTGTGGACATTTGAATACCCGCGACGCCAGGTGCATTCTGATGTCCCAGTTCAACAATTCAGAAATCTGACAAGCCTAGTTTTAAAAGCTTTTTTTTTTGAAAAATCATATTTACAAACCATACCAATTGATGCAGACTATACTTATCTGTAGAATTATATTAAAATTGAATTTGAGGTAAGTTATAAATATCACTTGGTAAAAGCAATTAACTTAAACCAAGCAACTTTATTTACCTATGTAAAATTGCATAGGACTAAAAACTTGACTTGCCGGCTCTTGGTGGTTAATGTGTTAACATACTTTATGTACAAAAGGATTTTTATGATATTCATAATTTTAATGCAAAATCGATTTCTTTGATTTTTAAGTCATTTATTGAAAAACAGCATTTTGCTATACATATTATCAAATTACTGCATCATCACATACTGTATCTATTTTGATGTTTTTGAACCAACGATTTCTTCAATGAGTATATTTAATAATTCTAGAAGACAGAATCTGTCTAAACAATGCAAACAATGTTAGATAGGTTTTGTAAATCCCACCAAAAAAAGGGATAATAATACTCACTGATAACAGAAATCCTTTTTGGAAGGCGGACTTCATTCTACATACATATACATAATGTGTTTGTAGTTGTAACGGCATACAAAAAGGATTTGTGTTTGTTTCCTAAAAGTGCTCCTTACTCCTGATTCATTTCTTTGCGTTTTCTTTATTGAGTGTGGAGAGTTCTTTTATTTTTATCTCCTTTTTAATATGCGAATGGATTATATTACTCCGTGGATGTATCAGAAAATTGGGTTTTGAGATACAGAACAGTTAGGAATTAAATAAGTTTTTAATTGTAGTTACCGCTATACTTGATACGAGGTATGGCGTATACTTGATATGTCCACATGACATCTGGGCTTGCATTTTTTTTCCGAAATATTGTACATGACAATATAACTGCTACGATATCTGCTAATTAGTGTTTTAAATTTACCAGTAACATTACTGTTGAGGTGATATAAATTGCAACAAAAGTAAAAATTTTCATGTAATAAAAAAAAAACACTTTAGATCGACTATGTATTTATTTATTATTGATATACATATAATATAAAATGAACAGATTCGGAAACAGATGTTTCTAAAAAAGGATACAATTAGTAAAAATGTTGCATGTATTACTAAATAATAATCATTCAGCAAAATAGCACCATCAAATAAAATTTACTGAAAAAAAATTGTCTTCTCTTCGAAACTGACAGAAATTATATTTTACTATTGGTAATGATTTTAAACGTCGAACATGATACAATACTGGAATGACTTAAAATTAAAATTAACAACTTTTATTTTTAAATTTACGCCTGTAGGCTCATTAAATATACATAATTGATAGCTGATAATAGAAAATTTGCTGTATTGAATGTCCATTTAAGTGATAATCTACAAAGTAAGTTTTTGGAAATAATACCGTTTTCAAGTTACGAATATCAATCAGTGTGCTTTCTTTACTAAGCATACAATCTGTATGCTGCATGCATACATTTAAACAAAATGTTTGTCTTTTAAAGCATTTTGATGGAAAAATTTGAGAATGATGTAAAAGGTCTACAAAAGAATTGACATATGGTTAAGACATGCTACGGTTAAGTCTTCAATGAATTTATAATTATATTTTATTTAAAACGGCTTTTTCTAATACATATATAAAGTTATTCATTTAAAAACTTATGGATATCCAAATGTATATTTTAGACAATTTAAAGCCAAACTTTGAAATAAATGCAAGTATTAATTTAAAATATTTTAAGTAAAAATACAATATCTAAAAGGCTGATTTAGGTATTGGTGTTTTTCTTAATGCACTCCATAGTCCAAAACATTGTAAAAATATTAAAAGCGACATACGAGTTGTATGCGTTTTATTTTTTTACATAACATACGACATACAGATTTAATAGAAAATTAGCAACATATTAAACGATGAACATGCAAGTAAAAATATCACACTATGCATAAACATACATAAACAAGTTAGTTGAATCACACCCAACGATTTGCAATAAAAAAATAAAATTATAAATGAAAATAAAAGATTACTAAAATAATGGTTTATTAGATAATTTAAACTCTTCTATCAAAAATACAATTCAGATAAAATAAGGTAAGAAATTGAATGTTTTTAAAATGACAAATGTCTTTTCTTTCATTGGGTAACAAGAAAGTCAAACAAAATAATAAAATTATGTGATGTGCAGAATGTTACTGGAGGTAGATTTCCCACACAAATTTGGAGCATATGTGTTTGATTGCTTTATTCGAGAACCGAGATTCTATAGATTATTTATTGCTTGATGGAATCAACCACTATATCAATTAATCTTAACTATCGATTCTCTATCCTTTCCGACGCCGACCCATTTCACTGAAAATTAAAAAATAGTAATAGTTATTAAAAGTTCTAGCGATTTATATTGAAATATATTTTTTACATGGTTTTTGAATATAGGTAATAATCAAATGGTCAGTTACAACAAAGTTATGGTATGGAGATATTGATGAAAAATTTAAGGAGGTTAAATTTTACAATAAAATATTGACATATGTGTTTGAGAAATGTTCCACATAAGCATTTGCAGCTGACAAATCAATCGCACGAAGTCAAGGAAGTTCAAATAGTGATTATTTATTTAGCCAATTAGCCTTGTTATCCATTAACACTTCAATGCTGAAAAGCCACTTGGCCTGTTCACATTCGCAGAATTCAACAAATAAAAAGTTTTTAATTTAAGTTTTACTTTGAAAATACCGCTATTTCTTAAACTCTATTGTGATACGTGTTTCGATACATTCCGCACACCGTATGAAAAGTTAATTCTAAATTATAGAGTTGGGTAGATTTTAAGAAATAGTGGTACATATCTAGTAAGTAAAACTTAAATTAAAAATGGATAGTTTTACCACAAAGTGACTGCGGATTCAATTAATGAAATAAAAGGTTACCTGGTATAGAAAGGAACTTTTCTATTCTATGAATGTATGCCTTTGCATTGTCAGGAAGATTGCCAAAATCTCTGATCTTGTTTGTTAAACACTTCCACCCCGGTAGAGTTTCATAAACAACCTACAAAATACACAAAATAAGTATGTACATATTATATATAACAATCTATCAATACATATATAACGTAACAATCAAACTTGGTTATACAGTTCATGTACAGCTGAAGTGAGGAAATACTTACGAGCATCATAGTTCTTTTATGCAATCTTTCACTGTTATATGTAATACCATTTTAAGTGTATGTTATTATCCTGTAAAAAAATACTAAATACATAGTAAGGTTATGGTAAAAAAATCCTTTAAGTTTGGCATTTTTGGGTTTTTAAAACTTTTCTCTTACTTCTTCAATGATATTCAACAATCATGGATTTTATCAATCAAAGCTAGCAGTAAAGATCATTACATCTTACATCGTAGTATCATTAGTACTTAATATGTGAATACAGTAATTTTATAGATAGAAGTAAGTGTACCTATATTCTGATTTTAAATTTGCAAAATATTTTGTTTGTTTTATAAGTAAAAATTTAAAGAGATACATATTATGTATATCCTTTTCAATGTGAAGTGAATATATTAATTAAAGATACATGCCTGCCCTTTTATTAATCTACATAGGAATATCTGACGTACATAATAAGTGACGGCTATAAGATATGATTTGGTCATGTTCGTTATAACCAAGTTTAACTGTATACATATTGAAAGTACCTCAACACTGCTCAGTTCTGCAATAGAGGAAGGATAATAATCTATGACTTTCCCATTGATTTTATAACCAACTCCAACATTAATTTCTTCAAAGGAATCCAAAATATCCAGTTTAGTTACACAAATCCTGAAAAAAATATATAAATTAAGATATGTATGTAAAAAGAAGAAACAAAAAGTGTTCGAATAAAAATGGTATAGTTAAATATGGCTCGGTTTTTACACACAATTCGGTATACAAATCTAGAATATAAATAAACATATATAATGCATTGCAAGAATAAATATGAACAATTAAAAATAAAAATGCTTTAAGCTACAGTTTCCTGTTTTTAGTGAATAATTATGATACTGAATGTCAGTTAATTTTATAAACAAGATATCAAATTGGTTTTCATACGAGGGACTGATAAAATTAAGTAATTAACAGGGTCCTCACAAAACGCTTTCCTCGACTTTGCCCAGTACCAGGGGAATGGAGACATAGACCGAATATCTGTCATCCCAGGAGACTAAGATGCTCAGCATCGAGCAAGACGAAGCAGAACTGGAATGATGGCAAACTTACGAGGTGTATCCGTTGACCAGAGCTGTATATTTGACGACTTCAAGATCGAGCCAGCCACAACGCCTTATCCGCTTGGTGGTGACTCCGATCTCGGCTCCCCTGACCTGGATTATGCTCCCGAGCTCCCCAGTAAGTTCTGTGGGGAAGGGCCCATCCCCTACCCGAGTGGTGTAAGCCTTCACTACTCCGATAACATCACCGATCACTCGAGGGGGAAGTCCCAGCCCGGTACACACTCCACCGATACTGCAGTTGGACGATGTCACATACGGGTATGTTCCTGGTAAAATACACTAATTTAAAAACGGGTTATCTCTTCATTGCTTGCCGCAGAGTAGAATGCAGTTAACATATCTGGCTTATGATCTATTTCAATGAGTTAACACGTTTTGGATGGGTGTTTTTATACGCCTGTGGACCGCTGTCGACGGGATTTGATGATTATGTACATATAGTTAAGACCTTAACAAAGAGATTGGTACATAATATTCATATAAAAACATTAAATATGTAATTCCTTCTATTTTGACTTTAAAATGAGGCCGGCGCAGAAGGTAAAAATACCCCTTGCCGTCCTTAAGCATCAATCGACTGAACTGGTAAAAATACATTTCATGTCCAAAGGGCGTTTGTCCACTATGTACACGGATTAACAAGGAATTTTACCGTCCGGCACGTCAGTTAGCGTTTTAAAACGATAATTGGCTTGTATTGGCTTGTACTTTTGTCCATCTCTCTTCGGATCCATGCGTGAACACGTTGCGCGTAAATTCGATCACGCTAAACTGTCATAGTCGCTTTCATTTTTCAAAACCAGACTGCCGGACGGTAAAATTTCGGGTATATAGTGGACAAGCGCCCAAGTTGTTTTAAGATAAAAATTACCTATTTTAATCATATTACAGCATTCAATCATTAAATGTTTACATATTCAAAATTTGCTGCTATTCTGTCACATGCACATAAAAATTGACAAAGATTTTCAAGAACTATTTTTTTTAATGATTACCAAAATCAATGTCCAGCATGGCGGCATTAGCACCCTCCACCAGGATTCTCTTTCCCTGGGCCAGCGAGGAGTGCAGGTAGGAAACTGTCTCCTTTACCAGTGGACGGAGCTTATCGGCAAAGGTCTCGTACTGCTGCAGGTCATGCTCCACATCCACTTCCAGAGATGGGAACATCCGCTGGTATTGCTTCAGCATTGTTTGATATCTAATCAGAAATAAACATTCGCAATATTTTAGTGTTAGCCTAAATTTATTTTTTATTCTCAATGCTAGATTTACTCCATTTTAGAGTTATTTATATGAAAATATTATTGATATCTCAACGTAAATTTGAATAATGTGACAATCAATAATATATAGAATAGTGAATGTTACAACGGGTATAAAGCAATTAAACCAACCAACGACAGGTCATAAGTCCTGTAAATACCCAGACTCCCATATTCCCAATAGACTCCCTTCATCCTTCAAGTAAAAGTATATATATCTCCATCTAAGTATCAGTTAAAAATAAACAGAATATCATTAATATTATTTATATTTGAAGCACTAGCTTTGTGATTTTCCATTTTATAATCAAAATATAACTTTATTTTAAAATCACTATAAATATTTTATATTGACTTAATTATAAGGTCTACCGGTTTCGAAGCTAACCGCTTCTTTATCAAGACTGATAAATACTAATAAGTGATTTTCAAACAAAGTTACATTTCAATTATAGAGTATTAATTATTAAGTTCATTTAAAAAAAAAATTCTATTTGCTGAGAGAACTCAAATCAAAATTATAACTTAAGAAAATAATGATGTTAAAAGTTTTGTGTTCATGAGGCGATGTTATTATACCGTGTGATCAGTGGCGGACCTACCCTAGAAGCCCAGAAGCCCGGCATGCCTAACAACTCCAGCAATGATTAAAAATACATAATTAATGTATGCCTATTTTTAAATTATCGCGCGCTTTTTCGTACTACCCGAGATAGCCGAGCGTAAACATTCGGCTTTCGCCCTGTCTGTTGCAGGTGCAGGCGATACATGATTAGCCATCTCGCTCGCTCTCATTGGCTTCAATTTGGGCTTTTGCTTCCAGCAAAACGCATAGTTGATTTGGTTTAAAAACATAACTTTAAACCGTACAATGTAGGTACCTATATGGCATTTTGTATCGAGTTTGGAAGCCAGCTTCGGTAGCGTGAACATAGCTACAAGAAATTAGCTACAATTCGCAATATTTGTAACGAACGTATTTCATTATTGTTATCTGTTTACTTATCTGTCAGATGCTTATCAACTAGTTTTATGCCTTTGTAGAGTTCATAAATATAAAATATAATTGATAATCCATAATTAAATACGGTAATTGTAGGAATTATTAAGATTTGAATAAGTTTTCGCATTTTTTTCGTTCTTCGCTACGTTTTTCGTAAGCACATTTTGTTTGAACGTCATAATGAATTCGGATACGGCTGATGTCGTTTGTGCTGTTTTATTTATTTATTTGTTTTATTTATAAAAGTGGTTGAAGGAATTAATTTATAATGGAAAGGTGAGCGCATTGAATTTTATTAAAAAAAATAAATGATCATATCTCAAGGTCTCAAAGACCTACTCCTGATTTAAAAATATCACAACTGTTAAATTACATAAAAGGAAGTTTAATCAGTCGATATACAAAACTCGTTGGATTAGAAACGTATTGAAATATATTATTAGATTAAAACCAATATTTTTAGCTTTTCCACTTTATTTTTATTTGACCAGCGACCGGGTTACCGACATTTTATTACCGTTACCGACATCATCAGACTGGTACTGTCGATGTCGATGTACTGATGATGTCGGTAACGACGAAACCCGGTCGCTGGTCAAATAAAAATAAAGTGGAAAAGCTAAAAATATTGATTTTAATCTAAAAATATATTAAAATGCAATTCCATCACGAAGTGCCAGGGAATAATAAAAAACTATTAGAAATGTATTTTACTGCAGTCAACATTTTCTTTATTTCAATGTGATGGCTATTCCGTACAAAAATTACATCTTTGCATTTTTTACACTCATTACAATACATTGTTTATCTTTATATTGTTTTTTTAAATAAAGTTTTGTCCTGACATTTCTTGGTTGAACTGCATTTTATAGAATAAAATAACAACTATGAAATTTTTTCCACTTGAATTTTATTTGACCAGCAACCGGGTTTCGTCATAACTGACACCACCAGTCCGATGATGTCGGTTACGACGAAACCCGGTTGTTGGTCAAATAAAATTCATGTGGAAAAAATTACATAGTCGCTATTTTATTCTGGCTACGCTTGGATGGCTTGACTCTGGCCAATATCTGTACCCGACGGATTTTCCAGTTCTTTAGACACGTTGTGCGTGGCAACGAGGATAGCCTGGAACGACTAGTTGTGATCGGTAGCCTGGAGGGAAAGAGAGGGTGAGGAAGATCCCCACACGATGGACCGATCAAATGAAGGCAGCAGCAGGCACTTCAATGGTTGATGCCCTACGTGCAGCGCAGTCAAGGGATAACTGAAGAAGAGTCATTGCTTCTGCAAGGGTCACAACCCTCAGCAATGAGGAATAAGATGGAGAAGAAGATTTTATTATGAAAAATAATGGGCTTGCCTTACTGGTAAGCCCTGGGCACGCCACTGCGTGTGATCCACAAAAGTTAATGATGTTCTATCATTATACATTTCTCACCTACCAGATTAAGTACCTAGCATAATTAAAACTGATGCCAGAACAGTGAATAATTGACCTCCCACTCTAACTGTAAATGAATAAGATGAGTGAGATGTGTCCTAATAAGAAAAATTACACTCCACAATATTTTATCTGTCGAAATTTTTAAATCCTGGATTTGCTCCACTAACACATTGTTTGCAGGAAACTTCTTTTACATACATTTAGTAGAAAGCGGGTTTGCTTATTTGCCACCAAAAACACTGGACGCATCGGAATTGGGATTGCGGTTATACGTGATTAGTATACGACCTTAATTAGCATACTAATTAATATCGGGGTTGATGAAAAACTCAGCGTTAACATCTCTAAAATCATTAATTACTTGAAAACCAAAGTTCTTCAGCTGTCACATCAATCTCTATCCATCTCACTGTCGCAAATGGGTGTAAAAATAATGCGTAGAGTACCGCAGTTGATTGATGCAGTGAATCATAATCAGGCAAGGTGATCAGTCTTGTGTTTCACGAACCTATCCTATATCTTCGTGGCTCAAATAGAGCGCAATATGAATATTTTTTACAGTTGAATAAAAAAAGAAGATATTAATTAAACCTCCTGACTAACCGTTTGTGGGTTTTGGTTCTACAGTCTGAGTAAGGATAACTTATGTAGTTACACCTATATGAAAAGAGAACAATGTTTATAAACCTCATAAGACAGTACGCTTATAAATCCGTTTACTTTTCTCTAAATTCGGCCTTGGGACCGACCAGGTCTGCCACTCGCAGGCCATTACGAGTCGCCTTGGAGGAGTAGGCGGGGCCGATTCCTTTCTTCGTTGTACCGAGGGATTTCTTGCCCTTCTCCGCTTCTTGCAAGGCGTCCACCTGAAAAAAAAATCCGTGATATTCAATTTACTCAGTAATAAAGCAAGCTGATCCAAGCAAAAAACAAACTTCTTTTTTAAAATCATCTTAACCCTTAGGACGCGTAAATCGACTATAGTTCATGGCTTTTACAAGCCATGGACCAAAGTACACAAATAAAAAGAAAAGGAATTTTATAAAATATTTGATCTTTTATGGAAAATTTGTATTTTTCAAATCAACTTTTATTTTTTGCTTAACGCGGTTCAAAGGGTCAACACATTGTTTGCAGGAAACGCTTAAAAGCATAAAAAAAAAAAACAAAATAATAATTATAATAAAAAGAAATTATATTACCAACAAACATAAACAATAAATAATAAATGTATGTCCCTATCCAAGCACAAGAGTTTAGTCTATTGGAGAGAACTGGGTTATTAATTTTAAGATTGAAGAAGAAGAAATGTCTTGTGGTTTAATGTAATCAGGTTACTTGTGATTAGTATAAAACCTTAATTAATATATTGATTAGGTTGTCAGGGTTGATGAAAAAAACTCCTGACAACAATGTGTTAGTAAGAAGATCTGAGTAAGGGACAACTGTAACAGTAAAAAGTTACTCAAGTAAGGATATTAAAAGAAAAATGGTACCTGCTGGTGGAAGTCAAAAACAAGGTGAGCTTTATCTGAAATAATTAGCCTCTTAGCGAGATCATTCATTCCCTTGGCTTCGTTCTTGGCCAACTCTTCCAAAAGGCTGCTCACATGGACCACAACACCATTTCCTGAAAAATAAAATATAAAAAATATCTTGAATCAAGTAAAACAAAAGTTTAAAGTAACTCTATGGATACCTTAATCAGTTGATGAGATCTTGTTGGCTAAGATCTATATCTAAGGACAGAGTTTAAAAAATATATACATATGTTTTTATTTTTTATTTTTAGGAATAACCCCCCAAAGCCTCTACTTTAGAGGCTTGTCTGCAGGTAAGATAGTAAGGATGGGGAAGGTAAAATGAGAAAAAATACTCCACAAACACCCGAACCAATTGAAAGTAAATTTTTCTTGGATTTAGTTTGCAATTGGCGGGAATCGAACCCGCGACGCCAGTTTTGCAGTCAAGCTCCTACCCAACTTTACCATGGTGCCTGCCTACAATATCATAGATTAATAAAAAAATTAACTAATATTGTCAGTAAGAATGTAATTGAGATTAATTATAAAATTGATAGCTGGTTTGTTTTTTTTTTTAACCATTGGTGTTGCCAAAACAATAAAATATATTTTACTTAAATTTAAATGGTTATATCAGTATTACAGAAAATTGTATAAATATATTACTAAAAAGCTATTTTAAGATAAAAGTAACTACTAATGCTTTCAAGGTCGCCATCACATGTGCAGGAGCAAGGTAATACTAAATATATTGTGTAATCGACAACCATGTTCTAATACCCTGACAATCAGCTCTAACAAACAATTTCATGAATAATTTCTTAGTATAGTATTATGTTTACCGGGTAATGAATTC
Source organism: Brachycentrus maculatus (assembly GCF_059751285.1). Classification (NCBI taxonomy): domain Eukaryota; kingdom Metazoa; phylum Arthropoda; class Insecta; order Trichoptera; family Brachycentridae; genus Brachycentrus; species Brachycentrus maculatus. Next base: position 512,125 of record NW_028280858.1, read on the forward strand.
AATATGGTAACTCACCGATAACGGATTTGCATTCTTGATTAATGATGCCACTCGGGAGTAGGTGAAAATCAAATTCCACTCCATCTACCACGACTGTGTGACCAGCATTGTTGCCTCCCTGTGAACAAAAATATCACACATTAACACATTTAGATGGGAAAGGTATATCTACTCATTTGGTCAGTTGTTTATCACAATATGCTCCTGAGTTCCCAGATTCGAGTTTGTGACCCAGGGATAAACTAATTTAAAAAAATTAAATACTTATCCATTTAGATTAAATAAATACAAACAGTAAAAAGTTATTTTGAGTGTGTCGAATACTAACATTATTTATTGAATTGGCATTAACTTTGTGGAATGACATGTCGTCTATTAAAAAAATATATATATATAACACCACTTATTGAGTTTTATTACACACGACTAGTTACGAAAATACAACCCAATAAGTGGTATTACATTTTACAAACAAGTGTGTACTAAGCAAGTGTTTGATTTTTTTATTGTCGAAATACTTGTTCACAAATCTAGGTTTCTCCACTTAATTTTCAAAATTCCGCAGTCACTTTGTGGCTATAAATCCATTTTTAAATCTGGAAATTTACATGGCTACAACCTGCCATTTACAACATTCGACATAATTATAAATATTGCAATTAAAGCAGTGTATGTAATTAGAACAATTATAAGGTTTATTATAAAATAAACCATAACGAAAATAGTAAAAAAGAACTCAAATTCCGAAAATCTTTCATATTAACTATAATTATTATTTCATATCCATATTTCAAGAGCGCGTAATTTTTACCGTAATAATACCTTACTAAGTACCTGCGGCCGAAAATGTATTATTTCACAATTCGCAATAATCAATATAATATTTGCAGATACATTTTACATTCCCGGGCAAATAGTGACGTCGAATTAGCGAAATATTATATATATATATATATATATATATATATATATATATATATATATATATATATATATATATATATATATATATATATATATATATATATATATATATACACGTGTCTTCATATAAGAATAAATGAAGCTTCTATTATTATTCATAAGCAGGATAATAAAAATAGAAACCTATTAAATTGATGTAACGCTTTTTCATCACAAAACAAATTTTATTACTAAAGTTACGACATAACCCCGCGAGATATACATAATGTAAATAAGAAAAGAGAACTTGTGACGTCAGCCAACGTTGGCGGCAAAACAACTTCGGATACGTGAAAAAACAATACGAATTTTCGCTTGTGGTGAGAAAACTAATAAATTACCGGATTGCCTGAGAACGCTAGCGAAGGGATATCGTAATTCCACCCACGTTTTAAAATAAAAGTCTATAAATAAACACGAATATGAATGACTACACAGTATTTTTAGGCCACACCGAAAGTTCCCGCGTATTTATGGTATAAAACAAATTTATATTTAGTTATTAATATAAATATAAAACTAAAATTAATTCGTTATTTTTACTTTCGTTCATTATCAAGATATTTACAGCGAATATTTGTATAGAAATGTATGTATTTTTAATTTAATTTGTTAAAAATACAGATGTTTATTACTGAGATAATTTCGGAAAAAAGTCAGATTTATTTTTGAAAAAATAAGGCATAAAAATGTTTCATTGATATACCACAATATAAAAAGGCAAGAGAGGAAAATAGATTATTGAATAATTTTATTTTTTATTTTCAAAACAGTATAAATGTTTGAGTTTTGATTATTTACAACAATATTTCAATTTCATACCATTTATGTGAGCCTAAGCGACTCATTATTGGAAAAAAAGTATCAAATTGTGCTAGAGTGGGTTCGAACCGAGAAACTCTGACTCAAAAGTTCGCGATACTAACCACGGGACCACAACCCGACACTGTAATTATGCTTTTTTGCTTTGTTTAATTAAAAATGGTCCAAAAATATATATGAACCTGCTATTTTTTGTGAGCATTGGCGAAGAAACAGTAAATTTATTACAAATAGCATTCGAGTCCGAGAAAACAACTCTTGATTGGTTTTTTAATGTGTACAATAATGAGATTTTTTCTAGTATGAGATTTTTTCTAGTCAAGAATAATCACTGAAATTTAAAATAAGTTTGAATTTTGATTACAGAGATCCTTATAAATTGAAATTAATATACGTATGTATGGTAACAAAAAAAAATAAACAGAGCAAGGTTGTAAACATAGATTTATTTTTTGAAACCTCAATTTATGTCACGCAACAGACATCCTTCGAAGTTAGGGATATATTAAATAATTTTATTTAATGTCGTCAAGTCTCCAAGCACGCAAGTCGATAAATAGGTTGTCACTATAAATACATAGTTCAAATAACAAACTTAGTTTAGCGTACATATAGGATGTAAGAATATAAATTTATTGTAATCAACGCGGAAGACCTTCGTAACCACAGCAGAATATAATATTCATTTTGGTAAAATTGAAAAGATCGATTTAATCAGTTGCTGTAAAAAAAACATCAGAACATGAATCTGGTGTTAACTAAATTGAAATAAGCACCGATATGAAAGAAATAGTTCTTTGAAAAACTTATCTGTAGAACGGCAAAAAAATTAACTGATAGAATATTACACACGTCGCTCACTCCTTTCAACAATGTCATATTTCAAAAAACTTCAATTTTCAGGAGATCGTTTTTAAAGTTTAAAAATATAATACAATGTATTAAAAATAAATGTCAAGCCACTTACTTATTGAACTTTTTACTGTGCAACATATCTTTTTAGGTAAAACCCGAAGGTTTTTTCTCCATTTGAAAAATATTTAGTTTATTTTTAAAAAAAAATTAAACAATACCTTTTCTTCAAAATGCAAAAACAACACTTTCTGCCCTGTAGCGGGTAAATATTAAGTAAAAAAATGTGCCGATTTTGCTGGGATATAGTATATTTTCTGGGCATTTCGAAAACATGCACAACTGAAAATTGGCGATTTTTGATATATGACGTTGTTGAAAGGAGTGAGCGATGTATGTAAATTTTTGCTTGATCGGTTTAACATTTTTGCTTAACATTGACCAACTAAGGAAAAGGTTTGAGGAAGGTCTATTTGTTGAGGCGCAAAAAGGCTCAAGAATTAGGATTACATCCCGGCCACATTCGTGTTCCCGGGATTTTTAAGAGTGTTAACCAACTAACCATCACGCCGTTTCCCCGCAGGGGTAGGCAGAGAGAATCGAACGCCACACCACTGTCTTTGCAAACATTCTTCGTCTCTTCTACATTCATGCATCTCCTCATACATACCCGACGATTATTAAGAGTTTTAATTTATCTTTATTTTATATTTTACTTAGTAAATACAGTATCTACTCAATGAATTAGGGCCACGCAGAATTTCGCGCAATTTCTCAATTCAAACAGGAATAACTCAGAGAAAACCTTGAATAAAACAACATTGAATTTTATTTACACATGAACACTTTATTACGCTTAAATTATGCATATTTTTTCATATAAATATAGTTAGTATTTAGTATTTCCACCTTTGGCAGAAATAACTGCCTCAATTGTTTTTGGCATACTTAAAATGCACTGTTTTATCATGTTTTTTATTTCTTCGTCTTCTGACCAAATTTTTTGAATATTTTTTTTTAGACAGTCTACTGTCGGATTTGGAAATGAGTATACCTTATTTTTTAACATGATCCATACGTTTTCTATAGGATTAAGGTCCGGAGAATTTCCAGGCCAGGGGAGCAAAGGCAGATTTTTGTTAGACAAAAATTTTATTATTGATTTAGCCCGGTGGCAAGGTGCCCCATCCTGCATGAAGGTGTATGGACCTTCTGTTGGGTCGAGTGTGGTAGAAGGGCAATAAAATTCGTTCGAGGACCTGCTTATAGGAATTTTGGTTCATTGTTCCTTCCACGAAAAACAACGGCCCAGGTAAATTGTTAATAATACATGACCATATCATTGTTGCAGGGGGGTGTTTGATAACTTTTATCACACAGGCCTCATTGTAACGTTCCATTGGTGTTCTCCTGATGAATCGACGGCTCTCTGTCACGGCTTCTAACCGGCACTCATCACTAAAGATGACCTGAAAAATAATGAAAATTTAAGTTTAATTCAAACATATAAGTTTATTTACTAAAATGATATGTTGAAAATTCAGTTTAAATAAATACCTTTTTCCAATCATCTACCGAGTAATTTCTATGTAGCCTGGCCCATTTTAATCGATCCGCTTTCATTCGTGGTGTCAATTTTGGTACTTTTACAGGGCGCCTGCATTTCAGATTTACTTCGTAAAAACGTCGCCTCAGTGTTGATACCGATATATTTATACCCTCTTCTTCCAATTTTATTTTTAATGTTTTTGCTGATGCACTACGGTTTTCTAAGGTACTTTGAACGATTTTTCGATCAGTCCTCGGTGTTGTTTTTCTAATCCTACGACAGTTCTTTCGCCGATTGCTGGTGGCGGGTGACTGATTTTTTATTGATTTTGAAATTCTGTCCACTGTTTGACGAGAAACGTTTTCTTTTTTTTGAAATTTCTCTATTAGATAGTATTCCTAATTTCAGTAGCACTATAACACTAGACTTTTTTTCCTCAGAAATGTCTTTACTTTTTCCCATTTCGTCCTTTTCAAAAAAAACACTTGTGTTTACAAAAAAAAATTATATTTTATGAACTAAAATTAAAAATTAAGTTTTTTTCACAAGACACGATAACTATATAACCTCTTTGAACAAAACAACAACCAAAACTCAAGAAACTTCACTAATAAATGAGATAGGACTATTTTTTGAACTTTCAACTATCTGTCTACCTGTGCTAATTAGGGATCTTTCTCAGAAAAAGGGTTTGAAATTTTGTAAAGGGTTAAATAATCCAGGTATATTTTACATATTATTGAAAGTAATATACATGATATTAGATATCAATAGAAAACTTAAAGTATTTATGTAAAATAAATATAATAATCCAAAAGATTTCAGAGTATTCAAAAAAATAATGGGTGGCCCTAATTCATTGAGTAGATACTGTACAACTATACTAAGAAATAATAATAATATACCGAGTAAGAAAATATTAAAAATGGATAGATATGTACCACAAAGTGACAGCCGAATTTTCTTCGTTGAATCGAAATTATGCACAATTGTGTGTTTTGCTTGAAATTTAATTAAAATATTTTTTTACATTTAGCAGTAGAAAAAACATTGCAAGAGCCCGATTTAATAAATATATATTCACGGAAACGTCCAACTACTGGATTTCCAATTATTGTTCATCGTTAATAATGTTCTTACTTATGTTCGTTATACATTATTGTATTTTAAATTTCAGTACTTTTTAATTTCTGCTGACATTTCTTATGGTGGGGACTGATGGAATGGCTCCATTTCGTCGTAACGTTGTTTTAAACATTCAAAATCAATTAGACGAAACGATGTTTGCGCTTACGTAAAAAAGTTACAATCCATATTTATATAATTCGTTAAAATGATAAAATATGGTATTGTAATGAATATTTCAATTATATTTCTATATTTATTTTTTGTTGAAAACAGATACAAATATATATATATATATATATATATATATATATATATATATATATATATATATATATATATATATATATATATATATATATATATATATATATATATATATATATATATATATATATATATATATATATATATATATATATATATATATATATATATATATATATATATATATATATATATATATATATATATATATATATATATATATATATATATATATATATATATATATATATATATATATATATATATATATATATATATATATATATATATATATATATATATATATATATATATATATATATATATATATATATATATATATATATATAAATAAAACACATTTATCAATCACGTACATATCGGTTTATTATATAATATCGAAAAATATATATATCAAACAAGTATCTAATATACTGTCACACCCATGGTCACACCTTTTGTAAATAATGGGTCTGATTAACGATATAAAGTAATATAACGATATTTCTAACGGTGAAATAATACCGATTTGTGGTTTTTTCAAGCCACGAAGATTAAGAGATAAAAGCGTGAATGAAGTGCGTGAACGCGTTAATCTTATCATCAAATAAATAGTCAAACCACTACATAAGAAGTGGCAAGCTCAACTCCAATTAAGGCCTAGATCTCAAGCGTTCAAATCAGAATGCGCTCGGCCGCACTCAATTTTTTTTAGAGTGTATTTTGGATATTTTGTTTGATTTTTAGAATATACTTATATGTATTTTTAAAAATACATGATTTTTTTAAAAACTAATACCTTATCTATTTAATTTATATTGTTGTTCTTTTCTCTTCAAAAACATATATGCATATATGTATTTCGAAGAAAAACTTATTTTTTCGATACGAAAACGGTTCTTAAGAATAGAAAACAATTAAGTCAAATGTTACATTATTTTTAATTTTTATAAATTTTCTCTTATTTGAAGTCAAATTAATTATCTACCTAAAAAACACTTCGAGTTGGCGGTATGCACATACCAAAAAACTACCGAGTGCAAAGGGTTAGTTTTATTTGACAATAAAAAAGCGTGATAATAGCCATTAGGCTACATTACTCATTAGAGTACCCTCGCCATTCTGAGGTACATTAAATTATACATATGCATATAATTATAATGTCCATATAAAGGAATCAACAGGAGGGAATATAGTATACAATACTACAATAACATGCAATATCAAGTATGTATATGGTATGTGTGTATCACAGAATTCGGTTGAACTAAATTTTTTAAATGACGGTTAAAAGCGTTGAGTAATCGTATAAATGAACAAATAACGCTTTATTGATGAAAAATTTAGTAAAATACATTTGATAGCGAAGAAGCGTTACCAGGAAAGATAACATTGTATTGGAGATTGACACATTTATGATTCATGAACAGAGCAATTAAAAAAGTATTAATTGCAAATGCGATATGAATAAATTTGTGGTCACTTATCACTCTTATGTATAATGTGAAACCTTATATGACGGGAATTTTTAAAGTCATTAATTTTACGGAACCAGCAAGTTAAACTAAAGTGGTTATAAGTATTAAAATATGTATTTACATAAAAAAAAACCCAGATCTCGTCCATGCTTAGTCATCATTATTTTAGTCAATTACAGTGAAACCTCTCAGAACGAGTAATTCGCATAACGAGCAAAAAATGTGAAAAATTTGCTCCCTTAACGAGCGACATTTCGCATAACGAGTTAACGAGAAAGGGCAAGGCCCTGTTTCACGATATTCACTCGTGAGGCGGGACTTCCGTGTCCGTCAAAATAAAAAATAAAAAATTCTCTTAACGAGTAAGAAAATGAATTATGCTCGTTATGAGAGGTTCCACTGTACTATCGCTATGTAACCCGTATATGTGCTTAAACTGGATAAAAACAAAACTTAGTTTACAGTAGTTTGGGAAATGTTTGTTTATCATAAATTTATAAAACATAAAAAAAAAACTTAATAATTTCAGCAATTTCTTTATTTTTCACTTCGTTCAAGATCTTTAGGGTTTACAGTAGTTTGGGAAATGTTTGTTTATTATAAATTTATAAAACAACTCAACTTTCAATGTGGATAGTTTTGCGTAAAATTGATAGCGTACAATACATATTTGAGAATTTTCATCATAAAATATTGTCAGTATCTAAAAAAACGTATGTACTAATTATATAAAATACGAATGTGTTTTTATTTTATTATGTTAGTTCAAAGTGATAATGCGAGTATGTATTTTGTAAGGTAATACTTATGCTTATGGTAAAACGACAGTATGAAAAATAATAACTGAGATTCGGTGGCACATTAGTATGATCATGAACCTTTGGCGAGTTCGTGAATTATATATAGTACATATATTGCACTGCAAGTGTACAGACGTTGATAACAACTGATAACAATTATTGTCGCTTAGTAAGATAAAGATATAATCTGGCGTTTCGTATTTCCTTTTCAGCAAAGAAAGAATATGGTACTCGATTTGGGGTATTCCCCGTTATGTTGACTTTATCTTACTGAGGTTATTATAATAATACGCGGATTGGCATATTTTAATCTCAGAGTTGTTTACATTTTGAGTGTGTCCAAATACTTGGTTCACAAATCTGGATTATCTCCAATTAAAGGAGTAATTTTTTTATATTATTTTTTGACATCTCAACATAGATAAAGATCTTCATCTATGTTGAGATGCCTCCTATAATTGGAGATAATCCAGATTTGTGAACAAGTATTTGGACACACATAAAATGTTGTAAATAAATTAACTGGTGAAATTATATAAGCTAAAATAATAAAATGAAAAGGATATTTTCTAGCGTTTCCCATATATATTATTATAATCCAGGATTCGGACCTCACATACAAATGAAAGAGTTTCTGCTCAATACAAAAAGCTTCTTCCATCTCACCATAGATGTATCTAGTGATTCTAGTGATTAAAGAACCATGTTTCGAATTTGAACAATATTCATATATAGAAGTTCCAAGAATTTGAGTAGTGTGGTTGTCAATCATGGGTAGGATTAGTGAATGTTACACGTGTGTAATGTGATTACTTAAAACCAGCCTATGACGGTCGTAAGCCCCATAAACGACCAGACTTCCATATTCTTCTTCATCTGTCTTGAGATGTCAAAAAAAACTCAAAATTGTTATTGCTAGCCTACTGCTCGGCAGTCCAAACTCTAAACACAGTAAGGGACATTTTAATGTAGAAAGTTTTTTTTTGCATTTTTGGACTATGTAGATTCTACATAGTCCAAAAATGCAAAAAAAACGTACTACAAAAAAATGTCCCTTACTGTGTTTTAAGTTTGGACAGCCGTGCTTTTGCCTATAGCCAGCCTAGCAGTAGCAAATGCTGGTCGTACTGAAGTTGAAAAACACTGTTTGGCATTGAACGCCGGAGTAATTTTGCGGAACAATATTATTGCAAAAAGAATAATAAAAAGTTAACCTTCGTTTATCTAAATCCCCGCGACGGAAACGTAAAAGAACTTGGTACAATGATTATTCATAAGAAAATAATCGTTAAACGAATCGATTTATGCGCCTTGAAATCACAATTTAGAGAATATATACCTTTGATTATATATATATATATATACCTTTGATTGATTATAGAATAAATATGAATTTGTTAACACAATAATAAACTGCTGGAAACCTATTTTATTATCCACAATAACTGGTTAACATACCACATAACCTGCATAAAATTTAAAATCATGTTTTAGGGTGTATCCCAATATGAAAAAACATCGAAATAAAAGAGTCTCCGTTAAATAAAAGTTTTCTCAATCCAAGATAGATGGCTCTTGTGATCTCATATGTACCGTGTCATGAGATTAATGATATATGTAGGAGTTCCAAAAAATTGAGGAGTGTGGTTGTCAATCATGGGTAGAACGGTGAGCGTTGAATATCCAGACTTCCATAGGTTTTTCATCTATGTTGAGATGTCAAAAAAGTATATCCTAAGGGATTACTTGTCCAATTTACAAGATTTTACTAGTAAGCCTTAAGCCGCTTGTGCACTACACGGAATTTTACCGTCCGGCAGTCTTTCTTCGCATCGGTGCGTGATCACGGTGCGCGTAAATTCGATCACGCTAAACTGTTGTAGTCGCTTGTATTTAAAAAAACCGGACTGCCGGCCGGTAAAATTCCGTGTAGTGTACAAGCGCACTTAGTCATTGCAAATATTCCCAAATTTTCCTACGCACTAATTCTTCTCCATTTCTTTATCCATACAACCGTGCAGTGTCGTCGACTACCTCGCTCAGAAAGGGAAAGATAATTCCAGGAAATTGAAAAATAAAGAACCTTTAAAATTGTATAGAGGAACGTGAAAAATGACTTATTTGTGCCATTAAATTACGTTGGTGACATTCATTGATAACTATGCATAAATATAATTTTATAAAATGGTAAATATGTATGTAAATAACATTAATCCCATGTGAGTCCCGCGAGATTCAAAACTGTACGTGATTGCAATCGCGGTGAAAAAATGGGCGAAAAATTGGATTATTATTACACAATAATTACTAATAAAAAACCTACAATACTGATTATAGTAAAGTGATACTTAATTATGACGTATTTATTTATCGTATGGTCATTAATTGTCACATCACCAATACAAATTATAACAATAATTGGCCAAAATATAGGTCAAAATTGAAAAATGTTTTTTTTTTCAAACATTCAGTCGCTAATGCGTTATCAAGACGTGATTAAGAATGATTATTTACAGCGGAAGACATACAATTTGCGAAATGAATAGGTAATTTTCGCAAACCCCACTATATTAGTTGAATGAAGTGAAAACACCCGGACAAGTGACACCTATCAACTTGGAACCCAATCATAATAACTTAGTCTAATAATGGCACTGTTACTAACTAACGAGAAAAACCATGGCCTAAATACGATAATAAATCAAAACGCCAGAGAGACGTAATGTCAAAACGTTCGCATTTGTTTTGTTGGCTAGATTCAGCAGTTAAAGTAAACGGTTCTGGCTTCGGGGGTCTGGGAGATTCCGACCTCGTGCCTCGTGCCAAATCACGCTCGGGCAAAAGCGAAATAAAACATTTCTTCGAATAATGCAAATAAAAATAGTTATCGAGAGATATCCCCGGATCGTGTCACGAAGTCCCGGCTGCTCGCAGCCGAGCCATGCCATTAGGATATTGTTCCGTACGAATATTATATAATCAGTTAATCAATAGCCAGGCTAATTGACTTGAAGCAGCGACTGCGTTTGATGACGGCCGACTTGATAATACTGGGCAAGATCAAGGTTAGGAATGAAGTGAAAAGATGCTCGGTTTGTATGTATGATGGATGATGGCTGATAGAACAACATTTCACGAGATTTATTGTATATTTATGAGTCTTGTGCTTGTATATATTTTAAATTAAATCACGTTTAATGACCTTAGTTTGATTTTAGCGCTACATTCCTATAATTTTATAGTCACCTGATTGATGACTACGCTGTAATTTTTCATGTGGCGTGTAATGTTGACAATGTTCAATGTATCGAGAGAAAAGAAGTATATTTTGTCTTCGAATATTGGCCAGGAATAAAAAAAGGTTAAATATGGAAGTAAATCACCCTACCATCAAAACAATGATTGATTTAGGACGCACATTTAACAGCTTACATTTTGGAAGTATCATTAAATCTTAATATAAAGATCTGGTCATGCGGAAAGGTTGAACGTTCATAAATTAGAAAATACGTATTCTCTTCGTATTTTTTTTAATGAATACACCCTTTATTTATTTCCCAAAGGAATTCGTGCCACTGAAAAACCTAAAATTTACGTCATTTTTCGAGTTTTTTTATTGACCGCTAAAATTGCTGAAATTCAGTTTTTTGGGTAGTTGCGTCACTGGGTAGTAAAATACACATTAAATACCATAATATATTGTAATAAACAAATTTACTACTAAACATTTATTGCAAAAAAATGTTTTATAGTTTTGACGAAAATATAATAAATTACGTCAATATTCTCGGTTTATTCTATTGACAATTTTCATTTACATAGGCGTAATAAAATTAAAAATAAATACAAATAAACTACTGGCGGAAACTTTTTACGAGCTCGACGACTTATAAATCTTTTTTGAAATAAGTTTTTATTTAACAGTATTTTATCGAGTGAACTGTTTGTATATAGTTCAGGGATGGAACCAATGTACAATTTTATTTTAGGTAATTAAATTTTATCCGTGTTTTAATTTTTCTTTAGTGCAGAAACACAACAGGGGGTATAACCGTTAAAAATTACAACTATTTTAGTAGAACTTAATTATCTGTATATGTTAGAAAACATGTTGCATGAATTCTGAAGTACATGTCGATAAGAAATGACTGCCGGATTTTTTTTTATATTTCAGAGAACACGGGACTTCCCCATACTAATGTGCAGTAGAACGAGCCGTCAACCAACGGTTCCAGACTCACCCAAACATTATTTAATTTTACATGCAAAAATTTATATTTTAAAATTATACTTAAAACCCTTACCATTACATTTAAATTTATAATTAATAATATGCTTTCCCGAAATACCTAACCAATATTGTCTTTGTTACCATTAAACCTAGTACCAACCCTTAACCCCTCACCTCTAGTTATAAACCCACCCACCTCTACCAATACCCGAATGATTTTTTTTGCTCGTTTGTTTTTGTGATCACCCGTCGATGAAAACATTCGAAATTTTCGAAACTAGTCGTGTGAAATAAAACTCAATTAGTGGTCTAATAATACAAATGTTTAATTTTGAATAATCAAAATGTCATTCCACAAAGTTAATGCCTAATCAATAAATAGTATAAATTGTTGATAGAAAAATTACATTCATTAGTTTTTATTTACTCCGATCTCAATAGTCGTTTTCCTTTTCCGTGTTGTTCCAGGCTGTTTTTCAACTAACGAATTTCGCAAATGAAATTATTGATTAAGACCTTAACCATATATTCTTTGTTTGCCCAATAAATGACCAAATGCCATTATGAAATTAAATGCTATACTTCATATTCCGAAATATACAAATAAATTGATGGACATACATGTAACATAAAATTGCTGATGTTTAAATGGCCAGTACTACCAGGAGCTAGTCTGCTTTGCGATTCAACTGAAATCAATTATGTATAAATAAAATGTAAATTTGTTTTAAAATCACTACATTTATAGTGATTGTAAAACAAAGTTACATTTGAATTATTAAATGAAAAATCACAATGTTTGCTTCAAATGTAAATTATATGAAATCAATTAACATAATATTCAGTAGATTAATTTGGACTTATTTATGAACATTATTTTAAAATGTTTAACTTACATATATATTTTTTAAGGCGGAGTAGATATTGAATAATGTCCGCCTAGTGTAGTGGTTAGAGCGTTTGGCTACTATGCTGGAGATCCCGAGTTCGATTCCCAGGGGGGTTAAAAAAATAAGTGATTTTCACTCTTAACTAACTAACCATCACGCCACTTCTTCACAGCGGTAGGCAGAGAGAATAGAACGTCACACTAATATGTCTTTCCCAAAAATCTCCACCTCTTCCACATTCATGCATCTCTTCACACATACCCGCCAATTATTCCAACATGACCTGACCACTGTGACCTGATCACGCCAAGTTTTCTTTGGGTTTCCTCTGCTTCTATTTTTCACTCTCATATTTAATAACTATTATCCTGGACGCGTACCTGAAGCGCAAAATTGAACATCATATCCTCAAATAATTAACGATCAACGTAACACTGCGTCGATGCGATGCAGTGCCCTATGCAACGTTTGGTGCGGATAACGGATAGACGATATCGAATATGTTTATCTTATATCCAATATCGAACCAAACAAATGAAAGCTTAATATATATTTTTTAAATATTTTACCAAATAAATGAAATTTATTCCATGCGACATGCACACAATTCCGATATTTGAGTGATGTGGTTGTTAGAATGGTGAATATTACACCGTGTATAAAGTGATCACTTAAACCAGGCAATAACAGATCATATGCTCTGTAAATACTCAAGAATTTCTTCGATCAGTCTCAGAAGATTTCTTTATCATTGTTTAGGTATCAATAAAAAAACTAATATATTTCTTACAAAATATTTTTAAATCAATTACTGGCAATGATGCTCCAAGAAATCCAAAAAAGTTGGTAACGTATTTTCAACCTGGTTTTCTTTCATTACTTATATCGTGGTTTTAAAAACATGGTTTTTGTTTTTCTAACATTTTTTTTAATGTGGCTATTTTTTGTCCATCTGGTCGTTTTTACACCATACATCAAGGTCTGATCTTTTTTGTTGCATTTTATAACCATTTGTAAGTTATTATTTCAAATTCATGCGTAGTTTTTAAAACAAAAATAATACTTTTTTTTACCAAATTCATTTGTCATTGAGTGGGATAAATGAAGTTCTGTCAAAAAACTTTTTTTTGGGAAGTTATGGGATAGTCGAGAAACTATAATAAAAACGAAGTTATCTGCATGCGTCGCCCAGAAGCGAATTTATGGCACCACAAAATCCCTTATCATTAAAAAAATTCAAGCAAGGGCGGTAGAATCCAAAGAATAGAATTTTTTTTAAAGACCGCGTTCATTTTCCATTTTTTCTCATTTTCAAATATGGCTACGTTTGGAATCAACCCAATATTTTAAAAGCCCGCCCGGAAACAGTTAAATTTGAATCCTTGAAAATGGGCACATGGTAAAAAATATTATCACGGTATGTATTAATTTACTCAATTTATTATTTACAACTATTGGAACATAAATTAATGTTTTCATCATAATTATTTTCCTTCGCACTTCTTTATCGTTTGCGCCTCGACCCGAAAGTCAACACTTTCCGCCCCTATTTAAAAAAAGGCGTTCGGAACTTGGTCAACCCGAACTTTAATTAGTTTCTTTACCAATTTTAAAATATCTCCAAAATGATGACATGGTCCCCATTATTCGGAGTTGGGAATTATTTTGGCAAGTTACCAAAAGTGAGTGAATATTATAGTGGCTACTATAATAATAAAAAATATATACATAAAACGTATTACATTTCGCGCTCGCCCAACATGTGATGTCTTATGTAACGGATTTATTATCAAGTAAACACACATTTAAAAAATAAAACAGCGTTTTTATTCATGTTATTTTTCCCTTTATAAAATTTTATGTAACTCTACGATAAAATAACGAACAATTCAGTCACAAATGTGCTTTTGTTTAACTGACAGCGTACTGTTAACAGAAATACAAACAAGGATAACATAACCCCAAAGTATTGTGATAAAAATCATCCGTGTTTGGCAATCTAGATGAGAATTCCACCTTACACAATAATAATTTTAGCATAAAATAGAACTGTTATATTTTTTTACACATTAAATTGACAACGGACTGATTGTATTTATTTGTAAAAAAAAATGGCATGATCACATGCTTTCGCGAATAATTTTATGAAAACTTACTTGACACCTGCATACAATGTCGGCTTCTAGAGCCAACATATCAACGACTTTGCCCTTTCCTTCGTCGCCCCATTGCGCTCCCAACACAACTGTCACTTTATTTAATATTTTCGACTCCATTTTTCGAAAACGCTAAATATGAACTTTGTACACTCGTCCTCCTAACGCCAGCCGGTAACCATTACTGAAAGAAAACGTCGAAAACGTGAAAGCTGAAACCACACTGAAACTTAAATTACATGAAATTTCAGTGCCTTCTAGATTAGAGCCGTAACTTCACTTTTATTCGAATCGCTCGATCGACTTAGGTAGGTACCTAAATTCATCCAAGGCTTTATTTTTCTCTAGAATACGTCAAAACCCCGAGTCAAAGAGTGTAATACCAACATACCCATACAAAAATATTTAATAATAAATGATCCATACACCCTAACATTTGTATAGAACTACATTTCGAAAAAATCGTCCAAGGAGATCATATTTATTTTGAAAAAGAGATAATTATTAATTTGTGCAAAAATCCGAATATTTCCAACAGTCGTAAGGTGGACAAAAAATAACAACAAGTTATTTTAATAATTATTTATTTTTTACTATAAAGTTTTTACCACTCACTTTTTTGTCTATGATTCTTTAAGACGTTAAAGGAGAAATAATTTGAAAAGCCGGCGGTTGAGAAGGGACGTTCGTGTTATTTATTGGTTTTGAGATTTTATAATTACTATCGTTTAGTGTGCATTCATAATATTTATGCATTACCCCTTATTTATTTCGTATATTGTTTAATTTACATAAAGTAGTTTTGGATTGAACTTGTGTGTTGGATTGATTAGTAATTTGATTGTCGTCGACGGTAAGTTTTCAACATATTTTAAACATAAAATCTATTCTAATGCCATATATAATGACTGAGAGTACAGATGAAATAAACGATGTCCTCAATTCAGATATATATTTGAATTGTACATATGATTTATAGCCTCCTACGTTATAAAAATAATAGAACCTCCATGTCATTGTTTTAAAAAATACAAATCTGGAATATACTTAATATAGTTATTGTACCTCGATATTTTTACGATTATCTATAAATAATACATAACGTAATAAAATATGTATAAAAAACTATGATTTTTATAATAAACCTTGACATGTAATGCAGTCAACAGATGACTTTATGCACATTCTTTTCCTCCTCAACTGCATTTGTTTTTATTATGAAGAGTAAATTTAGTACTTACGCTTGATGGATCTTTCTTTCGTTATATATTATGAAAACTCTACATCAAAAACCCTTTTCTTCAATTTGAAGTTCTAAAATTAGTTTTTGGAAATTAAATTATTACAAATCCTAATAAAATTTTATAATCATGTCACAAGTAACAATATATTTCAATTCATTTTTATCTCTTTTTCTTCTTTTTAACTTTATATAAATATTTAAAGATTATTTTTTTCTTGAGTGTATTTTGCAGATACTTGGTGGCAAATTTTATTAACTTCATATAAGATAAATATACATTGTTTTTAACTACTTTTTATTGGTACTCTTGTTCAACCGATTTCAACAAGAAAAGTAGAAGAAGTTCGGTTGGAGAAAAGTACCAACAAAAAGTGTATATTATGTATAGTGCATGTTTAACCCTGATAATGACAAGGTTCTTGTGGAAACCGTTTGAAAAAAGTACAAATAAAAAGTGGTTAAAAAAAAAAGCAGTTTAATTTTGTAAAGATTATTAAATGGGCCACAAAGTATCAGCGAAAAACACTCAAGAAAAAATAATCTTAAAATATTTATAAAATGAAGAAAAATATTTAGAAGATATTGTTACTTGTTACATGATCATAAAATTTTATTAGGATTTGTAATAATTTAATTTTTTAATTTTCAAAAACTAATTTTAGAACTTCAAATCAAAGAAAAGAGTGTTTGATGGGTAAAAACAAAGTAGTTTTATTTTATACAATTTTAAGATTAAATTATTAAAAGATATTTGTTTGATAAATTTGCAGATGAGCAACGATGACAAGGAGTCTATCGACACGGTGCAGGTGGCGCTGCGAATCCGGCCACTGGTGGAGTCGGAGATAACGCGCGGCTGCGCCACCTGCCTGGAGACCTTCGTGCAGGAGTCACAGGTTCAGGTCAAGGGGCTCGCCTTTACTTACAACTACGTCTTTCCGCCCGAGGTGGGACAGAGGACCTTCTATGAGACTGCCGTCTCTAATATGGTGAAAAAGCTTTTCAAAGGTAATAATAATAAAATGGAATAAAATAATAAAACCTGCTATAAAAATTTGAGAAAAAATATTACATTTTGTAATACGTTTAAATATATTCAGTAATACTTTTGAATATATTAAGTAATACTTTTGACAGCCTCTGTGGTGTAATGGTTAGCGTGTTTAGCTACCATGCTGGAGGTCACGGGTTCGATTCCCAGCGAGAGATCAAATAAATATAAGTGATCTTTTCACTCAAATATTTTTTTTAATATTACCCTGGACTGGTCCCTGAAGGCAGGAGTGATCACCTTGCCTTCACATGCTAACAATCAAGATAACACTGCGTCAATACTATGCAGTGCCCTATACACCATTGGGTGTGTATAAGGGTTAGAAAAAAATTATTCTGAAAAATATTTGTAAAAAGAGGACTCATTGACTGCGTCGTAGATAATTCCACCTGTCTGCAGTGAGGTAATCGCTTGACTCTAAACTTGGATGTTGTGTGATAGATTTTCGCTGAATGCGAAGTTATTTTTAAAAGGATTTATTTTCAATGAGCTAGGTGCTGTATTTTTTATAAAATCCTTTTCCATCCTTTATTTCTTACTGTTGGACTTGCGAAAAGAGAATTAGGAGGAGTCGTAGGTTATTTAATCCTTAAAAAAATAAACAGATTTTGCAGCTTTCCTATTTGCAACATTTTTGGTAACATGGGATTACCGTACTCATTTTGTGAAAATAAGAATAGACACAATATAGATAACTGGGAAAAATAGAAGTACGCCGAGAACCTGGCCGAAAATGAACATCATGGCTTCGCAACGTTCACGACTGGACTGGAATGAGAGGAGTGGAGGAGTTGTTCTGGACGGCGCAGGATTGCGAATCCTTTGCCATAGTGATCGCCAACTATGAGGGGACCTAACAATGCACACGAAGAAGAAGAATAGACCACTATATTTATCACAATTATTATTAATTCCAGGTTACAATGTTACAATCCTGGCTTATGGACAAACGGGTTCTGGTAAAACTTACTCCATGGGGACTTGCTACACAGGCAATAACGGTGACGCGTTTAACGCCGGAATCATCCCCCAAGCTGTGGGGGATATTTTTGACTTTGTCGATTCCAAAAGTGAAGAATTTGAGTTTAAAGTTACCGTATCGTTTATGGAACTTTACCAAGAACAACTGTACGACTTGCTGTCTACCAAATCACGAGAACAAAATGTGATTGACATCAGAGAGGATCATCGAGGAATCATATTACCAGGTACTGATATTTCTGCTTAAGTACACTCAAAGTAGTACAATTTGGAAACCGTCCACTGCTTATTACTTGGAACATATCAACATTGCTCCTGAGAGGTAAAGTTATCCTGGTCGTGTGTAGTTACGGTGGCTCCAAAGGTGTTCTGTACTTTTTGCTACAAAGCACAAGGTTTTTTAACCATAAATTGAGTCAATATCTGGTTTTTCTTCACTGTAATATTTTGGAAACTGTTACCTTTAGTACCTAGGGCGTAAGACTAAATAATTAACCTACATTTATTTACAATCAAGAATTTTCTGCATTGTTCCAATGCAATGCTCAGTGCACTATTGGAGCTGCATAAAAACCATAGAGTATATGATGTAAGTTAAACATACAATATATCTTCTTCTTAGTCAGCTGCTCTGGGTCCAGTGTTATACATAAGTTTTCTCCTTCAGTTTCCAATCTTCTCGTTTGTACATTTCAAAAATGCGAGTTAATGTATACATGGTACGATGCACCGCTTTCCTTGTGTAGGTTTGACAGAAGAAAAGGTGACATCCGCAGAGGAGACGATGAACTGCCTGGTGCGGGGGTCAGCGGGGAGGGCCACGGGAGCCACGGCCATGAACGCGCAATCCAGCCGCAGTCACGCTATCTTCACACTGCAGATTGTCAAGGAAAGCAAGTCGGATAAGTGAGTACACTTCATACCAGAACTTAGTCATTATCTTCTTAATTTTTTCCTTATTAAATATCCGTTTAGCCATACCTATTTATTGTTACTGCAGACAGTTGGTAGAATTCCATTTTGAATTGTTGGGTAATACATATATCCAAAATTAAACACGGTTATTGGATTGAATTTTACTTTTATTTACAGATATATGATAATACATTTAATAAATGTATATATGAAATAAATATGTATCTATGAATGTAAAAAAAAAAAAAAGTATGTGACGCATTTCGATTTATTAAGACATTATCAAACACTGACCAACTGAGACACCTATAATATTGGGTGAATAATCCAGTGTCTGATAATAAATAATAATTAAATAATTGTATTAAAAGTAGGCAGATTTCAGTCGTTTTTCAACCATACCTGTTGCAAGATATGAAATATTTATTCACCGCGTGTGTAATATTTGCTTTGTTATCCTGGATTCGTTCCTGAACAGTACCTGCAAGAAAAAACATTACCAACACTTGTACAACACATAAATCTGGCTTATTAATCTACAGGAACCAAATAACCACATCCAAGTTTCACCTGGTGGACCTGGCTGGTTCAGAGAGGTCTAAGAAGACCAAAGCCACCGGAAACAGGTTCAAGGAAGGAGTAAAGATTAACCAGGGACTCCTGGCATTAGGAAACGTCATATCGGCTCTCGGAGATGGCACGAACCGCGGCTTCATCTGCTACAGGGAAAGCAAACTCACCAGGCTATTGCAAGGTACCTAATCAATTTAATATTTCATTTCTTCTTCTTCTTTTTCTATGTTCTCTCCCTAGGTGGAGCATTTGGCCAACACGAGATGTCTCCAAGTCACTTTTTCGTGCACCATCTCCTTAGCTTCTTCCCAGGTCAGATGAAGCTTCACATCCCGAAGCTTCACTTACTGTCATTGGTGAATGGTCGTATCTGTTTTCTGGTATCTGTTTTCAAAACTTTCCAGTTCAAAATTCCATATTTCATTCAGTAAAATTAAATTTTCATTAATTTGTTCGGCAGTCACTTTATTGTTATATGCTTCCATTTTTAATTTAAGTTTTACTTGGTAAATACCACTACATATTTACCAAGTAAAACTTAAATTTTATCTGCATCCTTGGTGCACTGGTTAGTACTCACTACATGCAACCACGACAACCTGGGTTTTGGCTCCAGGTCCAGTTAAATTTTTGTATATTTACATTGAATCAATCCAGTCTGTCAATTGATCTGGGTTCCGCTAAATTTTTTATGGTTTCCTAGTGATTTGGATCCATTAATGCACTTATAAACTTAAATAATTAACTAAAATTAGAATTTTGATTGAGAAGAGTAAACGAAGACTGTCAAAAGACAACAAAAGACTAAAGGCCACTTCTTGCGGTTCTGGATCTGCGTCAGCCACTTCTTTCCTCCAATATTACCTATGTTTCTGCGTCCAGCTCTCGGTCTGAACTGAAATGATCAAGGATAATGTGCCGATAAATCTGGAAATATATATTTTGCACCACCATACATTATTTTAAGTTGGAGTTGTGTTGTAACTTTGATTCATTTGAATTTTTTTAGATTCTCTCGGAGGTAACTCAATAACCCTTATGATTGCGTGTGTGAGTCCCGCCGATTACAACTTGGACGAGACAGTTAGCACGCTGAGGTATGCAGACCGAGCCAAGCAGATCCACAATAAGCCTATTATCAATCAAGATGCCAAGGGTGCTGAAATTATCAGGTTCCTATAATAAATTTATATTTTTATTGCTTATTCTAAAATGTAAATTCAAATAAGATACTTGTTTTGTAATTTATCATCAATCATTAAAATTAGAAATTAAGATATTGTTAGGATTAAAAAGAAAACAAGTCAACAGTCTAAGTTGCCAATAGACATGATTAATTAAATATATGGAAGCTGCTAGGACTGTGTTACAATAGACATGTGTGGCATTCTATCCTTTCTCCCTTCCCTTGCTGTGAAACGGTTTGATGGTATTGACTCGTAATCCCGAATTGGTTTCTGAAGCATGCAACTTATTATTTATCCATTCCAGTGTCTTACTGTAAAGAAGAGAAATGACAATATTAGAAGATGAATTACTATGTATGTATTGTATTTATTTTTAGGCTCAATAACATGGTGCAACAGCTCCGTCTGCAACTCCTTAACGGAGGGGGTGGCACCTCCGAAGATAATGCGCATATTCTAGAGGAATTAAAGAAAGAGAAATTGAAAAATGCCGAACTTCAAGACAAGTACGAGACTATAGTGGAGAAAAACAAAAACCTAAGCAGAATGTTGCAAGATTCCTTATCCGAGAACACCAACATATTCGAGAAGGTGCTATTAGCCGAAGCCGCCAAGGAGAAGGTAGACAAGAAGCTCACTGAGATCACGGAAGAGTGTAATCAGACCATCGACAACTTGCACAAGGTGACCGACACGAGCACTCGGGAGGAGGCCCTCCATTCCATGTGCGAGATGAGGTCCAAGATTATGGATCTGCATTCCGAGCAGAGGCAGTGCGGCCAACTCATCCAAACCATCATACACGACGACAGCAGCGATGTGAAGACGCAAAGTGACAGCGGATCAGAGGACTATGTGGAAGCATCGCCTGACTTGAATGAAAGCGATATTAATGAGAAGGAAGAAGCGCACGCTTTGGAACAGGTCAATTTTATTTATTTATTACGCCAAGGCAGGCTTTAAAAGTAGAGGCTTTGCGGGTCATTCCTTTAAAAAAATTAAATAAAAATTGCTTAATATTGAATTCAAAACTAAATGAAACTAAGAAACTAAGGAATTATTTTTTTTAGCTTTCCTATTTTATGTTGATTTTACATTGTAAAAGATAAAATTGTGTTAAGCATTATATGCCGAATTGAATTTTTTATTTTGTTTTTTTTGGATTTAGATATGAATGAACTCCTTTTTAATTTTTTTTAATGAGATTTGAAAAGCCCAGAAGTGAAACAAATCCCATATTTTGTAGCCTTCGATGCTTACTTTTGTTTTGTAGTTATTTTAAAAAAAAAAACTAAATTATTAAAAATATTTAATTTCTATATGTTTTGTGTATTTTGATGCATTCTGCACCATTTTTAACACCATATGTGAAGTCAAGTCTAAATTTTAGAGTTGTTTCCTTAGTACGTTGAAGGTTGAGAGGATAGGAGCTGTTTCTTATTTTTATTCATTTATTATTTCTTTTCTGTGGGAACATAGACAAGAGGGGGGAGGCTTTCGTCATTGGCATATTTTTAATTATGGGTTTATTATTATTTATATATTTATAAATTTCTATTTCTTTAAAAAGTTGCAGTTTATGACTTTTCTTATTAATTATTTTTAGAATTTTTGCATTATTTATTTACAAAGTTAAATTTTTTTGTAACCTATTTTTTCCAGGTTTCTAGAAATCACCAGCTTCAAGACCTGGTAAAGTCGCTGGCCCTGAAGATCAGCCTGGCGGAGAAGTTGTCGGCCAACAACCAGGATCTCAACACCCACAACCAGAACGTGAAGGAGTACGAGGAGCGCATCACGGAGCTGGAGGAGGAGAAGGATCGCCTGCTGCTGCAGCTCAAGGCCAACCAGCACAAGGCCAAGCTGGACCCCAAAGTGGCCGACGAACGCCGCGGCCGCATCCAGAGCCTGGAGACGGAGATCTCCAGCCTCAGGAAGAAATGTCAGCAGCAAGCCAGCTTCCTCAAGATGAAGGAAAAGAATGATCTCAAGATTGTCTCTTTGAATAAGGAAATCATTCAAATGAAAGCTACCAGGGTAATCTTATTTTCCATCTATATGCATTTTAATACTTTTATTGACACACTTCAGACGGGAAAGGTATTTCTACCCATTCGGTTGATTGATGCTTAAGGATAGTAAGGGTATTTTTACCTTCTGCGCCGGATTCAGTAAAGTTTCCATTAGTATTCTATGCAAAAAGTATGGAATAAATAAATTCGGCGGTGGTCCACCAGTCTGATGATGTCGGTTATGACGAAACCCGGTTGCTGGTTAAGTAAAATTCATGTGGAAAAACTACAAAGTTGTTATTTCATTATATGAAAATACTTCATAAATCATGTCTGAATTCAGCTAAATTAGAATTATTCACCCTAGGTGAAGTTGATCAAAACGATGCAACAAGAAAACACCAAATTCCGCACTTGGAAAATCCAGAACGAGCGCAAGTTTGCTAAACTGTGCGACCAGGACCGCAAGAGACAAAATGCCATGGTCAAAATGGAGATTATGCATGTCAAGCAGCAGAATGTGCTCAAGAGGAAAATGGAGGAAGCTGTCGCCATCAATAAGAGATTAAAGGTAAACTATCTTTAATCTTATTTTTTCCTTTGGTTTGCTAATAAAATATAAGAATAATAAATTACGGTTGATAAATCACACTAAAATATGTCTTAATTTGGTCTAATTAATCACATTTGTGAAAAGTGAATTTTTACAAATCTGGAATATACCTTCTTACTAATGCTACCACCATCTTGCGAGGGCCTTCTTCATGTACAAAATTGTGATGTTAAAAATGTGAATATGTATGTGTATAATTTGAATCTAACATATGTTCATATTTGACTCTTGTTATCGCAGCTCCTTCCGAAATTGATTAGACTATTTCACTTAACATTTTCAAATTAGCTGTTGACACGTCAGCAATGAGCAAATGCTGAGAAATTTCTGATTGGCCCACACTAAATTATCCCTCCTGTTCCCAACACAGATTCAAATAAAAATATATTTATTTAGTTAGAAGAAACAAAAATTCACTGAATGATCTATAAACCTTGTACATTATAAGCAAGGTAAATAATAAATGCAATTTTATTAAAATTAAACAATTTTAGTGTTTAATTTTAATAAAATAATCATGTCATTCTACAAAGTAAATGCCGAATCAATAAATAATATAATAAATGCAATTCCCATCTAAAAAAAAAAGCTGTTGACACAACAGATATCTGTCACAAACTGATTACACGTTTGATGAACATATTATATAACCTGAAATCGATGCCACCTGAACATGTTTTCAGTATTTCTGGTCGTATAAATAGTACGATTGTGTGTTTTCCAGGAAGTGTTGGACAAGCAGAAGTTTGCGCAAAACAAGCGTGGCCGCGGGGGCGAGGCGGGCGCTAAGGGGGCGGACGCGGGGCGCGGGGCGGGAGCGGAGGGCGTGCTGCAGTGGGTGGAGCAGGAGCTGGAGGTGGCCAAGTGGACCGTGGCCGGGCAGCGCCACCTGGAGGGGCTCATGGAGGACCGCGGCGCCTTCACGCGCCAGCTGGAGGCGGCGCGCGCGCGGGACCCGCGCGACCCTGCCATCCCCGCTCTGCAGGAGGAGGTGGCCCAGCGCAGCGCACAGATAGCCGAGCTGCAGGAGAAGATCCTCACCGGGGACCAGGGTGAGTACTAACCGCCAGGGGCATGCATTCCATATAGGCAGAAGAGCAGTGCCTATATTAACTTATCCGCATGACAAAAACCCAATCAGTACCTACTGTTATCAATTAAGTAGTTAAGTAGTATTACTTATTAAGTAGTCCCTACCTTACTACTACTGCCTACCCTAATTAATTCTCTGTGCGCGCCACTGCTGACCACTTTGTTAGAGAAACGAATGGAAGGGTACCAAACTGGGAATTTATCCTAAGCATTCATAACTTGAACCTAGAACCTACTGTTTCTTTATACCAATCAGATGCTTTTTTTATTATATCAAATTTACCAATCCATGTAGCTGGCCATATCCCACAACTTTCAGTAATATGAGATTGGAAGACGGTTACTCGAATATGAATATTTCAACTGGGTGTTGTCTCTGTGGTGTCGCGGATTTTTCTGGTTGGAAGCCTACTCTACCATAACTTTAAATAAAAAATTGCTTATATGTACGTGAAACCCCCCTCTGTGCTGACCATTACACTATTGAGGCGAACACATACTTAAACTAGGATTATTTTTTTACAATTACAAATATTTTACAGATAATAAAGCGAAATCTAGATGGGACACTATCCAGACAATGTCAGAAGCCAAAAGTGCTCTCAAATACCTGTTTGAGGTGACTATTGACACCAAACGGGAGATACAGAACTTCCAGTACAAGAACATGCAGGAGGACACCAAGTTTGAGGAGCTCAAGGCTTCCCACAGGGAGACCATCGCTAAACTGAATGAGGTGGAGAACAAACTCAAGCAAATACATTTTGAGCACAAGAAGGAACTCTCTGGGATAGAAAAGCATAATGAAGAGAGGGTACGTATAGCTTCTGGCCTTACCATATTCTCATAGCCTTCTATTG
Source organism: Brachycentrus maculatus (assembly GCF_059751285.1). Classification (NCBI taxonomy): domain Eukaryota; kingdom Metazoa; phylum Arthropoda; class Insecta; order Trichoptera; family Brachycentridae; genus Brachycentrus; species Brachycentrus maculatus. The sequence continues at coordinate 537,788 of NW_028280858.1, forward strand.
ACCCCACTGCCTACTTTGGTGGAATACACTTATCCCAAGTAATAATACATTATTACTCCGATGATGGTTATCGTTAAGAATTATTTTAAGGTAAAAATAAGAATTGAGCGTAAAGGATTTATGTGAAAAGTATAATAAGAGTAGAAACAGTAAAAGCTCTGTAATTCAAAATTAAATGGATCAAAAATTGTAAAAAAAATCGCCTCATTTTTTAAATGTAAACTGATGCGTATTTTTCTAATTCTTTTTGACAAAATATCAAGAGGTTTTAAAAAGATTGGTATTTTTTAACAATTACCACAGTAAAATTATTTTTTTCTCTTGTTTCTTTTTTGCCATTATTGTAATTTTTTTCAAATCTGGGACAATTTTTTTTTTTTTATTTGATTTTTTTTTTTTAAATTATCAAATGTTTTATATAAAAGACCATATAAAAGATCCTTTTTAAATCAGAATGACCCTGAAATCCATGTTTTAAAATAAATTAATTCATGGTTACTTTACAACAGTTTTTCAATTTTCAAACAATGAATGATCAATGAGAATTTATAAAAATATGTAACACAAAATCATTTTTACTGTTTATGGTATCATTGTTTTCATGTTGGTTAGTTCACCCTTTCAACTGCCATTATCAATTTGTCCTCTTAAACATTTGTGTCTCAAAAATGGTCCCATATTTGTGATGTATTATAAGTTAAAAAGACAGACCAGTTTATATCATTAAAATGAATAATATCGCTTTTAGAGTATGTAGTAGCTGAAGAATAGCGATTATCACTAGTAGATTTCTAACTGTCCATTATAATATTTATAAATATATCCCTAGATCTGTACCCTGCTCCGGCAGCTCAATGGAAACGACATCTCCGCCCCTCATGATCAGTTGATGGAGAGAATTCACATCCTCGAAGAAATTAATGAAAACACCATCAAAGTCAAGGTCTGTACGAGATTCAATCAATGATTTGTTCTCTCACTATACACTTATTATTGTAGATATATATATATATATATATATATATATATATATATATATATATATATATATATATATATATATATATATATATATCTCTGTCCCACTGTCACAATATTTACTTTTCAATATACAAGATTTATATTTCATTCAAGGTGTTAGTTCTTCATTTAGTTTAGGGTTGAGAGGGATTAATCAGTTGCTACCGATTTAAAAAGAAACAAGTTATTCAAATGAATTAAACCTCCATATTATTATTTTGTCCGCCTCCGTAGTGTAATGGTCAGCACGCTCGGCTACCGTTCTGGAAGTCCCGGGTTCGATTCCCAAGGGGGGTAAAAATAAAAATATAAGTGATTTTTTCACTGTAATATTTATTCAATATTACCATGGACTGGTACCTGAAGCGGAGGGCTGATCACCTTTCCTTCATAAGTAAAACGATCATGATAACACTGCGTTTATAAGACACAGTGCCCTATGCACCATTGGGGTGCGGATAAGGGTTTTATTATTATTATTATATTATAAAACTTTAATCATCCAAGTTCTTTTGAGAGCATTTATAGACTAAACAACTTATTTTCATCTTTTCACCACCTCTAGCTAATGATATTTGTGCTGTTGTTTTTCTTCTAGTTAAGTTTAGAGCGGCATCAATTCATTTTTTTAAATGCAGTATGGACCACCATTCAGGGATGGTGGGCCCTAAATGGAAAATATTCTGAATTCTGCAAAGATTTTAACTTGTTTTTGATGTTTGTGTTTTTACAGAATGCCTTGGAAAAGGAAAATGAAGAATTACAAAAGGAGCTGGAAGCTCGACAAGCTAAACAGAAGAAGAATGTTCCCAAGAAACAGCACAAGGAGAGAGTCAATATATCCATTTATTCCGAAAATGAAGAAGAGTCTGATGATAGTGAAGATGATCCCGATTGGATGGAAACTCCCCTGAAGAAGTTCTCCAAGGTATATCTTTACAAGCTTGTGTCTTCAATTTTTTGTTCAATAAATATAAATAAGATCGCTTCTTAGTTTAGAAGCTTTGACATATTATAAAACATTCCTCAATCAATTTAAAAATAAGTGCTACACTAAATATACAATATATATAATATTCTCAATGTTATTAATATTTAAAGCATTTACTTTGTGGTCAGTCATTTTTACTTTTATATTTTTTTTTACAAAAATGTTAGTAATATTAGTATATAACCACTCACCAAAATTTTTATGTCCACCGGTTTCGGGACATACCCGTCTCTTCGTCAGGACTATTCACTACCACAGCATGCAAACAATACTACCCCTCATTACCATAGCACTATTTACACACTTAAAACTACACAAAACACATGCGATTTTGGTCGACCCAAAGACCAACGTGCACTAGGGATGCACAATTCTGGTAGCAATATATCACACTCAGCTCGCTAGTATTCGCAACTCCGATCTGTACAATGTTTTTTGGCATCTCGCGCTGTACCAAAAGTAAGCAAATAGAACTTTTCAACATTTCCCGCAAACAATAAGTTAATTGCCTTTCCCGAATAATGTACCAAAAAATAATGATAATGATTATAATTGTGACCACCAATTTTAAGCCTTATACATGAATTTGATTTTTTCTCAGTCTCGGAGCGTCCTAAAGGAGGTGAACAAGACCCAGCAGCTGACCGTGAAAAGGAGCAGTGACGGGCAGACCCGCTGCAGCTGTAAGGGCTCCTGCAGCACCAAGCAGTGCAGCTGCAAGAAGCTCAACAACTCCTGCAGCGGCCGCTGCAAATGCAACAGCTCCTCCTGCGCCAACAAGGATACCTCTGATATAGAGAATCAGGTAAACTCGAGCTCTGTACACAATGTGGAGGGATACCTCCGATATAGAGAATCAGGTAAACTCGGGCTCTTTTCACATTGTGGAGAAACGGCTAAAGTGACGGTTAATAAGAGAATTTTGCGTGATGTAAATATTGTCCGTTTCTGTAGTGTAGACTACCGTACTAGATGTCTCGGGTTCGATTACCAGGGGGGGTCAAATAAATGTAAGTGATTTTTTCACTCTTTATTCAATATTACCCTGGACTGGTACCAAAAGCGGAGGGCTCATCACCTTTCCTTCATATGTTGACAATCGAGATAACACTGCGTTTATATTAAGAAATATTGTCAATTTTACTCAGTATATCAAATCTGCTTTAATGATAATGGTCAATTGATTTAATTATACTGATTCTACATTTTTGGCAGTAACTTTTTCGAATCTCGAGTAGAAGTTAATCAGTATCGAGTAACTTGAATGTTTGTAAGTAAATAAAAATGTGTACAATATTTTTTACACAAATCAAGAAAGTGTAAATCCAAAATAGATAATAAATTATGAATTTAATATTTTTATTTTTCTGTCATTATTCACCAAAGCTGGTCTTTTAAATCAGCTAACAAACCTACTTAGATTTATACACTGTATTTTATAATCCTATATCTATAAGATTGTATATTTCTAAATATTTATGCAAGGAGGCAGTAACAATTTTAAACATGGCACCTCTTATTTATGACAGAACTCAACTGTATCCATCCTTGTAAATATTACAGATATTTTCCTATAAGTCTCTTTGTTCTTCCAGCTCTAGTGCCAGGATTGCCAGTATGTGAAATAGGTGGACTGTTGGCATTGGACCTGAACCCTAGACTCGTCGGCATTTTCTAATAGACCCAAAATATTTTTACTGTTGATAATTAATAATCGTAATATCTTCCAGTCAAACAATGCAAACCTAATGGACACGGATAACTCGGAAGAGTGCCTTACCAAATGCATCCAATTCACCATACCGGAATGTGAGACTGACTCTGCAAAAGTGCCGCTATTTCGGTAAGTCTCTCTCTTGTATTCCATTTCACTGCATACAATAACAAATTATAGCTTTATCTTACTATAAGTCCCCCTTTTATTTTTTAACACTGAGTTTGTGTGTATAATATTTACTCTTCTTTATAATATTTATGCATTTATGTACCTTTTCAATATTTATTATCTGTATCCGCATTAATTGTGACGATAAGCAAAAAAAATATATATTCCACTTGTGATTTTGTTTTTAATGATTCCATATATTGGAAATGTACATATACCTTGTTTAATCATCTTTTGTATCACTATTTCAAATCAATAACAGCATGGTATTTTCATTATATGTAATATGTTTTCTGTTCTAAAAGTATTAAGCCGCTTGTGCACTACACGGAATTTTACCGTCCGGTAGTCTGGAATTTAAAAAAAATGAAAGCGACTACGACAGTTTAGCGTGATCGAATTTACGCGCAACGTGTTCACGCACCTATCCAAAGAAAGATGGACAAAAGCACAAGCCGATCCAAGCCAATCATCCGTTTTATATGCTAACTGACGTGCTGTACAGTAAAATTCCGTGTAATTCCGTGTAGTGCACAAACGACCTTTGACTTCTTTTTTCCTCTGAAAATTTTTAAAGCACAAAAGATGCCCTTCATAGACAAGATGTATGGTATCTTTATATGTGGATGGTTTAATTTTTAGGAACCACAAACAGCATTGATCACCAGCAATCAACCGAGTGAGTCGATGTACTCACCACTTATTGTATATCCACTTTACTTGAAATGGTATGAGCAATACAGTAAGATTGGCAATTCCCAATTAGGATTAACATATGAATTTGTGAAAAACTAAAGTGTGATGGGCTATAAATACGGTGATATTACTCTCAGACTAAATAGGGACTGATGCTTTGTAACTTTCGGGCAGGAAAAAACATGGATATATTTTTCAGTGAAGGGTATATTCTGTGTTGCATTACTTTTTGAGGAAAAAAATAAGATGTGATACTTTTTGAACAGAGTATTTACTGTATACAACTGTAGTAGTAAAATATTCCTAGTTATTATTTTGCATGGGAATGCCTTTCAGGATGACACAGTAGGATGGTTGCATGAATGATGGCTGACAAATTAAAGGTGCTTATTTAATTTTTCATATTATTTTATGTATGTTTTCAAAACACATTACATTATTGTGTATTATATATATAATATATTAATATTTTTATTTTATGTCAATTTTCGTTGTTCTCTGCTTTTTAGTTTGCAATTTTTAACAATTATTTATTTTTTGTCCGCCTCCGTGGTGTAATAGTCAGCGTGTTTAGTTGTCGTGCTAGAGGTCCCGGGTTCGATTCCCAAGGAGGGTGAAAATAAATATTAGTGATTTTACCCTGTAATATTTATTTAATATTACCCTGGACTGGTTTCTGAAGCGCAAGAGTGATAATCTTGCCTTCATGTAAAAAATGATCAAGATAACACTGCGTCAATTCGATGCAGTGCCCTATGCACCATTGGGTGCGGATAAGGGTTATAATAAAATATATGGGATGGTAAAAAAACATCAATAACAAAGACATTATTTTAAACAGGTTTTTTTTAGGAAATGGTTATAAAATAAAAATCCAACTCACTAATGTATTTCCTACTTATTGATCTGTAAAAATATTACTTTCAAATTTATCTTAATGTTTTGCATAATTGTATTTATAGTGTACTTCAGTCTTTTAATTTGCAGTATGTATTTAAAATTGTATTTTCATTAACCACATTGTGAATTTTAGTCTATGGTAATGTAGAAATTACCAGTTTCTTATAAACTACGCTTATTCAATGGCCCAGGTCATTTTAGGATTTCTGTTCTATTTAAATTTACAAACAGCTTTTTTAATTTTAAACATTCATTAACCTTGTTCGGCTAACAGGTGATACATATTAACTAAAAAATAATAATAAGTTCTTGATTAATAAAATGTTTTGTATGCTTTTCGTAAATTAAATTATAAAATAGGAATCGCACAAAATAAATAGATATTATAATGACTGTCAATTCATATGTTATTTGTTACAGACAAGAAAGCGATGAAAATGACCAAACTGTACCAAGCAAAAAGAAGAACAGAAGTTTCTTTTACGGAGAAGGAAAAAGTGAAATTTGAAGGAACTGTCACATGGCGCTCGATCGATATTATCAACTACATGAAGTACATTCTTCGGATTTATTCATTTAGTTTTTTACACTAATCTGGATAAACTGTCATTTGACTACAGATCTCGATTCTTTTCTTTTCCTAGTGACGTTACATTGAAAATATCTACGACATTTACAACTGTGTTACTTGTATAAAATAATAATTATTATACATTCCGCCCATGTAGGTTATTTTTGTTTAATATTTTAGAATTATGGGGTTGAACAAAATGAAATTATAGTGCCTTATTACAAAATATTAATTTTCACTTTGAGTTGGTGCAGAGAAGTGCTTTTTCCATGTGAATCTTAAGACATTACTCGACTGTTAATGCGAAGGAAATAATTCCAATGTATTAATTTTTAGCATTGAAAAGTTTACTGTAATGAATAGAATCCAAATACATATATCCTAAACTCATTTGATAATTTGTTGTATGTGATGTTGGGATGCTCAAACTCAAATGGATAACTTGATATAAATTAAAAATGGGGGTAGATTTGCATTAAAGTAGAATAATTTTGAATATTGAAAATAGAATGGTCTTAATTTATCTCATTACAAATCTTTTTAGGGATTTCTTGGTAAATAAATTTCCTTAAATTTGCAAAACTACAATAAAATATTTATAATGTTAATGTTTTTCAATGTTACTTCTTCATGTGACGCACAAATTGGTTATTTGTATTATTTATTTAGTTTGAAACACTGTCCATCACATGGAATACACAAAACTGAGCTTAGTTACCGTTTGCTTTTTTGGTATGGTCTATAAAAAATATGTATAAATGCAAAGTATCTCAAAATAAGGCTGAAATGACTGCCTTAAGGCGTTTGTGCACTACACGGAATTTTACCATCCGGCACTTCAGGTAGCATTTTAAAATGATGATTGGCTTGGATTGGCTTGTGCTTTTGTCCATCTCTCTTCGGATCGGTGCTCTTGATCGGTGCATGAACATGTTGCGCATAAATTCGATCAAGCTAAACTGTCGTAGTCGGTTTTATTTTTAAAAACCGGACTGCCAGACAGTAAAATTCTGTGTAGTGCACAAGCGGCTTTTTTTCTGCCTGTAATGTAATTATGGATAAATTTATATGTCTTTTTATATTCCAAATTTTCCGAATTGTATCCGCAAATTGTTCTCAGTTTAATATTATGTATTTTGTTATCACGTTCTACGGCTTTTTATATGAATTTATTTAGTTAATAGGATATGATGTACATAATTTTTTTTATAAATATATATTTAAAATAAATTTAAAGAAAAACTTCGTACATTGCCTTTTTATTTATACATATACAATAGGTACTCTATGACAGTTTTGATTAAAAAAAAGTTTCATTTATAATCATTTTAAAGCAGTGATTTTTTTTCCACCACTCACAATAAAAATTATGTATTTTATTTTAATTTGTGTAATAAAGCGATATTAAATCTGAATAACAATATAGTTATTGTGATCAGATAATTTTGTTGTATTTTACATTTTTTAAATGACAATTCAATTGTTTTGAAGAGATTTTGCCTTTCGTACTGGTGTACTCGATGAAAAATTAAAAAGTGTCAAATTAAAAGCACGAAAACTTCATCTTCTTCAAATCCTTATCCGCACCCCAATAGTGCATAAGGCATCATATAAACACAGTGTTATCTTGATAGTTTACACGTGAAGGAAAGGTGATCAGCCCTCTGCTTCAGGTACCAGTCCAGGGTAATATTGAATAAATATTAGAGTGAAAAAAATTACTTATTTATTTGATACCCCCCTGGGAATCGAACCCAGGACCTCCATAATGGTAGCCGAGCGTGCTGTCCATTACACTACGGAGGCGGACGCAAAAAAACAGCGCTATATAAATAGTTCAATAAATAAAAATATTCAATACAACAATGCACAAATTTATTCACACACATGCTCATTAAAATTATCTTTCTAATTTTTGGTATTTTTAATGAATGTTTATTACTATAGAATAAATTTAATTTAATAATAACATGGTCAAAATAAAATACTTTTTTAAAATTTATATCGTTTGAGGAGTATCTAAAACAGACGGTACAATGCAATTTGGCGTATTGTATGTCATGAGATTGAAGTCCATGTGACTTTCACCACCTTTCCACATATATTCACCCATACGCGGAGATGTACCCCTCTTCCCTGATTCTCTCTGTTGGATAAGAAAAGTAATTTGTAATAAAATTATTTTAGTACAAGATTGATTTCGAATGCCTGCTTAAATTATGCTACACACATTTAGATTTCTTCAATTCCAGTTTTGCATTTATTTTGTTCTTCTCGAGGAAGAATTTATACATTTTTTTAATGTACGTTAGATGTGTCAAAATAAAAAAATATTATAATTTGTCGACCATACTTACTGAATGAGATCCTCTTTCAAATGCGATCCGCTCTCTTTCTGCTTCAAGGGCTTTTCTTTCATTTTCTCTTTGCTGTTGGTTGTCAATATTTTTCCTTGAATCAATCCACCATATTAGGTTTATAGAAAATTTTAGAGGTGGGAACAAAGGTTTGAAAAAAAAATACAACTTGACATCCAGATTACTTAATTAAAAAGACTTTTTCAGGGTATATTCTGAATAATTTTGTTTAATATACACCCAACCTGATATTTAAAAAAAGCTAGTGATTTAGTGCTAGATATTTCAGATATATGTGTGCTTGGATATTTGTAGATTATAACGTCAACTATTTGTTTGAGTAATTGATTGCTTGGTTTTAGTTTACCTGTATTTGAGTAACCAGTGAGCCAAGTATAAGATAGGATCAGAAGGTTGATACAGGACAATCTGTCCTAGAGCTTTAGTTAGAGGTTCTCCTAGAACCGATTTTAAATAGTCACAATCGTTGAGCTTTATTTGAGCTAAAAAAAATTAGAAATGAGTACAAGAGTTAAAATATTATTCGGTGAGGTAGTAACAATGCTAACTTTACTTACGTTTGAATCCAGTCATTTTTGGACTGTATATCTCAACAAAATTTCCAAATTCATCTCTTATGTAAGCGCTCGATTTTTCATCCTCTTTATAAATTCGGCGACCCTTATTGTCTATAAAGTATTTACCAAATTCGTCAAAATCATATTCTAAATCTTCAGGAAAAAGCTGCAATATAAAACATCATGCATATTAGGTATGAAGTACACTATGTATATTTGTTTGATTAATAAAGAATTTAGTTTTTCTAATATAAATATGAATGTTGGAAAAAAAAACATTCAGATTTTTATTTAAGCTATGACTTATTTTAAATGTATGTAATGAAAAATGTATGATTAAAAGAAAATTAACAATATTACAACAGCATCTTCTTCGTAAACTTTGTTGCCGCTGTCATCAATATAATACCTTCCATCTTCATCTACGTAATAAACTTTCTTTTTACTCACTGAAAATATTTAAAAAATAATTTTAAAAACAAACAATTATATCAAAAATAATTCTTTATACCCGCAACGTTTCTTCTCAAATAGGGTGTTTATGCACATTTCATAGTCATTATAGAAAGAGAATCATAGATAAAGATTGAAATTCAGAAAGAAGTGCTCGTATCTCATGTTAAAATAGAAGTATCCTTGTAAATATTTTTTATAATATTTTTGTTAGAAACACTGGAATAAATATTTGTTTGAAAAATACAATGTACAATTCACAAGTTTACGACATGCTCACTTTTACTATCTAAAGCATAAGTAATTACAAAATTAAGAAATTACACCGTATTTCTAGATTGCACTTTATTATATCCAATGCTCAAAATTGAATTGCGCAATTGAAGGAAATTTAAAAGAATTCGAATGGTTCATAATGAATCATGAATCTCAGGGTTGTATCAGGAAGAATCTCAAATGTTATTATGCCTTACTTGCAATATTAAATTCTTCTAAAATAGCTTTTTTGATAACTTCTCTTTCTTCTTCAATTTTCCTTATCGCAATTCTACATGCAGCCATTGCCTTATCATATTCTTCTTTGATTTTCTGAATGTGTCTAATTTGTCTCTCACTGTCCATCTCGTAATCTGTCATGGCTTTTTGTCTAAAAATATATAAAGGCAAAGTGTTTTCACTATATATTTCTTACTTATACAACTACATATTTCTTCTTTTTTTTGAGAGAAAGAGAAATATTTGTGTTTTTATTATTCTTCTTCTCCGTCTTAATCCTCAGGGTTGTGACCCTTGCAGAAGCAATGACTCTTCTCCAGTTATCCCTTGACTGCGCTGCACGTAGCGCTCCAACCACTGAGGTTTTATTATTAACATAAATATTTAAATTTCATACTATTTCTGTGACCCTAAGCGGCTCATTATAAAAAAAGGTTTCAAATTGTGGTAGAGAGGGTTTGAACCGAGAAACTCTGACTTAAGAGTCCGCGACACTAACCACGGGACCACAACCCGACGCAAACCCTCATCTTCACCTGATGGTGCACAGGGGACTGCATCATATAAACGCAGTGTTATCTTGATCGTTAACACATGAAGAAAAGCCCTCCCACTTATGTTTATTTAAAAAATCACTTATTTATTACATATCACATATGTATTTGATCCCCCTCGGAACACTTATTTATTACATATCACATATTTATTTGATCAAACCCGGGACCTCTAGTGCGGTAGCCGAGCATGCCGAGTACATATTTATGAATTCTTAATTCAGTTGTTGATAAATCTTTTTATTTTATTTGTATGATTTATTTATTTTTTATCAATCTCATGTGTGCTATCCATCATGACGTATGGGATCGAGAGTAGAGCGGACACCGTTGCTATAGTGTCAGAAATAAAGATTTTAAGAAGCATATCGGGCAAGAGCCTACGAGACAGAATAAGAAATGCCAGGATAAGGGAAATATGCGAGATCGAAGATGTCGTTAGGTGGGGAAGGCAATGAAGTAGACAATGGTATGCGCATGTGAGGAGAATGGAACCATCCAGACTCCCCCACAACCCTAAGGTAAATGACTCGAGGGCAGACCACCAAAGACATGGATCGACAGCTGGAAATCGACATCCTAGGAGGTTAATCCCTCTTAAAAACTGGCCACAAGACCAACACCGAAAAGAAGAAGAAGAATCTCTATGAATATTTATGAGACCATAATTAAAAGTCAAAAATGTTTATTTGGTTTTTATGAACTTGATATTTCAAATTTGAGTCCATGTGGCGCTAGGGAAGATATAAATACACATTTTGTCACCAACCCACATTTCATTTTTAAAGAATTCCTCGGTGTCTTCCATTTTCTGCATTTCTTGCTGTAGTTTCTCATTCAAATCTTTCAATGACTCCTCGAGATGTAATAGAGATTTCATTTGAAGATCTAGGTAACTTTTTCTACTTCTTAATGTCGCTATTTCTGCAGAGAGCTTAGCCTTCAGTTCTCGAAACCTCATTTCCGCAATTTCCATTCTCTTTCTTCTTATGTTTTCTTCCAAATCAGTTATTTTCTCCTCTATTTTTTTACAATTTTGAGCCATATCAGCGGTTGTGTCAGTGACTATAGTAGATATCTGAAAGTTTAGTAGCGTATATACGAAACATCCCCCGTAAACAGCTGCATTACCTCACCACAGTGAATATCTTATAACTTAGAGTATAAGTAAAAATGTTTTTAAATATATTTAGTAGGTACGAATTTGAAGAATATTTTTATTTACTTACATGAGTGTCTATAATTGTTTTCAATTCAGCATCAGCTTCCTCTTGTTGTTTATCAAGCCATTCTTTATTCAGTTTTGTTTCTTCCAAAACTGCATCTATAAAATCTGCATCACATTTCTCAGCAATCACATATCTTTTCTGTTTCAGAATATCAATATAAGAACTGAACAAGTTATTAATTTCTTCCAAATCATTTTTATATATTTCAGGACTTATAGGTTGCGTCAATTCGAACATTGATTCTATTAATTTGATTACATTTTCATGTTTGTTACTTTCATCTTCTATATATGTGTCAATAATTGCAAGGATATCTTCTTGTGTTTTTTCATTTTCTTCTACCCCTTGTTCTAATTCCGTAAGCTTTGATTTTATTGCTGCCCACTGATTTTCATTTTTTTTAACTATGGCAGTTAATTTTTGATAATCCAAATATTCATATTTATATTCATCAAATAATTGAGTCGGTTCTTGAGGGCAAAAATCTGATGTGAATTTCAATATTGGTTGGTTGAAAGCATTTTTTCTCTCTTTTATAAGATTGAGGAGGTTTAGTGCTTCAAGATTATCTTCATTACAAGATGATATAACTGTTACCTCTGACATTTTTATGTTTCATAAAATAAACATCTACGATAACAAACTGAAATTTTCATAAATCAATATTCATAATGTGTGTTTAAAAAAGGAAATAAGTATTTAATAATCATGTTTTTCTTCCATTAGGAACCTAATCACAATCTTCTTCTTCTTCAAACCCTTATCTGTACCCGATAGTGCATGGGGCACTGCATCATATAAACGCAGTGTTATCTTGATCGTTACCACATTAAGGAAACGTGATGAGCCCTCCGCTTTAGGTACCAGTCCAGGGTAATATTGAATAAATATTAGAGTGAAAAATCATTTATATTTATTTGACCCCCCCTGGGGATCGAACCCGGGACCTCCAGTGCAGTAACCGAGGTTGCTGACCATTACACTACGAAGGCGGACTACACAATACCCCATATTTATTACAGTTATGTATTTTTTTAAATGCTATAAGTGTACAATATTGAAGGGTATATATTTCTTTAATATAATCAAATGTATAATTTTCCTTCCTTAGTCCTGATGAAGGAAAATAACAATAATGTAACGAAAAAATAATGGAATGGATATATGAAAATATTTTATTACGGTTAGTTGTTACACGTGTTTGTATTCCAAAATATTTTTCATTCAATTCAAAACCAATTCAATTTTTTAAAAATCGAATGAAAAGAGTAAACTAATCAAATGTAAATTGCTTAGTAATTGACTAATTTTTAATTTTTGCAATTTTACTTTATTATTAGAAATAAAGTGAATAAATGAATATTTATATTTTACATACATAGTTGAAACCTGTACTTTTATCTGAACTGTTTATTGTTGTTCTTGGATTTACTTTAAAATACGTAATAATATTAATAACAGCGCTGATTGGGGTCTAGCAGTCTAACTTATATTATTAATAATGACTGTAAACCTAAAAGATTAGATTCAAAATGCATTGCAATGCGAAATGATTCTTTTAGTTTAGCCATCTGTGTTTTAGGAAGTACTTACTTTAAAGTACCTGTATTAAAATATTTTTTTAAACAGGTAACATTAAGGCTTACGTTCCGTAATTATTTTACATTCTCATGCAAATATAGTCTTTATTCAATTGGATATACTGAAGTGTTTCAAACTATGAGTATACTATTTTAAATTTATTTATTTAAATGTATTTTTCTCATTTTAAGTCTTTTGAATTACTCAAAAACTAATAAAAATATATTATTTGTTTATTATAAGATATTTTTTCATTTAAGTCATCGCTTTTGTTGTTTGGAAGATATTTATCAATCGTTGCTGGTGAGTTTATAATCAATCGTTTCCACGTCTGCTCGTTTGAAACATCGTAAACGTCGTGTTTTTAGGTTTTTGACGTTTCATCAAAATCGGTACGAATAAAGTGCGGTGTTTGATAATAAAAATAAATCAAAATGGTTTCTGTGCTAAATACGATAGACACCGGCCACGAAGATATGATACACGACGCTGAATTGGATTATTACGGTTTACGGCTGGCCACTTGCTCCTCCGACAATTCAGTTAAAGTTTATGATATCAAGAGTGGAACTCAAACTTTAGCTGCAGACCTGAAAGGGCACTGGGGTCCAGTTTGGCAAGTGGCCTGGGCACATCCGAAGTACGGAAACCTCCTAGCTTCGTGCTCCTATGATCGCAATGTAATTATCTGGAAGGAAGCCGGCGAATGGAGCAAGTTGTACGAGTATAGTAATCACGAATCGTCCGTAAATTCGGTTGCGTGGGCTCCCGCGGAATATGGACTTATCTTAGCGTGCGGGAGCTCCGATGGTTCAATATCCATCGTGTCGTATAACCAAGAGAGTTCTAGTTGGGAGGCTAGAAAGATCCCCGGTGCTCACGCCATAGGATGCAATACTGTAAGCTGGTGTCCCGCTATATCAGCGGACCCCAACATGGACCCATTAGGCAATAAGAGCAGTGTGAAGCGGCTAGTGTCCGGCGGCTGCGATAACCTTGTTAAGGTATGGTTCTCTCCGTTCAATTCACTTTTAAAATGTATCATGATAAACGCTGCACTTTTGAGAAAAAATGCAATAATTCGTTTTCAATAGTAAATTCTGGAACTCTCACATGTTTAGTTTGTTTACAAAACTAAAAAAAAGTGCACTATTTAAAAAAATCTGATTGTGGTCCTGTGGTTAGTGTCGCGAACGTGACTTAAAGTTTCGGGGTTCGAGCCACTCTTCCACAACTTGATTTCGATTTTCAATAACGAGCCCCTTAGGCCTACAAATATGATTGAAATGATAGTGTATATAATAAAAACACAAATATTTGTCTTAAAAAAATAATAAGTAAATTATACTTTATTTTAGAATTTGTACAATAAAGAGCAGATAGGTATATTGGTGGAAGACCAGCACTTCCTGTTAACTTATATTATTATTCCTTAATTTACACAGATCTGGACGGAAAAAGCTGATCAATGGACAGAAGAAACCAGACTAGAAATCCACACGGACTGGATTCGCGACGTCGCGTGGGCGCCCTCCATCGGCCTTCCTCGCTCAGTCATCGCCTCCTGCTCCCAGGACAAGAGAGTGGTCATCTGGAGCAGCGAGGACAACGTGTCCTGGCAGTCTGCCATCCTGCACACCTTCGACGACGTGGTGTGGAGCGTGAGCTGGTCGCTCACTGGCAACATCCTGGCCGTGTCGGGCGGGGACAACAAGGTCAGCCTCTGGCGCGAGAGTAACGAGGGCCAGTGGGCGTGCATCAGCGAGGTGGCTCGGGGCATCGGCCATTCGGGAAACTCTGACGACGGAGGCATCAACTAGTAGCCAGTCAAACAATACCAAAACTTTATATTTTGTCGGAGAGATGTCCCGAGTAGGGGACTGAGAAATACTACACTAAAAGCCTTAACATATTTTTTCAAGTCAATACAATTGATGTAATTTTTGTATAGGGGATGTACTTTATTATCATACATACAAATTTGTTAAATTTGTGCCAGTAGAGCTCTCCGGAAGTTTGCCTTAATCTCAGTAAATGACTGTCATATTACGTTAAAATGATTGTTTTTCATTGATTTGTTTATTTATCTAAATTTTTACCAATAAAATAAAACTAGTGTATAAGATAATGGCTCCTTTTTATTCGTGTCTATTAATGCATAATATTTGAATTTCATATTATAAAAATAAATTAATAAAGAAACACATTTATTTTTCAAATTTTATTTCACAATTATGATAAAAATCAAGTATTTTGAAGATGAAACGTTACAGCCTCCTTAAGAAGCGGCATCTTGAAGTACTCCCCGATCAGCTTGAATGTCTTCAGATTTGTTATAATGTCTTTCTTGGATAGCATAAGTTTGTAGTCACCGGCACATGTGCAAACTGTAGCTAAATTGTCTCGTTTTACCTGTGGAAAGAATTATCAGAATAGAATAGTATTTATGTATTGAACTTGAGTTATTAAGGCAAGAAAGGATGCTTAAAATAAGATAATAATCAATTAAGGCTATAATATACAACAGTATACAGTTTTGAACCGAAAATAATTCAAATATAAAATAATTTAAAGATGGATATAATATAAAATAATTTGAAAATGGATTAATGAAGCATTGTTACACACCTGGCGACATCGGACACATATAAGGTCTTGAAGAGTATAGGCCATTGTCTTCTTATTCATAGCTTCTAGAAGTCTCCATTCTAATTCCGAGTTCTCATACGCTGTTCCGCAGATTGGACAGAGGCACACGGGACTGAAAATAATATTGTCATTCGCAATAAGCAAGTGATGAAAGATAATGGTTGCAATGATGGATCACCCGGTCTTTGGTAAAATTCACTATTTTTATTGTAGACCTTCTTTTTAATTGTTATTTAAGGATGTTTTAAATCCTCCAGTATGTAAATGTGAGAATCGCACGACTAAATGAATATTTTGTTCATATCCGTGGTGTAAGGGTAAGCGCATTTAGCTACCATGCTGACTTTCCACTGAAATGTTTATCTAATATCACCCTGGACTGGTACCTGAAGTGTAAGGCTGATCACCTCACCTTTGTGTAATTAAAAATCAATATAAATAACACTGGATCGATAAAATGCAGTGCCCTACGCATCATTAGATGCGGATAAGGTTTAGAGAAGAAGAAATAAATATTGAGAATAGGAAAAAATATATAAATATACCAGTCATTTTCAACATTCCTGTGGTTGTCTTTGCACATATCGATGTCTCTACAGTGGTTGCACACTTTGCAGATTACTTCACATAGAGTGAAGGAGGAGCAGGGGTCTCTCCACACGGCCATATCGCTGAACTCTCCCACGTTGATAAGTCGCAGGAGGTTACGACGTAATAGATTCACCTAAAACATAAATGGATTATTATGGTCATGCCATACCACCTTTTGAGTATTTACCACGGTAAAAACCAACAGCTGATCCATAATTTTATTAATATAAATTTACTTTATTTGCAAATTAATGTATTAAATGCTGTAACACAATTCTAAAAAACATATTTCACAAAATTCAACAGCCTAAACTTGTAATGAAAACCAACAGAGCACTATAATATTTTACAAAATAATTATATTCAATTTTTTTATTTATTTTTATTCATCAATATCAGTTAGAAATTCATCTGCATTAAATAAACCTTTTTTTTGTAAATTAAAAGCATTGTTAACTTTGTGGTATTGTAATATAACACTCTCCTTATCATACATCATTCACTTTGTGTAAAATCACTTAAAAACATTACTTCATGACTACTGGTTTCGGAATAACCATTCCATCATTATTTTCTTTTGATTCAACTATCTGCTGTAATAGATTATTACACAATAATATTGGTCAGTGACAAGCTATAAGTGGGCCACGGTAAAGTGCGTACCTCTTCCTCCATAGTAGTATCCAATCCAAACACTTTACAGATTGCGTTCACAAATTCAAGGGCCGGATTTCTTTTTCCATTTTGTCCGTCGTAATAGACACTCATCAAGCTACCGTCATCTTCCCATTTGAAGGATGGCATTTTTTTGTGAATCTTCTCAGTTATCCTAAAATAAAAGTGCACAACATTACACATTTACATAAAGACATGGCTGACTTAAAGCTTAAAACTGCTAATCCATATCGCTCACTTCTTTCAAGAACGTCATAAATCAAAAAACTTGATTTTTCAGGAGAACGTTTTTAATGTTTAAAAATATAATACAATTTATTAAAACTAAATATCAAGCCACTTATTGAACTTTTTACTGTGCAACAGATCTTTTTAGGTTAAACCTGAAGGTTTTTTCTCCATTTGAAAAATAACTAGTTTATTTTAAAAAAATAATTAAACAATACCTTTTCTTCACAATGCAAAAACAACACTTTCAGCCCTGTAGTGGATAAATATTAAGTTAAAAATATGCCTCTTTTGCTGGGATATAGTACATTTTCTAGGCATTCCGAAAATAGGCACAACTGAAAATGGACGATTTTTGATTTATGACGTTCTTGGAAGGAGTGACTGATATGTTAAATAATAATAATATGTGGCTAATTTTTCTTATGTAAATACACTCAGACCTTGCTTTGCGTCGTTTTACTTTGAGTTTTTTCAAAGTTGCGTTGTTACTGAATTAAGACTTGTTTTCGCTATCTTCAAATTGCACACCTTGTTGTCGGGCACTTTTTTTAACAACCTCGACCTTAATTATACTCAGACAGTCTTCGCCCAACCTTCAGAATATGTACTAATCGCAAGTAACCACAAACCCAATTCCGATCTGTACAATGTTTTTTGGCATCTATGTAACCGTATGTAAAAGACGCTTTTAAGTGTTTCTCGCAAATGTGTTAATATGTAAAGTGTCCATCATGGTAAAGAAAGCAGAAGAATATTAAAAGCCTTACTGAAATAATTTCTGTGACATCTCTCCGCGCAGTAGTGTGGGTAGTTCCTGAGGCTGAGTGTGTGCTGCGCTGATATACCCCGCCACGGCCCCTGCAAACGGGTCCCTCACCTGCTCTGCTAAGTACTCCATCAGATTCCAGTTCATCTCTATAGACTCCTGTTTTTTTTTACACAAATAAACAATTTAATAGTAAAGAAAAATCATTATAATCATTAAAAATTATTTTGTTGGATCAGCATTTCAGAACATAAGTTGATTTGTAGTAAATAAAAAAAGTTATATTTAGAAATTTTTATATGTTACCTCTTCTTCATCATCATCCATATCTTCTTGTAGGGATTCCGTGACCTGTGATTCTCCGACTTCTGTCAAACCCTTAGGCAATGGACCCTGTAAAACAAATCGATTTCTGTTAAAGTTTTATTAAATTTAGGTTTAAATAAAGGTTTTATTACTACATATCCAAAACACATATATGTAATAGGGTATTTATTATCATTCAGGAGGAATAACAAATTAAAAATGAATATATTTTGAACATAATATTTTTGTTAGAGAAAGAACTACATATTTCAGTGGTTCAACAAGGCAATTATAACCTCATAGTCAGTACCAGACTCATATAAGTTCCATAGTGGTTAGTAGCACAAGTGTCCTGGCATTTTCTTACAGGGGATAATGCATTTTCATTGTAATTAATTTACACATTACCATTTTACCATTCTTTTTAAATAAGAAATGTGGCGGCTATTCATAAATAATTAATTGATTCGGCAGTCATTTTGTGGTAATTTCACATACGGTTTGAAAATGATGCGGGATGCATCAAAACAAATACATATCACCATTGTGAATCTTATTGATTTGAAGAAAAGTCGTATTTACCAAATGAAATAAAATAAAAATGGATAACCAATTACCTTGATACCCGCATGGTTAGCTAGATCAAGCCACAGCATGTACGACCAGCACTGCTTGTAGGATATCTCAATACCATGGAATAGTTCCCTATTCCGTATACTCTGCACAACAAACTCCACGTAACCTAAGGAAAAAAACAAGTTAAAATATTTTTTATTGAAAACAAATATTTGTTTTTAATCATGTATCCTTTGCTTCTTCTTCTAACACTTATCCACACCCAATGGTGCATAGGATACTGCATCATATTGACACAGTATTGCCTTGATTATTACTTACATGAAGGCAAGATGATCACTCTTGATCATGTACCCACTTAAAAGGAATTTTTGAATGCCAAACAAATAAAAATCTCGGTCAAGATTATATTATATTATACGAAAAATTTCCATAAGAAAAAGAATAATCTAATATGTACACATTATTATGTAAATATTATCAGTGCCTTATTATGATGGAAGACATCAGATCAGCATTTGGACACTTTTTACAGCAATTAACACATTGTCATCGGGAGGTTTTTTCATCAACCCGGACCCTGATTTGTATACGAATAGGGGTTGATGAAATAGACGGTATAATAATCACAAGTAACCTAATTACAAGTAACCACAGACCCAATTCCGATATGTACAATGTTTTTTGGTGTCTCTCGCGCTCTACCAAAAGTAAGCAAATAGAACGCTTATAAGCGTTTCCCACTCTTAACAGTATATAAAAGACACTTTTAAGCGTTTCCTGCACAGACTTTTTCAATACTTAGTGACATACGTACATTGATATCTTTTCATAAAATGGGGAAATAAAAATTGTGAGATTTGTATTCAAGGACAATTTTGAAATATGAATAGGTGGTATCTAATAGTACATAGAATGTATGTCATATTGAAATAAGTAAACATTGATTGGCTGGATTTACCTATGGCGTCTCTAATGGAATGCTTCTTGGTCCAGAGGATAATTTTGTTAAAATTGGCAAACACAATTTGCGAGCCGAGGCGTTTGAACTCAGCGATGAGCTGAAGGAATAACTTCTTCATAAGGTTATGTAATGTACGTCTCATAGCCGGGTCATACAGCAGGCATGTAGGAGTCCGTAACCATCTATAAGAGATAAAAAAATAACAGATATAATATTTTAAGAGTAACCAAAGAGTAAATTCTGTTACTTTCTTAGGAAATATTATTAGAATTACCTCTTGTGTGAAAAATGGAATATCTTTGATGACTTTTAAAGAAACACCAGAAACATTATTACTATTTAATCTTAACACACTTCGGACGAGAAAGATATTTCTACCCGTTCTACTACTAGAGGGGGGTCAAATAAATTCATATAGGTGATTTTTCACTCTTATATTTATTCAATATTACCCTGGACTGGTACCTGAAGCGGAGGGCTGATCACCTTTCCTTCATGTGTTAACGATCAAGATAACACTGCTTTTATATGATGCATTGCCCTATGCACCATTGTGGTGCGGGTAAGGGCTTGAAGAAGAAGAGTGAAAAAAAAAATTGATATATATTTTGACCGCAACTGGGAATCGGACCCGGTACCCCCAGTATGGTAGCCAAATGTGTTGAGCACTACACTACGGAGTTGGATAATATTTAAGTAAGTTTTATGTCATATGTACCTGTAGAAATGTGAAATTTGAAAGTCAGCAAAGACATTCTTGTATGTGGAGACATCTCTCAGCCAGGCTCCAACCATTGATCGGAGGATCTTGAATGCGGCGCTGCACTGAGACGACTCGTCGTAACTAATGGGCGCTCCCCCAGGACCTAGTTTATAAAATTATCAACAATTATTAATATGCTTTAAAATTATATTTGAATATATCAACAATAAAAAACTATGTATAAGACTTGTTATCACAGTATTGTTGCAGCAACACTACTCTCACAAATTCTGCTTTAAATTGCACTTAACACGGTGATCAGTCTTATGGGGGTCAGAGCCTGATCAATATGATTGTCAATATTCCTGTGAACGTTTCTCAGAGATGCGATAAATTGATTATAACAGAAAATGAAGTGATTTTCATTTACGATTCCTTATTGATGGAAAACGATGGTAATTTTTAATGAAGCGCAATAATAGAGGGCATTGACAGCAAATTGGTAGTTTTACTGAATTTTTATTCTCTCCTATATTTGGTGAATGAAAAAACTATCTAACTAACTAACTATCCATCATGCCGCTTGATAAAATATAAAGGGAACACAAACCCCAGGTGTAATTTATTTATCTGAAATAATATTAGGTGCTGTTGTGAAATTCCTACTTAAGAACTCACTTTAAGTACTTACTCTTACTTTAAGAAATTAGCAATAAACAATTTATTAATATGGTAACCCTGAAAGGATGTTTAATAATCATGGCTACCAACATCAGTTCTTAATATATCTTATGGGAAGTTAGTCCTATTATACTTTAGGGATTAGACATCAGTCTAGGGACACACAAGGGTTAAATTTAAAGTCAGGCCTTCTCACCTGAGAGGGCGATGGCGTCTTGTATGAGGGCCTGCGGCTGTGCCCCGAAGCTGGTGGCTGCGCTGGTGCCCTCGGCGTGCAACACCTGCGCAGCCTGCAGCAGAGCGCACACGGCCAGGGCCTCCGTCTCCAGCTCCACGCACACCCCCGGGTAGGCCCCGCTCGCACTCTGGCTGCACCCGCCCAACTCCTCTGTCTCGCTCACCAACCTGGCAACCCGCAAGAACCATTTTAGAGCAAACACATATTTTAGAAGAACGGAATATGTTGCCAGTGTTGATATTTTTCCCTACATCTGACTTTTATATTTTTACTAAAGATGAATGAATGAATAATGGAGTTACTAGATTAATCCATTTATCCGAAACAAATTTGGTTGTCAAAAGTCATTTCAGTAATTCATAGATCATTCTAGATAAATTACTGGTCTC
The DNA here is from genome assembly GCF_059751285.1 of Brachycentrus maculatus. Classification (NCBI taxonomy): domain Eukaryota; kingdom Metazoa; phylum Arthropoda; class Insecta; order Trichoptera; family Brachycentridae; genus Brachycentrus; species Brachycentrus maculatus. Next base: position 559,867 of record NW_028280858.1, read on the forward strand.
CTCGTGTTTTAAATGTTTACTTTGCTCGCATTTAAGTGGCCATTTAAATGATGTAATTTTTCACGACTGAAGATTGCAGTTGGCAATTGAAATTAAGAATGAGTTGACATCTATTTTTAAATATGACAATGACAAATTAATAGGATTATTATAGAATTTCCAAGGCCATTGTTTTTTATTATTATTATTAATTAATAATGTATAATAAATTCATACATATTGTCATCTGTTTCCCTTCCTCCCAGGTCCGGCCTGTCCTTGTCAGAGCACCAGAGAACAAAGTTGTGTTTTAAGAGATGGCGGGCAAAGAACAGATCTGCTCCAAATAGCGTTGGATCTGACGGCATGTTTCCAATCGGGACATGGAAGTACCTAAAAACAAAAAAGTTGTTTTTTATTGATATATCTGAAAAAGGATGTAGAAGTCTGGGTATTTACAGAGCTATCATAGGGTGTTTTAACACATTGTTTGCAGGAAACGCTGAAGAGCGTCTTCAACACACTGTTGGTAGAGAGTGGGAGACGTTTATTTGCTTACTTTTGTGTTCTATTTGCTTACTTTTGGTACAACGCGAGACGCGAAAAAACTGTACAGATCCAAGTTGGGTTTGCGGTTACTTGTGGTTGGTATACGATAAAAAAAACGATCGAAAAAACCGCCCACCAACAATGTGTTAAGTGATCACTTTATACACATTCTACCCATGATTAAATTCACCATTCTACCCATGATTGATCTATGTTGAGACATCAATAAAAAAATCTTGATAAAATAAACAAAGATTTGGATAAACTAAGAATATTGTGAATAAAATAGATTGCAGTTAAAACAATTTTACCAAAGCATGTGATGAGGATATTTTTAAACATGAATACTGAGAAAGAATAGTATTCTCATGGTTAGTTTACCTGCATTGTTCCATAGATAGATCGATCACAGTTTCCAAGTTGAGATAGTGCCTAACTATTGATCTGGCACCTAGTCTCTGCCAATCCAAGGCTCCGTATAATGTTTCAACATCTCTCACGTGTATTGGTACCAACGGGTACTCACAAAGACCTGAAATTTTATAGATTCAGCAGGACCTCTATAATCTGAACACCTCTGTACTCTGAACGCCCACTCATCCCTTCCGCGCTTCTTAAAAACACAAAAGAGAGCAAGTAACACAATAATGTGATGGCGAAAGTGAAGAAATGTTTGACGCTGGAGCAGTAGCAAGTATTCCCCATTTAAGCGCGGTTTCTGCTTTAAATATATGCCTAGAATGGGCTGACCAACTGGATATTCCTGTGCAAGAGAAGATGCTTTTACGTAAAGTTTTTTACTTGTCATTAAATAAATCTTGACCAACTAGAATATTTGATTTCTTTAAAAAAAGTACAACAAATACATTTGAAATTTGATTTCTTTAAAAAAGTAGAATAAATACATTTAAAATTTCACAATGCATATTTGTTTTATTTTATAAAAATACCCTACAGATTCTCTGTACTGTAATTTGAATGCTCCTCTAGTCCGAATAAAGGGTAAATTTTTGGCGTTCGGATTATAAAGGTCTTACTGTATAACATATCCTATTTTTATATACGTTTCATATATATTTCTTATGTTGCCTATCTGTGTTTCTACCTGGCATCAAAGTTTGCAGTGCTGCGAGCGAAAGCGTCGACTGAACGGCGCACAAAGTAGGTCCTTTGTTTTCTTCCCTGTAGTCTTGCAACGCGCGTTGTATTAATCGGTATATCTGCTTCACATCCGTCTCACAACGCACTTCGAAGGTTATATCTGCCGGAGGGAGCTGTAATTCATCTGTGCCAGTTGTTATTCTGCAATCAGTATTTATTTAATTAGTGAATAAATTATTACATTTATCACATGATAATCCCAAATATTATTATTGGAAATACTAAGGAATAAATACAGCGAACCCCCTTATAACGTTAAGATAGATACCGCGTTATCAGAGGGAACTTTATATGGGGTTAATGTTTAAAATTGTATTTTAATTTTAAATGACTCATTTCAGTCTTTTCCACTAATTGAAATGTAAAAATTAAATTTAAAACATTAACCCCACATAAAGTTCCCTCCGATAATGTGATACCTATCTCAACGTTATAGGGGGGTTTACTGTATAAATGTTTTGTTCCATTTTGTACTGTTCTAGTTTATCAAAGTGCATCTTACTTGGCCATTCTCTCAGCGTTGTACAGGGTATTCATGTTAGGCATTTGATTGGTCCTCACGGTGTCTAATACAAATATGTGTCCCTTCTTGGTGGGCCCGAGGCACAGGGCCCACATGGCTCTGGAATAGCCCCCGCCCATGTGATGGTACAGGAAAATCTGCCTCAGTGGAGATACGTTTTTCTGGAATTTACATACATATTAATTTTGGCACCTCCGTGTATGTTTATGTTATGCTAACTCTAAACATAAGTGAAGTACAAATTAAAACTAAAGCTCGAAGCTTTAACACAATGGCTGTAGATGGCAGAAAGCACACCATGAAATTAATTCATAGCTTTTAAGAGTACAAATCTTATTTTCACAAAATAAAAGGCCTAGTCACACCTAAATCAGTGTAATTTCTGCATCTAATGGTGCATAGATGCACTGCATTGTATTGATGCAGTGTTGTCTTAATCGTTACTTACATGAAGGCAAAGTGATCAATTTTGCCATGTGCTAGTTCATGGTTGAATATGAAAAATCACTAAAACATATTTTGGCCCCCCCTGGGAATCAAACCCGGAGCTTCCAGCACGGTAAATGCCCTAACCGTTACACTACAGAGGCAGACTAGAATTCACATATGCCTGCATATAACCTGCATGAACCTGCATATAATCGAGAACAAGTAGGCTCCACTATTGCTACTAGTGAATACAATCACACACTCCAAGCATGCAAGATTTGATCCCATCAGATCCGACAATAAACAAAATGCAAACAGTGATCCAGAATTTTCTCAGTTGTGGCGACACAATGTCTTTATTGGAGAAATTATAGAAACACAAGGCGATATGTTTGTTCAGTTTAATTTTCCCTTGATAATTTTTAAACTATGCAGAATAATTATTAATGACACCACTGATTAAAACTCACATTTTTTTGTAAATACGGTTGATACGCGATACTTTTAAACTGGAGTTGATTCAATGTGAAGTTATCCATATTTGTGAAACCCTTGGAAATCAATCTGAAAATTATAATCAAACAAAATAGTTTTTAAACAACCTTTTTTGGATTATTCAAAACTCCAATAGTGTAGTATGTATGTATTACACTAATGTGCAAAGGCAACTAGCCGTAACTCATATTACGGTTGTTTGGCGAAACACAGCTCAAAGCATTCTTATAACTGGCCTCTATCATATACAATCACAGATTTCGTTCTATCTCCTTCCTTTACCGAGGTATCCACTATCCAAATAGCCACAAAATTGTATTAATTTGATACATGTGTTGGCAAAAAGCATAACTTTAAGTTAACTTTAAACACATTTATCTCAAAACTACTGTTTTTAACTTGCGGCTATTTGTCTTTGCACATTAGTACAGGGTAAAAAAATGTATAACCATAAGTTACAATAGAGAAAAATAAGATTAGCGAGAGTTACAAAATATAAAACTTACTTTCTGGCTTCCTGCTTATCTACAGTACAGATGCATCCCAACTGAACGAGAACTCGGAATTCCAAACTCATTTGCGTCTCATAGATGCCTTCTATTTCAGGGGCTGACAATTCTGCCATCAACTCCCTATGACAAAATAATAATACAATAATTGTTCGATCAATATTTTCCAGGTTTCATGCATTGCGTCATGGATGGCTTCAACCGTTTCCCCAATAACTATATTTTTTATACAGTATGTACTTGGATATAAACCGTTTGTCTACATTCCGAAGGCTGAAAATCAGTTCGTACCGATCCAATTTGGTGATTTTATAAGAACTGTTTTTCAATTTTAAGTAGTAGTGTAGTTTTTCCATTCAAATATTTATTTAATATTACCCAAGATATGTAACAATCAAAGTGCAATTAACAATCAACACAACACTTTGCTGATGCAATGTAGTGCCCAATGCACCATTTGGAGCAGATAAGGGTTAGAAAAAAAAGGATATAGTAAATACAAATCGATTCTCAGGTAGCGTTTTCATTTATTAAACATAAACATATTTTTTGGTTACTGAATACAGAACTTCTATCCCTCAACTGCACCCAATGGTGCATAAGGCACTGTATCAAATTGAATACGTGTAAACTTTATCATTGGTCTCATGAAGCTGATAAGATTAGTTCTGCTTCCGAGGTAATGCATACTAAATAAATATACCAATTGTTTACGGATCTTTCTATCTCTATCATCTAATAACATCAGGTTGACTCACTCCTGATGCTGCCTGTAGAGTTCCTCCGGTACAGTGTACTGGTACAAGTGTGCCACGTGGCGCGCTCTCGGCAGGATGCGGTTGCACTTCTTCCATAGAGCCCCCTGCTCTTCCGGCCGACAGACTCGCTGGTTCACGTAGAATATCCGAGGCACTCTCAGCTTAATCTGGTGCAATTCCGAGCCCACCAGGGCCCACAGCTTAAATAGGCCGGGCTCACCAGTCTCATAGACCTGGAAACAGAACACATGAGAATCTCATACGTAAATATAATAATAATAATAATAATAAATCTTTATTCCAGCTTGACTAAGTGGTGGGTGCAATACTTAGTCAGCCATATATGTTTTACAGCATTTTTTTATCAAATTAAATTAAAAATATATAATTGATTGATTCGGCATTGACTTTGTGGAATGACATTAGTATTGAAAACTTTACTAATTATTTTTATTTACTTAAGTTAAGTTTTAATTTTTACCAGAAGATGAAAACATCTGAAAGTTTTTGAAACTAGTCGTATTATAAATAAAACTCATTGAAGTGGTATATTCAAGTGTTTAATTAAAAAAAAAAAAAAAAAAAAAAATATATATATATATATATATATATATATATATATATATATATATATATATATATATATCCCCAATGTAGAGTATATGGAGTCAGCACAAACTGTCTCCAGGCTTTTCTGTCAGCTGCCAGCATCCTCCCAAGTCAGGTCCGTCCCGAAGCTAAGATGAGAGCTGCCGACAAATTGTCAGCGTTGGTCATTCTAGGCGGGGCAAACCTGATGATACCTTGTAAGAGGCAAGCTTGATTGACGTTCTTGGGAGGCATGTGGAGTACATGGCCTAACCAACTGAATTGCCCTTTCCTGACAACAGTTGTGACCAATATTTTGTGCATACTATGCCTTATTTCTTCATGCATCACATAGTCAAACCAAACCATCAAATTATCAAACTGAAGTACATGGTTGCGTGTATGTGCACACTTTTTATACATGCCTTATCAAATAATACATTACCTGAATTATCTGCCAAGGAGAATCCAAAAGAGTTCGTTGTGCCCTTTTGAGGAAGCCTCCCAAAGTGGCGGAAGGCCCGTGACTGCGTACGGGAGCTAGACACTCGTCATCATTGGCTGTTCTTGAGGTGTCCTTTTTACCTAGTGATAAAAATATCATCAATACAATTTAAAAATAAGAAAATTAAGAGAGAAAAAAAATAGCCCAAGTCATATTCATCGATGGAAGAATTCAAAATATGTCTCAAATTTTGGATTCAGTTTTCATTTACACTATGTATGTGTATTGATATGAGAGACTGTTCCAATACAACCTTAACAATGTCAGTCACCGGTGGCTGACACAAGGCATTTCAATTGCGTCTCGACAGCCTCCGCAGGCTGACACAGGCATTTAATGTGTCAAGGTAACAGTTCTCATATCAATACACATACATAATGTAAAAGAAAACTCAATCCCGAATAAGGGTCAAAAGAAGAAGAAAAGTTGTAATAACCTCTTTTTCTTCTTGAACCAACTCCTCTCTGGGCTGCTTGCCACGCCCACTTCTTCTTTTGGAATACTATCCATTCTATTCTCTCTTTCTGTAAACATAAAACACAGAAATACATCAAACAATATCTAACATATACCTCTTTTGGTCAAAGGAATCTTGATTACTGTGCAATAAAGTTGTACAACCTGCTTCCATTATCCATAGCCATTAACCTGTCCGGGAGTATAGACGTAAATGAACGTCAGTGCGAGTTTTCCTTAACCGGATCCACGCGGCTCGCATAACCGTATGTGTTTTCATAAAACATGCCCCATACGCGGCTGACATAACCGTATGTGTTTTTACATTGCTCCAAGTTTCGAACCTCAGTTCAACTTGGAGGGATTTTTTCATGGTGTGGAACTTTGGATAAAATAATACGTCTATCCTTGGCCTCATGACATCAGTTGAAATATCTGACTAATAATTTGTAACATCACAAGGATAAATAAAAGAACAGATCCCTGATTTTTCTTGCGGTCGGTAATTAGTCCACGCCATAATCAAGCCCTATATCTGTCTCACTCTCGACGCTACGCATCGCCAGTGGGTAAGAGTGACACATGATGCGTGCTTTGATTTATTTATGTTACGATCTTATTTGTTTATATTACGATATATTTCAAGAATAATGTGACACAAGTGTATTATAGAGTACCAAAAAGGCACAATGAATCCCATTTAACGTTTTTGTTTAGGAAAATAAATTGTTTCTTAACTAAATACATGATAAAAGTGATCATTTAAAAAATGGCAAAATACCGACGCACACGGGCGTCTCTTAGGAACAAAGTTAACGCGGTTAAAAGGTTAAAGGAGTATCGACGTTAATGAACGCTGAAGTCCGTCTGTCAGTTAGTATGATGAAACTTGTATAGCAATGACATCTGTGGATATTTGTGTGTAATTTTGTAACAATTGAAAAATATTTATCAAAATAAATAAGTCATTTTTTTATCAAATTATTTTAACATAATTTCTATCTTCATAATATCAATTCAATGAAAAAAAAAATTTTTTCATGTAAAAAAAACCCACTCCCCTGAGAAAGTCGGACATCAATTTTTGTACTCCCGGAAAAATTAAATAACGAAACTAAGTATAAAAGAGCTATTTATAAATGGATAATGGAGGTAGGTAGATCTGAAATAGATCACATCATTCTGCCATGTCTTGCTTGATCGCTTGTCATAAACAATTTACTTTTCATATAATTTTATAAATATCCATTGTAAAATGTGCCCTCGGCATGGGAAAACCCAGTGAGGGCACATTATTATACATTGTAATTTGTAGTTATCTTCTTCTTCTTCTTGGTGTAGGTCTTGTGGCCTGTTTTTAAGAGGGGTTAGCCTCCTGCAATGTCCATTTCCAGCTATCAATCCATTGTCGATTTGTAGTTATAAATAAATAAATACCTTAGTTTTCCCAAATGGTGGCGGAGGACCCAAAGCCTCTCTCCAGGATGAGTGTTTGGATATTTCCTCCTGCGCAGGAGTCTCCCTTTTCCTCTTCATAATGGTGACCATTGGTCTGATTATACCAGAAGTCAGCTTCTTTGACGTACCAATATCTTCCATATCAGCCATCTATAACAGAAAAGTAATTTGAAGAAATAGAAGCAAAAGGAAAAATGAGAAAAACTTGGCATGATTAGGTACTTCAAAAACTTGGGTATTGACATACCATAACGAAATAATCGGGAGGTATGTATGAGGAAAAGCATGAATGAGAAAAAGGCGAAGAGTATTTGCAAAAACAGAGTGGTGCATTCTACCCCTGCAGGAAGCGGCGTCATGGTTAGTTAATTAGTTAGATAGAAATAAAATTGCGGTAGAGTAAGGTCGAACCCGGAAATTCTATCTCAGAGTCCGCGGCACTAACCACAGGACCACAACAAGACGATGAGTTGAGTAATTGAAACCACATTTTTTTATGAGGTCGAGGGATCTTGCATCTCTTATGTCACTGCGACCATATTAGGTCTACTGTGACCTCCCTCTGTGTCATAGCTCACTCTCAAGGCCTACTTGAGTCATGTAGCTCACAACCTGTCCTGGTGGTAGGAGCTTCACCTCCTCAGAGTCTAGTAGTGGTCCTCCAAGGATGTGACTTCGGTTGCAAGCGAGTGCGTCACAGTTATAAAAGATATGGACGGGTGTTTCGTTATCCTCCGTACAAAATCTGCAGACTGGGGAGTCATGGAAACCACTTACCGGTGTTGGCTCACTGTTTTCCTCATCGGCGATATCAGCATTGGAAGGTTGAGGTTTATCTTTTGTAATAAACATTTCATTGATCCTTCTCTGCTTGAAGACATCATTCTTCTCTAACATTTTTCTATGAAGCCAATCTGGATGCTTAACCCTTTCCACAGGATTTGAAAGCTAACAAAAAAAAAAAATTTAATAACTCATCATCGATAATATATTAATATCAATCACACAATCAGCAAGTGTTGAACTTATTTATTGTATCTGCAGACAGTTGGTAGAATTCCATTTTAAATTTTTGAGTAATATATCCAAAATTATACAAGGTTATTGGATTGAATTCGAATTTTATTTACATATTCTTCTTCTAACCCTTTTCCTCACCCAGTGGTGCATAGGGCACTGAATCATATCGACGCAGTGTTGCCTTGATCGTTACTTACACGAAGGCAAGATGATCCCTACTGCGCTTCAGGAACCAGTCCAGGGTAATATTAAATAAATATTAGAGTGTAAAATCAATTATATTTATTTTTAGCCCCCCCCTGGCAATCGAACCCGGGACTTCCAGCACGGTAGCTAAACACGCTAATCATGCTGCTAGCAGTTTGATAATGTCTTAATAAGACGAAACGTATCACATATTTTCATTATATATGCATATATGTAAATAAAAGAATAATTCAATCCAATAACCTTGTATAATTTTGTATATATTACCCAAAAATTTTAAAAAGTGTTGAACTGTTAGACTCACGACTTAGAGATTATGTACATATTGTAATTTTTCTCACTTGCTTGTCTCCCTTGTAGTGTTCAATTCTTATACATTGTAATACATTCTCTAATTATTTAATTTAGTGCCATTTTTACTGTTTTGCTTATTTCACAATTACAATATTGTTTTTACATATACATACATGTTTCAAGAGCAAACAATATTTCCAAATGAAAATATGTTGAAATTATTATGAGTCCATTGAAAGTATATAAAACCCTTATCCCTTATCCGCACCCCAATGGTGCATAGGGCACTGCGTCATATAAACGCAGTGTTATCTTGATCGTTTACACATGAAGGAAAGGTGATCAGCCCTCCGCTTCAGGTACCAGTCCAGGGTAATATTGAATAAATATTACAGTGAAAAAATCACTCATATTTATTTTAAATATATAAAAAAGTATATAAACTTAAATAAAAGTCATACTATGGTTTATTTAAACTACTTTGTAAATTGTAAAAAAAAAACCTTGAATCGTGTGTTAGTGAGTGTGTCGGAAAGTTTATGCGTTCTCTAGAGTAATCATTTTTACTAATTGGGGGTCAATAGAGATGCACCATAATACAAACTTGATAAATAAAATAAATTTAAATTGTATTGAATATTGAATTTAAAATAAATTTTAGGTACATACCCCCTGCATCGCTGCTGGAATTGTGATGATCTTTTGTATAGCTCCACTCAATCTCTCGATATAATAGCCCCAGTCCAAAACGTCTCTGATATTGATATCATCAGAAATCGAGTTATCCTTTAGCCAGCGCCGTAAATGGTGTCTCTTGACGCTCGCTCCTGTTTGGAAAATTGCCAGAGGAATGGCTCTTTCTGTAACCGGGGCTCCGTCGGGCTTACGGGAAATAATGAATTTACAAGCTAACCCCGCGTCTTTTACCATTTGGTCTCCTAAAAACTCCGCCAGTCTTTTGGCAGTCGAAATGGATGTGGATTTTTGACCGCCGTACTCTTCGAGCTTCTTAGACATGGAGCGGTTTTCGGAGATCAATTCAAACAGCTCCGAATCCGGCATGTTACATCCTTTGCTGTATAACACGTCCAGCCAGTAGTCGGCGATCTTCGCTACCGCAGCATAACAAGTCTCCAAGGAATCCCCTTTGAGGAATGCGTCAAAGACAGAGGACTGGAAGATTTTAATGAGCTGCAGCTCTCCTCTGCGTTTCACTTCAAATCCTTTCAGTTCGGCAAGTGTTCCGTCGAAATTAAACACGGCATATCGTTTTTTGAGCTTTTTACCCTCCTCCTTGGACGCGGGTAGAACCATTCCTAGGTAAGGCCCGTCTACTTCGAAGAAGATGGAATTTTCCGATCTTTGTGAATATTTCATGGCAATCGGATCATCGAGTTCGTGATATTGATCATTGGTAAATGAGTCCTGAAAAAAAAACCTATATGTAATTGGGTAATAGAATAAAGATGGAATTTTTTTCTTCTTTCACGTCTTGATGATACACTTTCTTCTGCCCCTTATCTCCACTCAATGGCACATAAGGCACTAATACGAGTGCAGTTTATTACAAAGAAACACATTTTGAGTGTGTCCAAATACTTTTTCACAAATCTGGATTTAATCCGCTTAGGAGTTATTTTTACATTTTTGACATCTCAACATAAATGAAGACAAATATGGAAGTCTGGGTATTCACAGGGCTTATGACCTGCCATAGGCTGGTTAAGTGATCACTTTACACACATGCAATATTCACCATTCTACCCACTTATTGACGACCACACTACCCACATTTTTGGAACTCCTACATACATGTATTATTAATCCCATGACACTGTACTTGTGGATTCACTGGAGCCAACTATGGTTGGATTAGGAAAGTTTTTATTTAGCAGTGAACCCACATTGCACTGCACGGCCAACCCCAAGGTAGACGTCCCGTCAGACAGACGACCAAAGAGATGGGCAGATGACCAAAGAGATGGATTGACAGCTAGGAATCAACATTGCAGGAGGCTAATCCCTCTCAAAAACAGGCCGCAAGGCCTACACCAAGCGGAGGAAGAAGAAGAAAGTATTGTAATCATTCCACATTGTTACCTTGACCATGGAGTTGAGAACAGCGTTGGGATATGAAATGATCATTTTCTTTTTCTTGGCGTGGCTAGACAGGACGGAGAATGTCTCGGGGAAGGAGGCCGGTAGGACGCACCAAATGCCGTCGGTATCCAGCTCCAAGGGTCGGCCGACCTGTTCGATAATCTCCCTGGCCTTCATGATGATGTGTGCTCCGGTGTAGCACACAATCCCGGCCATTTCCATGCTGTGCCAGCGAGCCCTGGTCAGAGAAGGATACAAAGTTAAAAAGGAGATCGGCTGTCTCGATTTTTACAGAAGAAAATGTTTAAATAATTATCACATTGTTTGCGGGAAACGCTTAAATGCGTCTTTTACATACTGTTGGTAGAGAGCGGGAGACGCTATAAGCCCTTAATTTTTTATATTATATTTTGACATCTGACATGATTACCCTCTCCTCATGACATATCCGTAGAAAGAGTTGAGGATGCACTTGTGAGCCAGCTGAAGGGAGTCATACAACACTTCGCAAGACTTTGCGGCTTTGATCTCCCCCGCATCTCCACCTGCCACCGCGTCGGCTACCTTCTGCTTGGCTTGCTTGTTCAGTGCTTTATACTCGTATCTTCTGTCTCTGTTGACAAAATAAAGTAACACATGAGGGGTAAAGAAACAAAAATCAACGTTATCTTTTGTTTCTTTCAGTGGTAAAATATTTCAATTCAATCAAATTTTCAATTCAATTTATTCAATAATTAATATATACATTACAAACAAACATTTAAGGCGTATAAATTAAAAAAACCAATTGAAAAGTAAGACTCTTGTTAAATGTGTAGAAGAATCCCGCTTCAAAAACTCCTTCGGACACATGGAACAGATCAGTATCCAATGTGATATTGTTCAACATAGCGGTAGCTCTTCCTACAGGCATAACCATCGACAGGCATAACCATGCCGACGCTGTCTTAGGTAACTATCGGGAACATACAGACCAATGCTCCGGATAATTTCAGGATTATCGATCATACCGCGCAACAATTGATTTTTTAAAAATATATTACTCATTTGCTCATATCGTAGTCATACAGGAGAAAGTGACCGAGTGTATTTTTTAAAAAAACGTGATCATAGACTATTTGATATCTTACTACCTTAATATTGGAATGATTTTGATTTTAAACTTAATAATACATTGACTTAAAAATGACTAACTGCATTGATGTTTATTTTCTTACCAAAGCAAAAGTGACTGAAATGGCCCTCCTGAACATTTTGCGTTTTGTTAGTTGGTCATTTTCTCCTGTACGACTACGATATATTTATATATTTTTTATTTTATGTACATAACAATGTCATATGTACATAAAACATATACATATATTGTAAGAAGACAAAGAACAAGTTTTATGACAAGTTAAGAATGATTCTCCAATTTACAAATGCAGATTATTACAAAGAACTTCTACATATATTATTAATCTTGAAAAAAGGGAGAGGAAGATCCCCACACGATGGACAAATCAAATTAAGGCAGCAGCAGGCACCTCGGTGGTTAGCGCGCTACGCGCAGCGCAGTCAAGGGATAACTGGAGAAGAGTCATTGCTTCCACAAGAGTCACAACCCTCAGTTATGAGGAATAAGACGGAGAAGAAGAATATATTATAAGTTGTTACATACACAGACATACACATATATAAAGACATACGTATACATACATACATGCCTTTGTATAGACAGGGAGATAAAATAATAATTAATAATCAGAAAATAGCAAGAGGACATAACCGAGAATTACACCAGAGGTAATATTTTCCTCTTAAAGGCACCCTTGCCGATGTGAAAAGGAGATATGCAAGGAGATACGGTTGTGCGGGGGGATACTGCCCTCCCAAACGGCATTTCCATCGGCAGGTTGGTTCTACCGAATGGGGAACATAACAACCTAACCTCCCGAAACCTGAGAAAGTGGTATTATTTTTGCTTAGCGCATTATTACATAATAATACGCTTAACAAAACATTACATAGATGTAGCTAGATCATTTTTTAAATATTTTTATGATAGATTTCAAAGTACCTGAATGCTCTGACAGTATCTACATAGAAAGAATTTTCCTTCTGACAAATGGTGGTTGTTTTGACTTCCTCTCTCGTGATTTTAGTTTTCTTGTAAGCAATTCTGCAGTAATCGGCTAAGCGTTTCTTCTCATAAGCAGCCTGTAATATTTAATAACACATTAAACAAATTTTCAAAAATACAAATATATATTTTGGTTATATTACGTGTGTAAAGATTGAAAGGGTATCAAAAAAGTATGTTAATCAGTAACAGGCGATTGATTCCTTAAAATAAGTTGTTACTTAATCCGGATTTTAAATTTTATCACTCCATTTTTATTGTAATGATTGTCAATAAGTAATATTAATGATCAAATAACCTGATCTTCCTTAGGAAGCGCATGGAAGGCCCTCGGAGGTCCGCCGGGGAAAAGAGCAGGAAACTTCTCAGTCTCCAATTGTTGCTGGATTCTTTGGTATTCACTACGGGTGGCGGGTGCTACGTAAAAAATAAAAAAATATCATAAAAATGATTAAAGTTATTGGTAAAAATATTGGTAAAGATAATCCTACTGTTAACAATCAAAACAATTTATGAAAATAGAGTAAACGGAGAAGTTATGCTCCCCCCCTCTTTTTACAAGATCTGATATTAGAATTTTAACTATTTGATATTTATGCCATGAAAATACTACGTATAATAATGATTTTTAACTAAAAAGCCATCAACTAGCCTAATTGGCCGATATTCACCATAGAATATAATAACACATTACAGACGGGTATTTTTTATGCCTGCAAACCGCTGGCGACGGGATTTGATAATTAGGTACATACATATAGTTAAGACCTTAACAAAGAGATTGGTATATCCGTATAAAAACATTGGATAATTCCTTATTTTCTGCCTTTAAAATGAGGCCAGCGCAGAAGGTAAAAATACCCTTCCCGTCCTTAACCCTTACTGGTCCAATGTCGAATCTCATTCGACATCGATTTTTTTCTCTTAGGTCCCATGTTAGATGTTATTTGACATTTCTTTCATCATTAGTATTATTTATTTAAATTCCAAGCATACATTTTTGTCACTCGTATCTATTGCAACAGTATGTGGAGCAGAGGACAAAGGCTTTTTTCCAATTGGAATGTAACTGTCTACCTAGATTTTTTGAGGGACCGGAAAGGGTTAAGCATCAATCGACCAAACCTTTCCCATCAGAAGTGTGTTAATAAGCAGTTACATACAATATTCTCCTCTCCACACCCACTCCATATCCCTCTGACAAGTAGCACCGGGTCGGTTCAGGTCGCACACGGCACACACGCTGGAGTTTACCATGGCTGACGGCTGCAACCTAACGAAGAAACACCAAAAGCTAGTTAAATTGAACACTAATGCAACTGTAGTGGTCAGTCAACTCGGCAGCTAATAATAGTGAATTTCTCAGAATTTGATAAATGCAACTATGTAGAACAAAGGAGGCAGTGACCGGGAACAAAGAAGTGCACACATTCAGTGAAAGGCTACCTGGATTTGTTTTGACTAACATGTCAACGGACTTTGATCCTCAACCGAGACAAAGGAAAAAAGAGTTCCCAAACGATATAAATGGGGTACAGGCCGTGCCTCGCTATCTCATTTCTCCGCCAGGAACGCGACTACGACGATCGATATCTCACTCCTCCACTGGAGGCTCGTCAAGTATCATCAACGTCACGAGACTACCACATCAAGACTTCGCCACGATCTACAGTCCAGCATCTTCGCCAACGCCACGAAGATACTCCGTTCGGCCCGACAGTCCATCTACGCTGCTACGACACCGCTACGACGCAGCCACATCATTGCTTCGACCCCACTATGCCACGCTACGTCATCGCTACACCAAGTACACTGCACCGCTTCGTGTAGCACCTTTCGATCAACAAATACTTATTCAATCCGACCGTCTTCTTCCTCCACACCACCACAATCCCCAAACAACTTTTGACATAATTTTAAAATATTACAAAATTCTGATTCCTGTAAACAGGTCCTAAAAAAAATAATTACCTGTTAGTAAGGATGATATTAGGATACATAGCCCCAACATCCAAGTGATAAATGATGGGGTTCTCCAATCTGTTGGGATGGTCGCGAAGCATCATTAGTTTCTCTTTGATCTGATCGCAGACCTCATCGAAATTAGTCACTAACTCCAGGGGAACCTTCTCTTCCTCTTCAATTGCATGTTTCATTACTTTGCCTATTGAATCTATCAGTTTGTCAAACATTTCCGGCACTAGTTTGAATCTGCACGGAATATCGGCTCGAAAAACCCCTGAAAATAAAACATAAGAAACCTTTACTACCACTCTTTTAACTGGGTTTAAAATTAAAAAAATGTACCATCCTGTAGATTACTGTTTCAATAATCACTAAACAAAATATTAATAATTATAAAAAATATAATTTCTTGTTTAGATTATGTCTATAACTGTCAGTACAGTAATGCCTCCATATAAGGGACTTATTGGGGGGAGGGGGTGTCCGTTAAAGCCGAGTATGTTATATAGAAATAGGTTTAAAAATAAATTATAAAAAAACTTTTTGTTTGGAAGATATAAACACTGTATTAAGATATAAATAAACTATACAAAATACAAACAAAATTCAATTTATTGTCTTCCGACACTCATTGTGATTGCTGTTTGATATTGACACGCTTGCTTTCGGTAATCCTGCTTTGAAAAATGGATTGAGTTTTACTTGTACTTTTGAAGTTTTCTTTATTTTTTTATAATCAACTCTATAAAATTACGAAAATGCGTATAATACAGTTGAACTTTGTTATTTGACGATAAGTCAATAACGGATTTTTGAACATTATATCCGAAATTCGTTAAATGGAGGTCCGTTATATCGAGGTTTTACTGTATTAGGATGAATCAGCTACATTTCAAGCTAAAAATAATTGCACTATTAACACTAGTTCTAAAAAAATGACATTTTAAATTTGGATGGAAAATTTTGCCATATGATAAAACATACAGAAACTGGTTTAGTTCATTTTGTTCTATGCATAAATAAAAAGAAAAATCAATTGAATTTTAGAAAGTTGGAATAGCATCCTTGCATATGGGAAATTATATAAATAACGGCATTGTTACCAGATTCCAAAGCTTCCACGTGCCCACCAACATAAGTCTCATGATCCAGGAGATGCCCGTCTGGAGTGAGTTTATTGAGCTCTTCCACTTGCTTATTGGGGAACACAATATTGGCGTGGAAAGCCTCAACCATCAACAGAGACTCACAAAGAGTGCCAGAGCCCTTTCTCAACACCTGAAATAATCCAGATTTTATTATTTCGAGAAATAAAAATACTTTGTGTTTTGATCCATTCACATTTTTATTAACCAACTAGTTTCGGCAACAACTAGTTGGTTAATAAAAATGTGAGTGGATCAAAACACAAAGTATTTTTATTTCTTGAAATAATATATCAATATGATCCACAAAGTTAATGCTTTCAATATTCAAAAAAATCCAGATTTTGTTAGATTATAATATTTTACATTTTCAATACCATTTTGTTAATTTTCTGGTTTATTATAGCGTTTGTCATTTAATTAAGTAGATTAGCTCTTACCTCATCTGGTTCCTGAGGAATGATGGTACACAGGGCAAAAATAAACGGGTGGACATATTTCATATACAAGTAGTAAGTAGCAACGGCATCAGACACTGAATAATTGGATAACACCTGTAAAAATAAAAATAAAAAATCTTACAGAT
Organism: Brachycentrus maculatus; assembly: GCF_059751285.1. NCBI lineage: Eukaryota > Metazoa > Arthropoda > Insecta > Trichoptera > Brachycentridae > Brachycentrus > Brachycentrus maculatus. The sequence goes on from NW_028280858.1 coordinate 576,716, forward strand.
GTCTCAGAGATGAAGCGGAGGAAATAGAGAAGTGTTTTGGCATTTACAAGGCTTACGGCCTATCATTGGCTGGCTTAATGGATCAATTTATATACTAGTTAAACATTCGCCACTCTGCCCATGTTTAAACATCCATAACATCATTTTTGTGACTTGTATTTATTCAATATACATGAGCCCATTTACAAACGAGTTGGCTGCGACATCTAATGAGATTTTCGTGAAGTAGAGTGAATCCTCTGCGAGACATCTCTGACATAACAATCCCCCGGGTGATAAATCTAATATTTATATGCTTGCAAAGATTAGATATATTTAAAATATTGTCAATGAAGCAACATATATTTATACATAAGTTAGTTAAGAGAACGATTATTTGAATTTTTCCACAATTTGAAAAGTAGAATGATATTTTGAATTTTACAATGATGTTTTCTGTCAATTCTAAGCATCGTTCGTCATCATCTTATGATATTTTTGCACATTTCGCTCACTCCTTTCAAGAATGTCATGGAGAACGTTTTTAAAGTTTACAAATATAATACAAAGTATCAAAAATAAATATCAAGCCACTTATTGAACTTTTTACTGTGCAGCAGATCTTTTTAGGTAAAACCTGAAGGTTTATTCTCCATTTGAAAAATATTAAGTTTATTTTTAAAAAAATAATTAAACAATACCTTTTCTTCAAAATGCAAAAACAACACTTTCTGCCCTGTAGCGGGTAAATATTAAGTTTAAAATATGCCGCTTTTGCTGGGATATAGTACATTTTCTGGGCATTCCGAAAACATGCACAACTGAAAATTGACGATTTTTTATTTATGAAGTTCTTGAAAGGAGTGAGCGATTTGCGATTTCAAGGCTCACCCGACAATGGGACAGGATCAAAATAAAGGGATACTTTTTATTTTATGCACTACCAATCGGATGTCAGAAGATCAATAAATATAAGACCCTTACCTGTGGTTGTTCTACAGCCATCTTACACATATCCTCAGGATCTAATTCTACAGGATCATATCGAAGCTTTGCTTTGGCTACAGCCTTCAGGCCTTGTGAACCAACCGGCAAATAGGAATCTCGTTTTACCCAACTGAAAAATGTAAATCGAGATTATTATAATTTAAAAAAAATTAACCCTCATCCGCACCAGATGGTGCATAGGGCACTGCATCATTTATATGATGCAGTGCAGTGCTTATGCGCAGTGTTATTTTGATCGTTAACACATGAAGGGAAGGTGATCAGCCCCCCGCTTCAGGTACCAGTCCAAGGTTATATTGAATAAATATGTATTAGAGTTATTAAAAACTCACTTACATTTATTAAACCCCCCTTGGAAATCGAACCCGGGACCTCCAGTACGATAGTCAAGTATATTACATTAGCAATGTAGTATTTATAATTTCTTTTGTTTACATTTCACTTCTCATAATTTTATGGTGCATACATTATTTTTTTATAGGATAAATAAAGTTCTTATTGTAAATACACAAATATTTCAATTTGATACCATATTGTATGTTATTAAAATACAAATAGTAAATTGTGGTAGAGTGGGCTCGAACCCAGAAATGCAGTGTCTACAGTATTAACCACGGGACTACAACTCGATTTACATATATGTACTTGAATAATAAATAACATAATTTTTAAAAAACAAAGTGCAGGTTTTAAATTAAAATTAGTTTTGTTTATAAAATATTTATGTCAATCATTCAGAGATCTCAAAAACTAGGATAGTTTAACTACCAGGCAAAATGGGTTGTGTCCTAACTGTATTATGTAATTAGATGCTGTATCATTCAACACTTAGATTACATTGATATATTGACTTATACTCGGTATGATAAAAAAGTAACTACTAATTTTATTAACATTTTTGTAAAAAAAAATAAGTAAAAATTAACTGTTTATCTTGATGAATATTTTACCAGAAACAGTCCATGTGCATAGCGGGCCTACAAAGGTATGATCCTTCTCTCAAGTTCTGTTTAGAAAATCCAATTTCCTTTTTCATATTCAAACCATGAATTAATGCCCGTGCTTCCACAAATGGCCAATCAAAGAAGTCACCTACAATTTTTTTTTTTTAATTTTAGTTTTCAATAAGTAAAGATATAATGATTGAATATGTATAATAATATTATTAAAATAGGTAATTTTTATCTTAACACACTTGGGACGGGAAAGTTATTTCTAGCCATTCGGTCGATTGATGCTTAAGGACGGAAAGGGTATTTTTATCTTCTGTGCCTGCCTCAAAGTCAGAAAAGAAAGAATTACACATTCAATATTTTTATATGAATATTATGTATCAATCTCTTTGTTAAGGTCTTAACTATATGTACATAATTATCGAATTACATCGCCAGTGTCTACAGGCGTAAAGAGCACCTGTCCGAAATGTGTTAAAATGTAAGTACCATTAATAAATAGTTATTTTTACCGTTGTATGTTACAAATATGTGAGGTTTCACGTCTAAAATGTGATCAAAAAATTTCTGCAATAATGCCAATTCATTTTCTTCATTGAAGACTATAAACATTCTGTAACATAAATACAAAATTGTAAATTATTTTCGCTGTACATTGTATCCATTAATCCCTCCTCAAAGTACCCATGGCTTTGTGTCAGATGCCTCTAGGTAACAGACACCTTTACATTTTTATCATCAAACTGATGTGAAAAACTATCACTGTCACTTTTACTTTATAGTATAGTACATATTAGTCTTTGAATTCTCCTTCACGATGTTATCAAATCGCTTTCAACTGAAACTGGACCAGAATTAACTCCCGTTTCATTATCGTTTTCCATATACAGTATTTGTGTTATTATAACGATATTTGTTTTATTTTATACAAAATCACTACACTCAATTATAAACATCTCACAATGGTGGATATGTAAAGACTGCTGTGATATTCTTCAAATAAATACATATTTGCGCGTTACGGTTACTCAACAATATGCAAATGATTGATATAAATATAATACATAACTAAATACAAATAATTATTTTTTATTCATTAATTACTGGCACCCCTACCTGCGACGTTCTTAGTCCCGACTGGAAGTTGAAATGAACTCAAAGCTCGCCGCCAGCGCGAGTCATTAAGTTTGCTGTTTTTTTGCGCATGGCATAAAAAGTGTGGTTAAGAAACATGCGGAATTTACTTGATATATTAATCTTTTGTATAAGTTGCGTGCATTTAGCTAACCAAAATCTTTTATATAGTTTTGTCTTGCAAAAGATGCCTGAACAATGGCAAACAGTTGTGCATGAATTACCTTACTCATTTTTATTTGCAATTATTTGTGGTAAACTCTCGGTCTTTCTAGCATGATATGCGCAAAAGTCCTGGTAGCCAAAGGGATATATACTACCTCAAGGGCGCTTTCTATATTATACAAACACTACAATCGTAGCATTCATTTATAGTACTATCACGTATGTAGGTATGATTTTCTTAGGCTTCATTTTTTACCATCACTATTAAATATCAAATACGTAAACTTGCTTACACTAAGTAATGATTATAAGATGGAAGAAAAAACAATTATTGCTTATAGAATATTGTAATGATTTTTTACCAAAAACATGTACAAAAAATTAAAGATTATGGTATGCAGTAATGAAACGCACTATCTACATCACTATATAAATGCAAACTTCGGATACTTACCCTTCAAATTCTGGTTTAGGTGTGTATTCAAAATCTTCCACATTCGTAGAAATGATTTCTCTATTAGTTATCAAATATCCCTGGCCATCGATCATGTAAGAAATCATCATTATTTGGTCGGTTTGGTTGTCGGGAAACTTGAGCGGTAGTTTAGTTGTTTCAATATCAAATGCTAGAACAATAGGGTCGGGTCGCTCTAGTAGGTCGTCCCTTTTAGTAATTATAGGATGCTCCGTGCTCGTTCCCCTCGGTTTCACGTTGTACCAAGAACCGCAGAATATCTTAATATCTATGGACACTCTCACGTGATAAGGGACGTCATGCTCTCTAAAAGAAAATATAACAAGAAAAAAGATGATTTAAATCAAAATAATTAAAGGTGCGTACAAATATTTATTTTTTAATGCAATGGTGGAGTTTCAATTTCGGGAAGCGTTTGAGGCTCATTTAACTAAAACTGAGTGCGGCGTACGCGCCAGGCGTATACATCTAACATTTCCTCGTGTAGAATAAGCGCTAGGCGTGTTGGTTCATTGCAATGAGTCAAATGTCATAAAAGTATCATTGCGTAATTTAATGCATAGTCTTGACATAATATTTTATTTCAGTGTGTAATAAATTTTTAAAAACATCATGTATGAATGCATAATTTGCGAACATATTAACCATGATAACTCAGCATTATTCCCCTCGACCCATGTTTATACTTGCGTGTCCCAATGTGAGTATAAACATGAACCGCGCGAGAATGCTACACACAAATAAAACAGTGTAAACTAGTATGTACAAAAATAAATTTCATATTATTTCATATTTTTAATATAGTTTTAACATTTTGAAAATCGCTATTTTGTCAGCACCATGTTATTGTTTGTGAGATATTGAATGCAATGAATGTGTTAATATGTCAAGTTATTTAAATAATTTAGGAAACCATTTTCCAATGCCTTAATCAAAATACAAAATATCCCAGATAATCCGCTTTTCTGATCCTGGTAAATGAAAAGCGTGGGAGGTCTGTTTTACACCACTTAAAATTATAATCCTGGTGAAATGGTAGATGTACATACCTAATATCCAAGATGTTCTCCATGTGGTCAGTAGTTTTCTTAGCATGTTCCAAGGCTGCTGCACTAGTGAGAGCATTGGTCAACATTTCAGCATAGATGGTATCCGTTTTCTCTCTCTCCTTATTTTTATTAACGGCTGTGAGTACTTCTTTACGCACCTTCATCATGTCGTTGGTGGACATGAATGAAAGCTTTATGTAACTTTGTTTTAACCCTGACAAATGGTTTGCCTGGAAAATTTGCAAAAATTAAATGCCTTGAACAGTGGTCGAAATGAATGGAAGATTTAAAAAACTGCAGCGGTCCATTTTAAGATTGACAACTTGATCCCTTCTTTTCCATAAAAAAAATCACACATCCACGAGTGTTCTACAATTTTATTCTTAACTGTTGTATTAAGAAAGAAATTATACAATATCAATATAATATATATGAACATGTTTACGGAAAATTATATATAAAATATATGAAGTAAATAAATAATTCTTTATCATAATCAATCAGTAATCGCCTTCTGGTTGGTGATCTCATAATTTAAAAAAATGCATAATGGCTTGCAGTTCTGCAGTTGCCACCTTGTGCTATTTATTAAAGTTCCCGTGACGCAAAACTTTTTATATTATCTTCATTAAATTTTGTACACAAATTGTGGGAAATCATACATGTTGATTATGATGATGTGAGAATTTTTTTTACTTTTATATCATATATCAAACTGTCACACTATCACACTTCAGAAAATTTGGAAATAGAAAATAGACATTATGCTTTTTTTAATTTCAGAGAAATGTGATAAAGATATAATGTAAAAATGTAGCTCGGGACACTGCACTTACCAGGTCCAAATCTTCCTTTTCAATGGTCTCTATTTTGGCAATAACTCCAGCAAACTTTTTAGTGAGGAACATAATCACTTCTTGTTCACATTCTTTCCGTGCATTAATAAGGAAATAAGGCTGGTACGCGAGCGAGACTTTAAATCGAGATCCATCCATTTCAATAAAAAAGTAATCCATAGCTGCTATAAGTCTTCTGTCCTCGTCAAGAATTTCAGTCTAGAACAAAAATATTACATAAAAGAAAGTCATTTTGCACAAAAATATCCGAGATTTTTCTATATTTTTTTATTTTTTATATATTTACCGTGTGCATGTTCAGTAAAAAGCCAGTCCTTTCCCGGTGGTCGCGCAGTCTCTCAAAACCATATTTGGAGTCAATTTTGTCATTCTCCAACGCTATTCTAATTCTTGATTCAGAAGTATCTTCCCTAAATTTATAATTGTAATAATGTAAAAGTAAAATAAATTGTTAACAAACAGTTACCAAGTATTTTGAATACTCACCGATATCCAGAAGAAAATCCTTCGCCTTTAGACGATTCACCCTTTTCGGCGCGATACTTACCGGAGTTTTGTAATACCATTGTTACTTAATTTATAATATGGTTACAAATAATGTTTTCATTTCCCGTTAATAAAAACCGTAATCAGTGTTTTTAGCTAAATATAAACGTCAAACTGTCAAAGTTTAGGCGCGAATATTACGGACACTTTATGGTCATAATGTATAATATTTAATAGACATATGCATGAATCAGGTAAGTACTGTTAATGACAAATTACTCCATCAATGATTTTGATTCGTAAAGTTGGTGTTCTGAGATTTTTAGTTTTTGAATTCTTTGAATCTTTAAAAATGCTTATTTTCGGTTAAAGTCGGGTCGTGTTTTGAAATTTTCTTGACATTTTTATATCGAGAAGTTGTAAAAAGAACTAAATTCAGAATCTTTTTAACTTGATTGGGAATGCATTTACTTTGCAATATATACTTTTAAACATAAGGTATAATTTATAATACGCATTCTTGCTATATCTCCAAAAAGTTGACTGTTTACTGTGATATGTGTTCAAAGTTTTCATTGTTGATCTATGATGTACATTTTTTTAAAAGAAATTCATATGTTTTTGCTGAGCGTCTTGACGACCTTTTTAAAACGGTATTCGATAACGGTTTAAGTGTTTTTTTCAGCCTTAAAATGTCTAAAGATAGAGCTGGTCGTCGTTCCTCTATACTGAAGCCCCCGAAGGCGCGCCAACCCTTGTCAGAATTAGACCTGAAGCCTGCGGAAGAAGATGATGGGAATACTATGGAGACCTTGCGTAGTCGGAGGGTGTCTTTCTCTGCCACAAAAGGAGTCGCGTAAGTCACCTGGAAACAACTGTTGAATGATGTTATATTTTTCTTGAAGTGTCACTAAATGAAAAGTGATGAGTTCACACATCGCTCACTCCTTTCAAGAACGTCAAATCAAAATACTTGATTTTTCAGGAGAACGTTTTTAATGTTTAAGAAAATAATACAATGTATTAAAAATAAGTATCAAGCCACTTATTGAACTTTTTGCTGCGCAGCAAATCTTTTTAGGTAAAACCTGGAGGTTTTTTCTCCATTTGAAAAATATTTAATATATTTAAAAAAATAATTAAACAATACCTTTTCTTCAAAATGCAAAAACAACACTTTCTGCCCTGTAGCGGGTAAATATTAAGTTAAAAATATGCCTCTTTTGCTGGGATATAGTACATTTTCTGGGCATTCTGAAAACATGCACAACTGAAAATCGACAATTTTTGATTTATGACGTTCTTGAAAGGAGTGAGCGATATTTCATACATATGCGAACATTACTATCGTAGTTTACCTTTGTGGCTCTATAATCGTAAGTGTGTACGTTTGAATGACACATTTTTTATAGCAGTATTATAGAGTTGATATGCGAGTCAACAATCAATTTCCGTTATAAATTAATTTTTCAACAAAATTGATTTTTTAATTTTAATTTTAGACTTTTTACATCGGATCATGGAAATACTATATGGCACAATATCTACGAGGAGGCAAACAAACCTGATATTTCCGACTCCAGTGGACCGGCACATTACCAGCTCACCTTCTCCGACAATAACGCAGCCTGCTCTGGCGTCGTCAATAATGATAACAACGCTATGAAGGCGGGGGATGAATCCAATGAAAGTTACACTACTAACCACGATATAACATTTGCGGCTTTACCCGATGAGGATGACACCGAGGACCATTGTGTGGACATTCACGCCATGCTGACCGGCTTCAGTAAACCCATTGAAAAAGACATTCCCAATATCGTGTTTCACAACACACAACTCACTTTCTCCGATCACACCGAGGCCCTTATTAACTACAAAATATCTATGGATTCATCGAAAGATCCCCTTTCCATAGAAAACTCAAAGAGTGATTTCTCAAATCTTCACAATATGACTAATCAGCTCGCTGGTAATTCTACAGGACTGAAGCTAGATTTTACTAACATTCGAGCTAACGATGATTCCATCAATGAAAAAGATATCACTTTTAATGAATCAGAAATGTCAATCACGCAAGGAGTCCCCGTTCCCATCCAGGAAATCAAGCATGTGATAGTAAAAAAGAACTCTTTTGACCTATCACAGATTGAACAAAAAGTATCGGAAGACAATTGGGTGATAGATAAAGAGAATATCCAGATGCATCTTGTGCGCCAACAAAGTATAGAAATGGTCACTCAGAAAGTTGAAAAAGCTCAAGTTAATAGTACATCGTCCATTTTAGAACATTTCCAGAGAGATTTCGTTTTGACAGAGGAGAAGCTGATGGAGGATTGTCCTGTCACCATGAAGAGGACCCTCCCTGACAGTGGTTTAGACGATTCGTATATCCTACCTGATAAGAAAACGAGAGGTGTACCCGATGACATCCATCAACCCTTCCCAAACAGAAGGTGTACTGTTGTATTTGACCAAAATAATTCTGACTGTAATATGTCTATGACTCTTGTCGATAGAGGCTTGTATAACCGAGGTGTCTACGATGACAATATTCCAAGTAATGAATTCACGGATATGGATTCGAAAAACATTAAGACAATGTCTCGAAGAACAATGCATTTTGATCCAAATAATTCTGAATGCAACATGTCAATGACCGTCTGTCAAGATGATATATTCAATAAAAACCCTAATGATTTAATTCAGCAAGATTTAGATAGTAAACCAAATACAGACGGCATTAATAATGTTTCTCTTTTGGGAGATTTTAGTCAATTCCAGAAGGATTTACTAAATAATCCTTTATCTGGTTTTTCTAAACCTAAAAGTAACAATGTTGTGCAGGGCCCCATATTAGATAAAATAACTTCAAATATTATAAAAGAAAGTGAAAAAAATATCATTTCAAAATATGATTCTCCGTGTCAGAGTGAAGAAAGTATTTTTAATAGCAATCAGCAAAATCTGAAATCAAGTAGAAATACTATAATAAAAAATGTCAGTATAAAGGCAGAAATAAAGGAAGAATGCGCTTATAACCTAGCAGATATAAAAAATGGAAACACCGATGAATACTTCAATATAGATATCAAACATGAGACTGATATTCAGCCAATGAGCTGTATAATTCCTGATACTTTTGATAATAGAAGAAAAACTATTAACTTTGAAAAAGATAATCCTGAATCTAACATGTCAATAACTAGTATGATACCTAATGCCCCAGACAACAAAAGAAAAACAATCAATTTTGAGAAAGAGAATCCTGAATCAAACATGTCAATGACTAGTGTAATACCTAATGTTTTAGACAACAGAAGGAAAACAATTAATTTTGAGAAAGAGAATCCTGAATCAAACATGTCAATGACTAGTGTGATACCTAATTCCGCAGACAACAGAAGGAAAACAATCAATTTTGAGAAAGAGAATCCTGAATCAAACATGTCAATGACTAGTGTAATACCTAATGTTTTAGACAACAGAAGGAAAACAATCAATTTTGAGAAAGAGAATCCTGAATCAAACATGTCAATGACTAGTGTAATACCTAATGTTTTAGACAACAGAAGGAAAACAATCAATTTTGAGAAAGAGAATCCTGAATCAAACATGTCAATGACTAGTGTGATACCTAATTCCGCAGACAACAGGAGGAAAACAATCAATTTTGAGAAAGAGAATCCTGAATCAAACATGTCAATGACTAGTGTAATACCTAATGTTTTAGACAACAGAAGGAAAGCAATCAATTTTGAGAAAGAGAATCCTGAATCAAACATGTCAATGACTAGTCTGATACCTAATTCCGCAGACAACAGAAGGAAAACAATCAATTTTGATAAAGAGAATCCTGAATCAAACATGTCAATGACTAGTGTAATACCTAATGTTTTAGACAACAGAAGGAAAACAATCAATTTTGAGAAAGAGAATCCTGAATCAAACATGTCAATGACTAGTGTAATACCTAATGTTTTAGACAACAGAAGGAAAACAATCAATTTTGAGAAAGAGAATCCTGAATCAAACATGTCAATGACTAGTGTAATACCTAATGTTATAGACAACAGAAGGAAAACAATCAATTTTGAGAAAGAGAATCCTGAATCAAACATGTCAATGACTAGTGTAATACCTAATGTTATAGACAACAGAAGGAAAACAATCAATTTTGAGAAAGAGAATCCTGAATCAAACATGTCAATGACTAGTGTAATACCTAATGTTTTAGACAACAGAAGGAAAACAATCAATTTTGAGAAAGAGAATCCTGAATCAAACATGTCAATGACTAGTGTGATACCTAATTCCGCAAACAACAGAAGGAAAACAATCAATTTTGAGAAAGAGAATCCTGAATCAAACATGTCAATGACTAGTGTAATATCTAATGTTTTAGACAACAGAAGGAAAACAATCAATTTTGAGAAAGAGAATCCTGAAACAAACATGTCAATGACTAGTGTGATACCTAATTCCGCAGACAACAGAAGGAAAACAATCAATTTTGATAAAGAGAATCCTGAATCAAACATGTCAATGACTAGTGTAATACCTAATGTTTTAGACAACAGAAGGAAAACAATCAATTTTGAGAAAGAGAATCCTGAATCAAACATGTCAATGACTAGTGTGATACCTAATGCCGCAGACAACAGTAGGAAAACAATCAATTTTGAGAAAGAGAATCCTGAATCAAACATGTCAATAACTAGTGTAATACCTAATGTTTTAGACAACAGAAGGAAAACGATTAATTTTGAGAAAGAGAATCCTGAATCAAACATGTCAATGACTAGTGTGATACCTAATGCATTAGACAACAGAAGGAAAACAATCAATTTTGAGAAAGAGAATCCTGAATCAAACATGTCAATGACTAGTGTAATACCTAATGCCGCAGACAACAGAAGGAAAACAATTAATTTTGAGAAAGAGAATCCTGAATCAAACATGTCAATGACTAGTGTAATACCTAATGTTTTAGACAACAGAAGGAAAACAATCAATTTTGAGAAAGAGAATCCTGAATCAAACATGTCAATGACTAGTGTGATACCTAATCTTGTAGACATCACAAGGGAAATAATCAATTTTGAAAAAGAGAATCCCGATTCAAATATGTTAATGTCTAGTATACCTCCCGTTGCCATTGACGCTAGAAGGTTGAATAAGTCGATTGTCAATATAAACAAAGGCTGTATGAATCAATCTAGTATTTATGGTATGGAAAATAGTAAATTAGACTGTTTGATGAATAAATCTGAAATGGAAACCCATACTGACAGTATTCTACCATCAATTGGTGTGGATGTTGCAAACAATACCAACCGTAACCCAATCAAGGAACTGGATTCATCGACCAATATGGATGTTAGTTATGCTTGTGTTAGTGAAAATCCAGCACACATGTTGCACATGCCTTCAGGGAATACATCTTATGGACAAGGGATGACTGATCATTGTAGTGTTTCACAACTATTACCTAGAAATGCTATGTGGGAGAGCAGAACTAACATGACCTGCACTAGTTTTGTTAATACTACAAGTCAGATTAATGAGACTAAATCTGTTTTGTTTGATCACCAACAATTTGACAGTAAAAAAATTATGAATTCCACTGAAAACTTTGGTACATATCGCAATACGTCTTTCCCCAGTGATGAGTCTATGATGAGCGCTCCAGATGGAAAATCTGCGTGCGATTTGAGCCTTCCAGTTTTAGAAGAATCGAAAATTGAAGTTGCACATAGTAATGTGCAGTTAAACACTTCAGATTGCCACATGTCTATCGATATCACACTTCCTTGTGTCGAAACTAGCAAGGAAGCTCTTATAGATGTTGATGTAATAGAAAATCAACCAGAAAATGAGAGTAATATTCAGTTCTTAAAGTTTAAGGATGATCACACAATCTTACCAAATAAAAGTACAATATCGATAAAAGGTGATTCTTTCTGTCGCACAATACCTCACTACCATGAAGAAATAGTTGATAGTTTATCTCCTGCTAAAAACAATACAAATATATTGATGAAAAGTTTGTTGAGCGAAGCGGTAACATTGAATAATTTAAAGTCACATTCGATCATAGATCCAAATTTGAAAATTACATTTGAAAACATAGACAATTCTGACAGGACAAAGAATGTAATTTCAACTGACAGGTCCCCTGAAATGAAGAAGTTAGACACGCCATGTGATACTGTCGGAAAGAGGAAATCAGATCATGAATTCACAGAAGCGCTAAATATTTCACAATCTAAAAAACAGAAAGTTCTACCGTCGGTGTGCTCTTGGCTAAAAGACAGTAATACAGAATGCCAAATCGAAACCCCCACTGCATCGGACATTTCTGCTGTGACTATCAACCACGAAATTGACACAATGACATACACTATAACAAAAAATGACATCATGAAAAACTGCTCACTGCCAGACACCGATGTAATAGATATTTTAGGGAGTGCATCTGATAAAATAAAGAAATTAGAAAATAACGGTGATAACCACAATCACTCGGATCATTTAATAGCCAACATATCCGATTTGTCTTTAGTGAATAGTTCCTTAGACAAGTCTGATAATAATCATCGTGAAAATGAACACACGCATAAAGCGAAATCTAAGGAAGAGATGGTGACTGAAAATAATGATGAAACTCAGAAACCCGGTCCTTTGAGTGAAGACAAACATGTTTCTGTGGAATGTGGATCTTCCAAAGTTACCGATGCAAGTCTCTGTGAGAGTGAAAAGTCTCTGTGTTGTGAAGAGTCACCGATAAAGGCAATACTGAGGAGATCAACCCTCCAGCCGACATTGCCCGCCGTTCCCTTAAAGCAAGACATTGAGGAGTTGCTGAAAGATCTTCAATTAGACAAGTAAGCATTGTTTATATTTGATAAATAAATGTTATTAGATTTTATAAGAAATTTCCATCTTTTTTCCGGAAATGATCTGGGAGAAGGGTCTTTAAGCCGGACTATGTAACTCTGGTGTTAGACTTTAACACAATAAGTTATTCACTCACTGACAATATTGCTTCCTACACCTTGTTGAGACCAGCTACGTAACGGATGAAATTTTCCTAATTATGGTGGTCTAATAGTTAAGAAAATGTTTATTTACAAAAAATAAAAATAAAACATTTAGTATGTCAGTGTGGTTTATGTAAATTTGAGTGGTGACTAGTTTTGGCAAATAGAACAGAATGGTTTCTCCTCTGTTAAATACATGAATATTTTCATAATTTCTCTTTCTCTTTTTTAAGGACATATCCAATGTCCTGGTAGTTTTATTGTTTTATCTATTTATCCTATATAAAAAGTCTTAGGGCGTTTGTGTACTACCCGGAATTACACGGAATTTTACCATCCGGCACGTCAGTTAGCATTTTAAAACGATGATTGGCTTGAATTGGCTTGTGCTTTTGTCCATTAATCGGTGCGTGAACACGTTGCGCGTAAATTTGATCACGCTAAACTGTCGTAGTCGCTTTCATTTTTCAAAACCGGATAGCGGGACGGTAAAATTCCATGTAGTGCACAAACACCCTTAAAATAGGACACTTGAGCTGTATATTATATATTAGTCCGCCTCCATAGTGTAGTGGGTTAGTGAATTTGGCTACCACGCTAGGGGTCCCGGGTTCGATTCCTACCATGGTCAAAATAAATATAACTGTTTTTCGCTCTAATATTTATTTAATACTAACCTGGACTGGTACCTCAAGCGCAGAACTGATCACGTTGCCTTCATATAATAAAACGATCAAGTTAGCATTGCACCAATTTGATGCAGCGCCCTACGCACCATAGAGTGCAGATAAGGATCAGTATATTATAACTTGTGTGCGGTATTGAACTAATTACCCAAACTGAATATAAATGACAAATTTTTGCTGCAAAATTGTTAGATTGAATTTGTTAATATTGTGCCACTTTTAATCTTCACAGTAGTTTGAAAATGCCATAACAAGGCGTAACAACTGTCACAAATTTCAGTTTTATGTATTTTTTATAATAAAATACAATTTAGTAGACTAAAAATCAAAGTTTGTTTTTAATATTTAATGGATAAATTAAAATGGAGTTCTACAAATTAAACGCTAAATCTATAAATCAATATGAAATATATGGTATACTTTTTGCTTAATTTTTTCTACTTTACAGTATGGTATATTGTGTAAAAAATATTTAATATAACTGCATTCCTAATTGGATATTTATTTTCAGAGATGTGTGTTCCTTGGCGCACGTGGAGGATAATGAGTGCATATTTTACCTGATGAGGGGAAGCATAAAGATGTCGGTTTTACTAGAATCATTGCACCAAGGAAGCAGTAACTTGATGCGGCCTATAACTAACGTCAGTTTAAACTCTACAAATGGTAAGTTTTATTTTCTTCCATGTTTACATTTGCTATCTTGACGCAATCTTTTTAGAAGAAAACTCTTTTAATTCCTCGACATATATTATTCTTAAATAATTCCTTTTCCATCAAAACTGCCGGACTCTGCCATGAATTACCTCTTTGCGTGGAAAATGCCACTTCTCTAACATCCTTCAAGAAACATCTATCCATACAAACCTTACTCTCCATGATCATTTCTCCCTTTTTCTACCTCTCTTTCCCCCCCCCCTCAACTTCTTACATGGTCCTAATTTTGTGCCTTCTTTTGTCATCATCAGTTTACAGTATTGTAATTACTCACTGTATGGTCTACCTCCATAGTGTAGTGGTTAGCTTATTAAGCTACTGTGGTGGAGGTGCCGGGTTCGATTCCCAGAAAGATCGAAATAAATATTAGTGATTTTTCACTCAAATTTCTTCAATATTACCCTGGGCTGGTATATGAAGCGCAGGAGTGATCGCCTTTCCTTCATGTAACTAACGATCAAGATAACACTGTCACTACGATGAAGTGCCCTATGCACCATTGGGTGCGGATAAGGGTTAGAAATTAACAATATGATAATGGCTAAACCCTTCCCCCTATTGTCATTGTTCCCACTGATAAGAAATAATAAATAAGAAACGGCTCCTAGCTCTTCTTCAACCTCCAACGTCCCAAGAACACAACTCTAAAATTTAGACTTAGCTTCACATACGGTGTTTGAAAATGATGTGGAATGAAACACGTGTCACAATATATTTTAAGAAATAGTGGTATTTACCAAGTAAAACAGAAATTAGAAACTGGAAATTGAATTTTTTTGATGCAGTTATCTTCAGCAACTTCAACCAGAAATTCCACTCGCTGGCCGTGAAGGTTGCCCTGTGGCGTCTGGATGGCTCCTCGCTGCGGACGGAGCACCCGCTGTGCTCCGACCTGCCCGCCCTCGTGGCCCGCTGCATCAGCACCATCCGGGACTCCTGGACCTGGTCCCACCGCTGTCACCTGCTGCACATCAAGCACAACCTGATCTTCCAGGATGACCGGTATGTGCCGACTTGTCCACACGCCCTTGATTTGTAGTCAATACTTTTTGCTTTTTCACCATGAATAGACTGAATGGCTATTGTGCACATTGTTGTCCGCCTCCGTAGTGTAATGGTCAGAACGCTCGGCTACCATTCTGGAGGTCCCGGGTTCGATTCCCAGGGGGGGGGGTCAAATAAATATAAGTAATTTTTTCACTCTAATATTTATTCAATATTACCCTGGATTGGCATCTGAAGCGGAGGGCTGATCACATTCATGAGTTAACGATCAAGATAACACTGCGTTTATATGATACAGTGCCCTATGCACCATTGGGGTGCGGATAAGGGGTTTGAAGATTTTGATGAAGGTTCGGTAAATGGGCCGAAAACAATATTCACCTGGATCCTCTTTTTCGATACGAAATTTTGTTCACCGATGAGGCACATTTTTAGTTAAACAACCATGTCAATAAGCAGAATTGTCGAATTTGCAGTGGAAAAAATCCCGGTAGCCTTTGTCGAGACACCCTTACAAGTCACTGTTTGGTGTGCTTTATAGGCAGGTGGAATCATTGGCCCATATTTTTTATAAGACGATGCCGGCCAGAATGTTACGGTCAATGTAGAGCCCTACAGAACCATGATTACTGACTTCTTCGTACCTCGTTGAACGGCATCGATGTGACAGAGCGGTGTGCGGTTTCATCAAGATGGCGCAACATGCCACACGGCGGGTACCACCATCAATTTACTGCGGGAAATTAGAATTTTTATATCTCAAAAAAAAACACCTCATATAAAGGATTACACTTTCTATCTAAATTTCATATGGCAAGAAAAAAATCCAATGTAGTGATATCATTGTGTGATTCCGATTTTGTATTTGCATAAATAACCCAGGAGTTGACTTGTTCCAGGGTCCAAAATCTATCCATCTAGTATCTAGGATTTAGATATTCATATTCCAAATACATTGATTAACCTGTGAAATACTTTCACTTCTTATTCTAAAAAACAAAACTTTTTTTCAGGTGGAGTTTTGAAATATGCAACGGCCGTCTCTTGACTGTTTTAGAAGTGGTAGTTCACTCTCCGCAATGCCTGCTGCCGCGTGTCAAACCTGACGATGTTCAAATCAACTTTGTCACCAACAGCCACCCCATAAAGAAATCTGCATTTGTTTCCGCAATAGAAAAGATCACTCCCACGTGGAACTACATTCCCGATCTCATCTCGGAACTGCACAAATTACTCTCAAGTCACAGCGGTTAAATGGCGCTAGCATTGTTTTGTTTTAAGAATAAATACAAACTAGGAAGTTATCTGAAATAGTTTTGTTTTTTGGTCCTCTAGTAAGTGAGATCTGTCAAATGCACAATAAGTAGAGGTTTTATCTTTTATTTGTGTATTCAAGTTTTCAGTACAGTGGAACCTCTCTCAACGAGTAATTTGTTTAACGAACAAAAAAAAGTGAAAAAGTGGCTCCCTTAACAAGCGACATTTTGCATAACAAGTTACAGAGAAAGTCCTTTTTTCACAACATTCACTTGTGAACCGTAAAAATAAAAAAATGTCCTTAACTAGTAAGATTCTGGAACAAATTATGCTTGTTCTGAGAGGTTCCACTGTACATATATAATATCATCAAATAATGGTGAGCTCCCTCTGAGAAATTTGTGGTGAAAATTCCATCGTTTGACATCACTTCTTGTTAATAAAATAAAGAAACACGCTGGCGGTCAAATACCTAATTAGTATTTACTTATCTGTAGAGGTATTACTATTATGTATTATTATTATATTGTATAATATTTTAAGAGGTCTTAGCCTTAAAATTTACTGCAAGTTTGCAAGCACTTTTTAAACAGATGATTAGAATTTTAACTTGCTGTGAGATCATTATTATTCGAGTATATTATCACGTTATTGAATGTGTGAGAACATAATTTCAAGATTTTTATCTTCAAAGTTTAGAATTGCTATGTATAAATTATTTATATTGTTAATAAACAAGATTCATTTTATAGTTCAATATTTAGAAAATCTTCAATTTGACATGGCTAGTTGAAAAAATAAATTTTTAATTAATGTTTTACTTACCAAATATCACTATTATTTACTTAGTAAATAGCGGTATTTACTAAGTAAGATATTAATAAAAAATGGATAGATTTTACCACAAAGTGACTGCCGAATCAATTTATGAAAAAATAAATATGTATTAAACATTTTTGCTTCACCTATCACATTCTCGATCAAAATTTGTAAAATGCAATAAGCCGGTAACCTTTCTTTAGATGTGACAATGCTACTCGTACCATTTTGTAAATATTCTTTATTTTTCCTTTTTAAGACATTTTTAGTATAATCAAGACAATCTGAAGTTATAATGTTGTTTGAATAAATTTCATAAAATTCTATATTTGTTTTATTTCGATTCTACCCTCAAAATGTAATTAAACCTTATACAGAATATGTGTACTGAATCGACCAATATTTGCACCCTTAAAAAAATTATTTATTTGCAAAATAAATAAATTTTTGTGTAATAACCCGAATGGGTAAGAGGTTAGTGTCCTAAATATAAACACTTGCGACTACGAAGTTCAATACTCTTGAACAGTGTAATACATGTCTGTCTATCGAGAGCTGTATTTAGAAAGTGCCTTGGGATTTTCGAACTTGCTGGGTCTGAAATTATAGAGAAAAGATAAGGCATTACCCACTTTAAATTATATATTAAATTTACTATGCCTTTCATCAGTTTTCGATAAGTTTTGTAAGGAAATTTAATGAATATTTGTTTTTTATGGAATAGAAGTAAAGTTATATTTATTTATACTATGAAATTAACACGTTATCTTTTCATTTTTAATGAAAATTTTTACTTGGTAAACAAAAGTGATTGGGATGTTGCTTCTTCTATAATGGACTTATTAGTTACCAACCAACTAACCTTAACAAAAGCAGACAAAGGTAACACAATCATTATATTAAACATGACATTAAAAAAGTCGAAGAATTCCTCCAAGACCCCATCTTCAGTATACAAAAAAATTGACCCGACCAGCAGAAATAGTGGTATTTACTAAGTAAAAATTTTGATTAATAATGGATAGGTTTTACCACAAAGTGACTGCCAAATCAATTAATGAAAAAATGTTATCTTTTCACTGTAATTCAAGCCCTTGTCATAAGAGAGAAGTGATCAAACATAAGCACTGCGAAAAGTGGTGTTTCCAATTGTGTTTCCGCCAAATACTTCAGTCTGACAACTTAGGTATCTTGCTTAATACATATTACACAATATGTATGACCTTAAAATCCCGCTGATTTGGCAAAATGGAATTTTATCAAGTAGGTCTGTATATTCTAAAATTATGTGATAATTCACCAATTCATCACATGACGGATTATTCACCCTGTGATATGGTCCAGCCAGGTAAGTGAAATGATCTTCGTGTACACAATGATTCCTTGAGCCAAAATGTTTTTAAAAATACAATATGTATCTATATACCCTATGGTAGGGCTTAAATTTGGTTAAGAAATGAAAAAAGAATACACAAAGATATGTTAATTTTATTAACAAAAATAGTTCAATTCATGTACAGAAAACTACTCTAAACTGAGTATTAAAAAATAATAAGTAGAGATTCTGAAGACAGTGTAAATATTTTTTTTACATAATTTAAATATATATCTGTACATAGAAATTTTTATTTGTTAGTATGTAAATACATAGTACATGTCAGTTAAAGCATTTTTTATACATCTCTAAAATAAAGTTTACAATTCACAGTTAATAAAAAATTATAATGTGTCAAAAATAAATTATTGTAAGAGAGCTTGCAGTTGAGTTAACGCAAAAGCATTCATTATCACATATTTTAATATTTGGCACTACACACTATGCCCTATATATATAAATATACATAAATAGGTTAGGTGAGTATAAATGAAAGCGAGTTACATACATATTGATATTAATATGCAAAAATTATCCAGACTATAATTGAATGCTTTCAACAAAATAATTACTTTTAAGATTAGATAGAGTATTCTTTATTCGAAAAACATATATTTGGCACATAAAAGATATTCAAAAAGATCTTTCTTCCGAGGACGTATACAATTTCCAAAACAAAATATCATAAATTAGATAGATTAGTTGAAAACTTTGTTGAAATAAATTGATCAAATAAATATTTAAAAAAAAGAGTACTTTTAAAACAAACATGTTATTTGCGCGTTAAGCAGATTTGATTTTATTTTTATTTTTTAATATTCTACAAAGATAACCTACATGAGTTAATAAACATGGGTGACTTTTAACACGATTATCAGCGAATTGAAAATATATTTACATACTACGTTTTATTGCTTCGCTTTATTATTATACATTGTGTTGGAAAACAATTCTTATCCATACAAAGCTGTATTGATAATTTTATTTGATGATAATGGGATTTTTTATATTGTAAAATTTACAGTTTATTGTACATACAATACAATGATTTTGAGTAAAATAAGTAAGGAAGTTAAGGCTATTTTTATATGACAGAACTGGAAGCCATCATGTTGACACCACAAGTCCCATCTCCTCTGTAGACTCTGTAGTAACCCCTTTCTCCCCAAGAAGGTCCCCAAGAGTTTTTAATCGTCCAGAATGGCATCTTTTTCTTAAAGATTGGATAAGCTAGAAATATAAAAATTAAACAATTGAAAAAATCTGCAAAAAATAAACAAACAACATAATAAAATTTAATCACGACACATACTGTGCATTCCATATCCGACAATAAGAACACCATGATCCAAGTTACTCGGACTGCACAAGAACTTAAGCGGATGTGAGACACCGCCCATGTAGAACTGCATAGCGTTGGCATTTATTCCTGAAAATAAAATTATGTTAGGAAACAAAATAAAACAGATTGCACTCAAACATTGGATTTAACTGCCACGGGCTATATATGTATAAAGATATATTATAGATGTCTCAAGAGATATAACTTTTAGGGATTCGAGGAATAATGGGCATAATGATGAATGCTACAAAGTGAACACTTAAGGCAACCAATGACGAATCATGAGCTCTGACTGCCATATATCTTTCAAAGCCGATAAATCATTGATGCCAAGCATGATGCTGTGTAGTTTCAGTTAGTACAAGTACTAACAAGCTGTTGGTCAAGAACAACAGTCATAATGATTAACATAAAGTGACATCTTCACAGTGTAGTACAACTAATTGGAAGTTTAAATGATTTATGTAATAAATCATTTTAAAAAATTACATTTTTGTTGAAAATCAATTATACTACCTCTAAATATTTTTTTTACGTAATTCATTTAAAAAATGTATAGTATTCACATGTCTGATATATAAATGAGTAGGTCAATATCAATTGAAATTTATTATTAGACCAATGATTTTTTGTGAAAGGATAAGGTCTTTTTTAAACTTACCTATAGAAATGGGGCCGTTTTGTAAAAGCCACTTTTGCATGTCAGTCTCATTCGAAGAAATATTGACAGCTCCAGATATCTGCACTCGGCTCAATGACTTGTTAAAGTGGCACTTCTCGTCTTCAGCATCGTAAGGATAATCAGTCTCCAGTTCCAACCCTCCGAGTTGTTCAATAGCCCTAAAATAAATTGGTTTATTAATCAGTTGAATATCACTGATCAAGAGAGAATAGAAGTCACATGGTAAGTATCCGAATGGATTATTTGCATTACTAATTCATTTTATTTCATCACCGAAAATTTGTTGCAAGAAATTTACAACTTTGGAAGCATATTTATTTTTGTACGTATATGAAGCTTAGCATATCAGAACACTATTCAAAAGATATGGATCAACATAGGCAACATTAGTTTTTCATTTTTACAAGATATTTTTAAAAAAATGTACTTATTTTTCATCTATCTATTTATTATCAAAACAGCAATTTTCATTGATCACTCGCTTACCATTTAACTTTAAAACTTATTTTTTTAAACAAATAAGCCACCTTGTAGATTAAGCCAACAATATGTGAGCAAAATTATGAAAAATAAACCTGTAAGCGTTATCTGGAAGTCCTCCATTGCATCCCTCGTCTAACTTATCACAGTCAACTAATTCTTGTTCCGACAAAGAAAGGAGATTCCCAGTTTTTATTTTCCATTGTCCTTCCACATTTCCTGAATAAATAACAAAAAATCAACTTAATAAAAAACATTCTTTATTATAAAATTCAGCTAAAAATGGTGTATATATTTGACAATAAAATAAACAGATAATTTTGGATACAAAAAGACATGGAAGGTTTTATATTTACCTGTTACACTGAATGCCCAACAGCTGCCACAAGATCCTTGATTTTTGACTTCGGTAACAGCGCCTTTGTCTCTCCAGTCAAATTCCGCAGGGATATCCTGAACATCAGGAATTTCGGCCATAGGCATCGGTATGTGATTCGGATTGAAAAGATCGGTACGGAGTCCCAAATATTGTGACCGGAACTCTTCTTGCGATAAGTCAGCAAAAATAGTCGCTCCATACTTAGCCGTACCTAATTCGTTCAAGTTAAGCTGTTCGACAGTTTCCATATTTGAACAGAAAATCTCAAAGCGCTTCTTGTACTCTGTTCTATTGTATCCGTACTGTTTTCCATGTAAAGCTATAAATCTATCAAACTGCTTCTGATATCCGACATACGTTTCTAACCATTGTCTTCCTTCCAGTTCTGTTTGCCTCTTGGAGCGAATAGAATTGTTGTCCATGTCGCAGGTTATTTTGATTACTCTGCCATTTGCCAACCACGGCCTGTCCCACACACTGGACACGCATATCTTATCTTTAGCGTCGTCCAAATAATCGCATTCTTCCACAAATTCTTGAGTTTTAGGACAGTTGCTCTCCTTCACGGTGAATGTTATCTTTGTTAATGTACCGGATACTACTTGCTTGGTTGCCGATTTAATATCTATTAATTTATGGTGATTATTGGACTCGGATGTCAAATCATATTCAGAAAGGGATATCTTTGCTAAATTCTTAATTTTAGGGTCATTTGCTTCCACTTGGGAAACTCCACCGGGAATACCTCTGGAGGTGCGATTACTTCTCTCCGGAGGCGACTTACTGGAACATTGCGACTTCACCACCTTCTCTTCTCCCGAAGATCTAACTTCCACTTGCACATGGCAAACCTTTATTTTGTCAGTTGCGAGCATTGTCGCACACTCTTCTACACTGTCTGATGATTCCTCGCATTTTGAAATTCCTACTCTAAGTTTCATGTGGAAGACGGTCGACGTTTGTTTTTCTTCTTTCCTCGAATCCAACACACGCAACAAAACTCTTTTGAGATTATCTTCGTCAAATTTATCCAACGTGTTGACGGCTAGATTGGCCAAACGTTGAACTTGTGCCTTATCTTCATTTGACCGGTTCGACACATTTAAGAGACTCCTTCTTTTGCGCACATTTAGAGGAGATATCACTTTCTTATCAGACTGTTCTTCTGAAGATTTACTTTCTTCCGAACTCTCGCTACTTGTTTTTGTTTTGACTCGGTCGGATGATTTTCGGTGTGGAGAAGTAATGATTTCTTCAGAAGACGAAGATGAACTATCGGAGTTGGAGTTTTTCTTATCAAATACTGGCGTAGAAAATTGAATACCGGTCTGAGTAGGTATTATTTCACTTTCTGTTATTTGCCCTTCTTGTATTTCCGATCCGGTATTAGACTCCGATACGCTTTGTTCCGGAACATAATTAGTATACAAATTTCCATTTACAGGTACTTGTTCTTGAGGTTTATCATCGTCTGGAAAAAATCCATAAAAATTCAAGAACCCGTCCAATGCCTGCTTTTTGTCTGCAGACATGGAAACGGAATGTTCAATATTTTCGGTTGTCAATTCACTTTGTATTTGGACAACTGGTTCGTAAGAAATAACTCTTTGGTCATCATTTCCCGAAGGAGCTATATAGCTCTGTGAATTTAGATCGCTTATTTGTTGATCAACTGACAATATTTCAGTTACAGGTGGTGACTGAACAAAACCAGCATCTTGTTTATTGATATTTGACTCGGTAATAATTTGCTCTTCCAGTGCTAAAAGTCTATCGGCAGATATCGGTGCTTCTGACTCCTGAGGTTTAGATGCTAGTAATTCGTGATTTTGAATAACTTGAATTATTTTGTTTGTAGAGGAATCACCATTTTCTGTTGTAGCAGGATTGAAATTGACATCTAACTCATTTTCCAAAGAGTTTTTAGTTTTCCCGACACCATCAGACAATGGAGTTAAAGCTTCACCATTGTCTCCAAATGAGTACTGTTCGGTACAGTTATTGAACATAACAGCTCGGAATTTAGATCCATTTGCCAATTTCAGCCATGGTTTTTCCAAGAATGTAATTTGACATACTTTAGTGGTGGAAGATTCACTTTCGCAAGTGTCGTCAGTTTGGCTTTTTACGCATGAAGTAGAATCAACTTCTAATAGCAAAATATAACGAACACCATTGACAATCTGAAATAAATGAAATGATTTATTAAAAAGTTGGAATTCCTACACTATAAAACAGTTTCATGTTTTTGGACATATTTGAGGTATAAAATGCAATTATTCTACATAATCCAAGTAGAATTTACCTGCGCCTGCCGTTGAACTCTCAAAATCTTATTCAGAGAATGTTTCTCTCCTGGCAAGTGTCTATCGAGATGTTGCAAAGCCCCATTAACCAAGTCAAGCACCCCATCAGCGTTGGGATTCACATCTGTAGGACAGTCAGCGCACCATGTACCTCCGTTATCACGACGCACTGCGATAAACTGCTCTCCTGATCCCACCTTAAAAGACACCAAACATATTTTATTATATTCTTTTCTATATATTACATTTTTCAATCACATATCTGTATCCATTTCACAACTCACTCTCTGTAAATGCAATTTATCTCATACACAGTAAATTAAAGAAAGTTCATACCAGATTATTTCCATTAAAAAATCATATTATAAATGAAAGAAAAAATGCAGTAGTACAAACAATGTTAAATCTGACATTTGGCTGATCATTTGGCCAACGGACATTAAGCCAAATGGACATTCAGACAAACGAAAATATGGTCAAGTAAACATATGATCAACAATTTTTTTAATTACTTAAAAACCCAACCTGTTAAAACCCAATAAATTATTTGTCAAAAACTAACCACATAAGAATGAGAAAAACTCAACCTCCACGATTAAAATTTCACAGTAAAGACAGTAAAAAAAATCTAACCTAACCTAACCTAACCTAACCTAACCTAACCTAACCTAACCTAACCTAACCTAACCACATAAGAATGAGAAAAACTCAACCTCCACGATTAAAATTTCACAGTAAAGACAGTAAAAAAAATCATTTATCAGTTCACAATTTCATTCGGTCAGATTCAAATTTACATATACCTTCTCGTGTGAAACATTTTTGACATACTAGCATCTCTATAATAAAATACAATAAATATAGATTTATATTATCCACTGACACTTCGTGATGGAATTGCATTTTTAATATATTATTAGATGAAATTCAAAATGTTCATTTACAAAAAATGCAAATCTATTATAACTTTATATAAAATCGTGCTCTCAATACAAAAAAACGTTTATAAAAAATATTTTTAAATCATACAATACTTAAATTCACTCAAATTAAATTAATTTCTCAATAAAATTATATCAAATCATGGTTATCAACTCCTGCGTTATTTTATATATAACATAACAATTTGTATAGCCTCCCACCAGTCTGATGATGTCGGTAACGACGAAACCCGGTCGCTGGTCAAATAAAAATAAAGTGGAAAAGCTAAAAATATTGGTTTTAATCTAATAATATATTACAATAAATATATCAGAAATAACAAAGTTTTTGCATAATATTACTTACATATTGATCATTCAGTTGTATTTCATGTGCCAGTTCAATTATCGGGGTGTAGAGTTCCGGTTTTTGAGAAACATCGTCTGTCACGAGTTCTTCTACATAATCGGGTTTTATTTCTTTGTGATACGGTTCGCATATTGTACTACCATCTACGATTCTCCACTCATCCAGGTCTGCCCTCCTTTGCTGAATTTGAGAACTACATTTTAACGAGCTGTGTTCACAAGTATTTTCACCGCATGACACATTAATAATGGCATCTATTGCGTATGTAATTTCTTCCACCTGCAAAAAAATACATCATAAGTAATATTGGTGACATGATGACAATAAAGAAAAGAATGATGCTCATCTTAGAAAACATTTTATCAGCAATAAGTAATTTTATCTATTAGATGCAGTCAAAATAGGCATTTCTGAATAGGTGGCTACGAAAGTAGAGGTTGGTGTCGAAAATGGTGTTGATCCTCAATGGAACATACCGTACAAAGAAAAAGAAGTTGTTAAATTACTGACTCAATAAATTAATACAGTAAAACCCCCCTACAACGTCGACATAGGTACTACTTTATCTTAGGGAATTTTATAAGGGTTAATGTTTTAAATTTAATTTTTACATTTTAACTAGCGGAAATTACTGTAATGAGTCATTTAAAATTGAAAAACAATTTCAAAACATTAACTTCCCTGTAACGTCCCTTCCGATTACATATATCAGCGTTATAGGGGAGTTTACTGTACATTACTTTCTGAGGCATTTTCATAATAGTCTCTGTAATATACCAAATCCTCAATTGTTGATTATGGAGTTCTACAAAACAAGCACCAATCTCAATCAAATATGAACGTGGATTTTTATGGTCACTGTTAACTTCTCAGAGAGTATGGACGATAGTGTTGCATTCACGCTCATAATTCATGGGCTGTTAATTTTTTAAATAGGACACTTATCTGCAATACCGATGGTTAAAAAACCACTAAGATCTCGTAACTTGCCAAAACTAACTAAATAACCATCACACCGCTTCGCCGCAGGGGTAGGCAGAGAGAATAGAACGCCACACCACTCTGTCTTTGTAAACATTCTTCGCCTCTTCCACATTCATAAAATTTCAAGAGAACATAATACACACGTCAACCCAAACAACAACAAAAAAGAATTCTTAAACCATTTCAATCAATATTTAATATTTGGTTTTATTTCTGATGACAAAATAATCACATTTTTTTCCATTTCAACAAAATTATTATAAGAAAGTTAAATGTTATTCCATTCTTCTAAGACAATGAAAAAAATAACAACGCATTAAGATTATTCTTAGAATCCATTCTCAAACAATTTAACATTCCCAATACGTTTATACAATATTCTCACCATAATGTATTTCTAAATGTCACATGCGTATGCAAAAATAATACTTAAAATTACATGTGATTATATTACGATAATAGTTAGCTCAACACCGAGGAAACATTACAGGTGAGTCATATTTTCTTACATACATTACTTTGAATAGAAAACAAGGAGTCAGTAAGTCACAAGCTTTATTCTCACAATTCTTACGTCATCAACAAAATTGCCGTAAGAAATTACACATTATTCTAATACATGTTTAAGACAATGACTAGTCACTAAGCCCGTATAGGATTCAGGTTATAATATAAAGATTGCAAATTGAAATACATGGTGTAATTAAAAA
This sequence comes from Brachycentrus maculatus, assembly GCF_059751285.1. Lineage (NCBI taxonomy): Eukaryota > Metazoa > Arthropoda > Insecta > Trichoptera > Brachycentridae > Brachycentrus > Brachycentrus maculatus. Next base: position 603,897 of record NW_028280858.1, read on the forward strand.
TTGTTCTTTGGTCGTAGAATTAATTACTTTATGTGCCCATTGTTTGATATGACACTCACTCTGACTCTGAACACAGGTCATGTTGATTAATCATATGAATTGTTTTTAAAAATATTATTTAAAATGAATTCATAATATTTGAGTGCATACCAAAATGATTGTTTTGAGTTATTACTAGCTGGCATTATCAGAAAATAATATGGAAACGGTAAATGGACATAATCGCTGTGTTAATAAAACAGACAAAAAATATGCTAAATAATAAATACAAGATGTTGGAGCTGTTCCATCTAACAAAGGAATTCATTTTTATTTTATTTATTTATGAAACGGTAAGTATTGAAAATTTTAAAATATATATATTCAATATTTCGTTCGTTCCTTGAGATTTGGACCGGATAAGCAGCAACACAAATCAAACAGAATCAATTGTACTTGAATTTCAAATAAGAATTTTTGGTTCTTAAGCATATTAGTATGTCAAATAAATTTCTCCTTAAATAACACCACATTTTTTTCCAAAGACAGACATAACAAGAGTGGTCATCTCACCTCAAATACAATCCTTCATTCAATAAAATACAGTGCCCTATGCATTACTAAGTAACAAAATTTAATTAAAACTAAAAATTGGTTAGTCTGCTTCCGCAGGGTCAATGCCTTATGGTCAAGATTCAACTCCCAGAGGGGTCTCTATTAATATTGACTGTTTTTACACAACATTTTAATATTTATGTTACTTGTAAGACAGATCATCTTACCTTCACATAACTTGCAATCAAAATAATTTTGCATTTGAATGTAACCTTGAACACGAGTTTTTATTACTCGACTACTTTTAATACTTTTTTCATGTTACATAAAATCTTTGAATGTGAATTACAACATGTATATCGGTCTATAATTAGTATTCTACGTACTTAGTGTAATAAATAAGTCTCATTTTAATGGTAATTACGCTTCCGCGCTAGAAATGATTTTATACATCTTTATAGGAAACAGGTACATTTAAAGTGATGAATCATCATACTATACAAAGAATATTTTCTTGAATAATTTTTACGACTTGTTGTCTTCACGATTACTGTTCAGAATAAAAATAACACAAGTAAACAAAAAAAAATCTCAAACTAGGCAACTTGCTAAAAAATCTGATAAACAATATTAATTTACAATTACTACAGAAACAACGCAATTAGGAGATACAAAGAGAACAATAGAAATAAAACTTTATACTCTTCCCCTGTACACTACTAATTTTATAATTTTGATTAGTGACATTTCTCATCTGGACCAGCAAAATATTTTTTGTAATTCTATCTTCAGTCGCAATCATTTGATAAACCAGCATATGTTTTATAATGGACCAATTACAATCCCCAAGGGAGCAAATGTCCATTGAGGAGATAAATTTTAGATTTTTAATATAAAACTGTTTTATGTGTGAAATCTTCATATGTTTTTTAAAATCCTCATCCACGTTCAATATAAAATAGGGCACTGCATCATATTGCTACAGTGTTATCTTGATCATTCACACACATCAAGGTCATCATTCCTGCAATTCAGGTTCACCAGACCAGGATTATATCAAACCAATATTAACTAAGTAACCATCCCAACGTTTTCTGCAGGGGTAGGCAAAGAGAATAGAAAGCCACACCAATGTCTTTGCAAACAGTTTTCACCTCTTCCATATTCTTACATCTTCTCATACATACACGCCGATTATTCCGGCTCCTGACCTGACCACGTTTAAGTACATATTTGAAATACTCCATCATGCCAAGTTTTCCTCGGCCTTCCTCTGCTTCTATTAGCAACCACATTCGCCTCATAATTTTTTTTTACTATCCTTTTTTACTCATTCGATTCATGTGCAAACAAACATATATTTAAGTAAAAAATTACTTTTTCTCTCAAAATCAAATTTTTTGAAAAAAGTATAAGTGATTTTTCATGCTGCTGGGAATCAAATTCAGGACCTCCAGCATGGCGACTCATACGCACTAACATCACAGTTAATTTAATATCGAGAATAAACTTTTACAATTCTGTAAATATTAAAAAAAATATATATATCATTTTTTCTGTCTCTCCGACCTCTACAATCTCTCTGCACATTAAATATAATTGTTTTTGCATCTATCAGTAGGTGGTACATGTTTATCAATAAAAAAATACTCAAAGCGATAAAAAATGAAAACACCTCAAAAACAACCAACAAATATTGCCAGCTAATCAGAGTCAATAGTGGGTACTCTGTACTATAAAAATATATTGTATTGTTTATGTACGATTGTGAAAATTCGTAGCTACATAGTTATGTACTTCAGTTGAAGTACATAAAAATTGCAAAATTGAAATTAAATACAACAGGCTCAGCATATAAACTTTATTGCAATTTTAAAAAAGTAGTTGGAAAAAAAGAAGCGGAGAAAGACCGAGGAAAACTTGGCACAATCAGGTATGTCAAATACTTGAGAGCGCCCGGGTCAGGAGTCGAAATAGATGTGGAAGAGGCGAAGAATGTTTGCAAAGACAGGGTGGTATGGCGTTCTATTATCTCTGCCTACCTCTGCGGAGAAGCGGTGTGATGGTTAGTTAGTTAGTTAGAAATTTTAAAATACCTGAAAACCAACCAACAAATATTGCCAACTAATCACAATTTAAAGAAGGTACTCTGTATTTTAAAAGGTATGGTTAGATAAACATAATATGCCAAGGATGATTTTACATTCCAGTACATTATTTATGTCTGATTGTGAAAATTCGTAACTGCAAAACTGAAGTACATAAACATTGCGAAATTGAAATGAAATCCAGGCTCAGCCTTAAATTCAGCATATTATTGCAATTTAAAAATATCTAAATATTTTGAAATATATAATTTTTTAAGAATGTTCATAACACTTTTTTGTTTGTGCAAAGAGATGTTGACACCTCTTTATTATAATTAAGCTGCTCTCATCGAAAACGTCAGTCAGACGTTAACTGAATTTAAAAATATAAATTACTGATTCAAATCTGAATTATAAAAAATAATATGAAACATTTGTGTGTTGGCATTGGCAAGCATCAATAAAATATATCAACTTATCAAATGAAATTGTTTATAAATTGAAACAAAAAGTAATGCAATAAATAATTGGTTTTAACTTAAATAAATTCATGTACCGTTCATAACAAATCTACAGCAAAAAAAAATTATAAAATTTTTTTAAAAATTATTTTACATAGATATTTTTTTTTTTAATTATATGTATTACGGCTCTTTAGGCATAGCCTGTGTTGAGCAGAAATACTTACATGTTAATACAATAAAAAATATATATTTCTAGATTTTATACATTACATACAATAGATACAATAACAATTTACAGTAGAAAGGTTTTACAATAAAAAAATTATGCCTGGACTTTAATTAATCATCTTTCCACTTTGCCCCTATCAACGAGAAGCAACCATCGACGGACACCTTTAAAACGTGATCACTTTTGGAATTCTTAATGGTTACGAGCAGCAAGTTCAATATCTTTGTTTTATGTATTTGAATAATGAATTATATCAAAATAGATAAGAATATTTATAAGTATGTATCATATACTGTAATAATAAAACATTATAAGTTCTTGGTAAAATAAATCTTATTTTACAAGGCGTAATAAAAAAAATACTATTATGTTATAGGTCAATGACACAGATAACGAACAAAACATTATCTTAGGCTACATAAATGTTAACTTTTTTTACATTTAATACTCTGCGTAACCAGTTAAAATCATAAAATAAAATTTATAAATATCATCACTAAAACAATATACTTATAAAATCCCATTTCAGAACCTGTGTCCTTCTGATATAAGTGGAATTAAACTATAATTTATAAATAAATTTTATTATAGTTTAAAAAAATCTTTGACATTCATTTAAGTTAGATATTATGGGTTGTGGTACCGTGGTTAGTGTCGCGGATTCTTAAGTCAGAGTTTATCGGTTCGAACCCACTCTACCACGATTTGATACCTATTTCTAATAATGAGCCGCTTAGGCTCACAGAAAATAGTAAGAAATTGAAATATTTATGTAAATAATAAAAAAAAAACAAATATTTTTCTTTTTTTATTAAAAATTATTAAAAAATAATGATTTTCTTAAGTTTTGTTAAAAAAAATCCTACTGTGAATTCATACATCTCAATTTGACACAATTTTGCAAGACCTTCTCATAACATCAACTTAAATGTTTTTTAAACATGTTTATCGAAAAATTAAATAACTTTAAAAAATCGTAAGGCTGTTATGCTGTCGGCGGGAACATTTGGGGAATTGTTAAAATATTTATATCAAGCAATTTGCTGGGCATCAAATTTACCCATCACATAAAATCATTATTTAATGGTAGTTTCTTGGCTACACCACAAATTTGTCCTTTGGATATGGTCATATTTCTATATGCTGAGGTGAATTTTTGCAATCAAAGTGGATTTTTTTATTACTTATTTTTAAAATATTATTGTTTATAGATGCTGTTGGGTATCGTTGCCAAAAATAAGTTTTTAGTGGTATTTTTTCACAGTTATATGTTAAATACACTGAATATGAGGAAAAAAATGGTACATGCTACATATATTTAAATTCAGTACCTATATTATGTTTACATGGTTCAGAAAGTCGAAATGCACCCATTAAAAATACGTTTTTGGTGTTGCTTAAGCTGTTAAAATTTAATATGACATCATTTCTTTGTTGTGTTTATCCACATCCTTCTAGAGATAACCTTTCTGATTAATTAAATCAGCATCCAATAAATGTTCTAAGAGGTAAAAAAAAATATATATATAATTTTAGGCATACCGATTTCTGCGCGTTGGTAACAACACCACCCTCATATTTATATGCCTGATCAGGAAGATTGTTGAGATAATCAATTAACGTTGTAACAAATTTGTTGTCAGCATTCACAACATTTTGGGAACGAATCACATTGAAAATGAAAAAAAATAAAACCAAGCGTATCACGCAAGACACCGGTGAACGATGCATTTTAGACAACTGAATGTTTAAAACACTGCCATAAGCTGAGCTCAATAAATTCACACAATAATGAGAAATGACGTATGACGAACAATCTAAACACACCGCAACAATGACGAATAGTACCAATATGTGGACGATAGACAATATTGGGCAATATGTCAAAAGTTGACAAGTTTGTAAACATGACAAACTTATCAATATAGCTTTGATGCATATGTTGGGTTTCCGAATTCAGAATTTTCAGATTCGAATTTTTTTAATGAGGTACTTTTGGAAAATGTTTTTTTTATACTCTCATGTTGTACATGAACCATTTCGAACTTTCTGAAATCCCAAACAATTTTTTTGTTTGAAAAAAAATGAACGTGTTGCACACTTTTCAAAGGTTTTTTTTTTCATTAGATTAAATAAGCTAAAGAAACCAATGTATCAATCATGCACCACACGCTATATACACTAGTATTTAGAGCCAATCTCCCTCGGATGGAGTTTTGCCTTTTAAAAATATTTTTGAGAATTTGTTGTGCAGCTGAAAATTTTTAGCATATATGCAAAAAATAATATTTTTGAGTGATACAAGTAGGTGCTGCATAATGCGAATTTGTTGCTTCACAAAATTATATTTACTATCTTATCATCACGTCGTTCCGCAGCAGAGGTAGGTAGAGAAAATAATTTGCCACACCAATCTGTCTTCGCTAACAATTATTCACTTTTCCACATTTATGAACCTCCTCATACATAACCGCCGATTATTCCAACTCCTATCCTGACCACTTTTAAGTATTTGAATACTTAGTTTTTCTCGGTCTTCTTCTGCTTCTATTACCAACCTCATTCCCCTCATAAATTTGTTTTACTTTTCTTCCTTTACTCATTCGATTTTTAAATTATTTCTTTGGATGACCACTATTTTTGTCCCATCTAATGGTGACAGAACTAAATTTAAAAAAAAAAAATTGTCCGAAAAAAAAGTGTGGTTTAAGAATTCGAAAATTCCGAAAGCGGAATATGACTGTCTGCTGGTAGGCTTAAAATGATGTCTGATAAAAAATCTTTACATATGCCATATTCAAATTCGTCGAAATCTTCTGCCAGTCCGCCGAAGACTTAACTAATTTGTAAATTTGTATTGCAGTCAGCGTTCATCTATTCCGTCGGAATTTCTGGGACCTGGATTTGTCGTTTTCCTTGTGATTTGTGTTTTTTGTATTTGTTTTTGTTTGATTTGGTCGCTCGGTGGTGATGACGAAAACCAAAACCACATAATAAGCTAAACATTACTGTGTACCTTGATAATTCGAGACAGTAAATATGACGGAGGTTCAATTACAAGAGTTTAAATTAGATCCTGACTGTGAGCTGAGGTTTGAGGTCGAATCAAAAAATGAAAAAGTGATTCTCGAGGTAAGTTAAAAAGTTTAGTATATACAGATTTCTTTATTTCTTCCATACCGTATTGACAGAAAGCGGGAAGATAACCTCGTGTCATTTGAATTTTGTATTTATTTATATTGTAAACAACCATAACGAGGAAATTTTGTCATAATAGTAAATATCTGTCTTATGTTTATTTTTTCGTTTGGTTTAAAACGCCATTGTTTATAGTTAGTAATTTTATTATATTTAGTAATTATAACTCATTTCCGATAATAATTATAAAATTTGATGATTTATATAGCGCTATTTTCGTAAAATACAATCTCAAAGGCGCTTATACATGTATGGATTATGATATGAAAATGAAAATGATGAATTAAAAAAATAATTAATAAAAACGTCGTCAATCGGCTGAGTCGTAAGGGGGGAAAGTGGAGCCGCCGTATTATTGCGTCTTTTTGGGGTGGAGCATGGCCAAGATGTTGGGCAGGACGTCTCCATGTGCAATGATAATTCCGGAGAGCAGCTTCTTGAGCTCCCGTCATTGTGGATTTTCAACTGCAGATGGCGAGGGGTAATGCTGGTCTTCTTGTTGTCTCTGGTGATATTGCCGGGCATCTCCAACACCTTGGTACCCAGGTACTCCATGATGGCGGTGAGGTATACGGGCGCACGAGCCCCAACTTTCTCAGCGTAGTAGATGCAAGCTGTGGTGTGTTTAAAATTGCTCCTGTATTCCATAAAATTTAACAATTTTATGTATTTTTTACTGCAAGGATATTTTTTCATGAAGCTTTAATAATGAATTGTACAAATAGAAGTTGGAGTAACCACATGTTTTTGGATCGCTATTGTCTATTATATACACTTGGGTCTGTTTTTATGCGGATCTTTTTCATGCGATTTTGAAGTTGTGCGATTTTCAAATGTAATGGAATCTATCCCTTTTTTTTATATGTAGTTCAAGTCTTTTTTATGCAAATTCGGATAAAAAAATCTAAAATATAGACTAGTGCAGGTTACAACCGTTAAAGTGTGATTGTGTCACTAGCACAAAGTTAAGCTCAAATCTTACATCGTATTCAAGAGATGCTTTATTGGAAAAAAAACAGAAAAAGCACTTGTAGTTTGTATAGAAGATTTATCTCAAAAACGATTTCCCATATGTGGATAAGGAAAAAGCTCTTCTGTTTTTATTTTATGATTTTTTTACAAACTTTTTTATGCGATTTTTGGTACATTATATCATTTTGATTTGAAGTTACACGGTTTTTTAAAATAATGGAACCTATCCCTCAGTTTTGTATCTACTTTCAGACTTTTTTTATGCAATTTTTTTTATGCGTGGAATTTATCTATCGCACAAAAAGAGACCCAAGTGTACACTACATTAACAAGCTCGTAGGGATGCATTTATCACATGTTTTTTTCGACAGCAACTGCCCTCGAAAACAGTCCATTCTCGGATCTTTGAGAAATGGACCGCATCATGCAACAAGCTAACTTGAGTTGCGTTGCTGTATTGCATTATTGATGCATTTTTCTCAAGTAACAGCTAAACTTTAGAACTTTTTTCTATATATGCAAAAAATTACTGACTTAAGATGCAAATATCCGAGGGAATCTATTTAAACTTATGGAGCATCTTCAGCTGGCAGCTATACAGCACCAAGCCATAAGACTAACTAAAGCTCATATGATCCTATATTATGAACATCTAATGCTCACTACAGAAAATATTTGGCGTGAATTAATATTTTAAATACGACGAGGAGAGCTGACTTTAACAGTCTACAAAAATGATAAGTTTGGATGGAGCAAGAAAGGAAAAGATTGCTCATTTCTCATCAAAAATATGAGGCAAGTGTACTTAGCAATAGAAGCAGAGGAAGACCGAGGAAAACTTCCGTGATTGAGTATTTCAAATACTCAAAAGTGGTCAGGTCAGGAGCCGGAATAATCGGCGTGTGAAGAGATGCATAAATGTGGAAGGGGCAAAGATTGTTTGCAAATACAGATTAGTGTGGCATTCTATTCTCTGCCCACCCCTGTGGGAAGCGATGTGATAGTTGTTTATTAAAGTATATTTCACAGGTATATGTTATTAGGTAAAAACTTAGGTATTACCGCTGTCAAAAATTTTTCATGAGAAAGGAATTTGCCAAGCTACAATTTGTCTTCAGCAGCGCCTGCTCACTAAACACATCCTAGTTTTTATTGTAGTTTTTGGTTACGCTTCAAGTTTGCAAAACTTCAAAATAAATGTTAGACAACTCCACTTGCCCTAACCCATGGCGGATGAAACAAGTATCTGTTAACAAAATATAGCATGTTACAGCAGCTTACATTACATTTTATGTTTAAATAATTAAAAAAAAACAACAAAAAAGTTTAAAAAAACTGAAATTTATAAATGAGTTTTTCTCACTATGGAAGATTATCAGTTTTAACATTTGTTTATTTTTAAAAATATGATATTAAAATTGTGAAATTGTGTAATTATATTTGATTCATCAAGTCCATGTTTTTTGTTTGTTTGGCAGATTAAGAGTGGTCTTGCGGAATTATTTGGGACAGAGTTGTTCAAAGGAAAACTATATGAATTTCACACAGGGGCTAAAGTTGCCGTTTACACATGGCACGGATGTACAATCGAGTTAAGAGGCAAAACTGAGGTCAGCTACATTGCCAAGGAAACACCCATGGTAACTATGCAAGTATAGCTACTTTCACAAATTCAAGACATAGAAGACAAGAAAAACTGACGAAGAAACAACGGAGCATGTCATCAGGATTTTCTAATAACTCTTGGTTTATAACCATTATTATATAATGGCATATAGATCGGCTGTCCAAACTTAAAACACAGTAAGGGACATTTTTTTTGTAGTAGGTTTTTTTTGCATTATTGGATTAAGTAGAATCTACTTAGTCCAAAAATGCAAAAAAAACGTACTACAAAAAAATGTTCCTTACTGTGTTTTGAGTTTGGACAGCCATTATGTCATTATGGCCTATTTGCTTTCAGCCTTGTTACAAGAAATAACATATTACTAATCATAGTTATTATCAATGATTTTTAAAGTTTTATTTAGCAATGGAAGACTTTGTAACTTTTTAACTGATCGAAGCTTCATTACGGAATACGGTCTTATCTGTCAAGTTGACAGTGAAAACCATTATAGCATAAACTTGACTAGATGTAGATTCTACTGCAAACATTTGCTTTTATTATATGCCTATATCATTGGCTTCCAGGTAAATGCTTTTTCTTCACTAATTACTATACAGTGCTGCAGAGTACTATGTTTTAACGAGTCAAGAATAAGTCCAAAGGTTAAAAACTCGGTCAATGATAAGAAATCAGTTTAGTTTTGAAACAAATGAAAGTTTTTATATTTGTCTCAGTTGGCAGATTTTGTCAAAATTTGCTCAAAAATTCTCCTATTACTATAAATATTGTTTTTACTTGTGCAAATATTTTATTTACTCACATATACTCATGCGTAAAATCATACACACTCATGATAATGATTCACGTAATTGGCTTTACTTTAAAAAAATTATATAACCATATAGTGTTTTTTAAAAAATCTTTTTTTCCACTAGAAATAATATTTTCCACTAGCATAATAATTAGAATATTTCCCAATGTTTTCAACTCTAGGTGATGTACCTGAATGCTCACGCTGCACTAGAGCAGCATAGAATAGCGGCAGAAGAGTCGGGAAGCAGAGGACCAATCACTATGATAGTCGGACCTTGCGACGTCGGGAAGAGCACACTCACCCGTGTTTTACTCAATTATGCGGTACGGATGCGAAGGAGGCCTATTTTTGTAGATCTAGACGTTGGACAAGGACAAATAAGTGTCCCGGGAACCATTGGTAATTTTTTTATTTAAATATCCCATCAAATTTTATATATTCTGTATTCTCTTTTTCGGTACTTAAATTTTTTATGATTTACATATCAAGTTTGTCTCTGTTTCTTATAAATTGTAATTCTAATATATAATTTTCAGCGGTCTGATGGTGTGAAAGCTTTAAATAGTTTAAAGGATTTTTTTTTAAATATCTGCCTTTAAATACTACTTTAAATACCAAAATAATTTTTTTAAATACTAATTTAAACACTACTTTAAATACTACTTTAAATACCAGTCTGATGATGTCGGTAACGACGAAACCCGGTCGCTGGTCAAATAAAAATAAAGTGGAAAAGCTAAAAATATTGGTTTTAATCTAATAATATATTTAAATACTAGTAATGATAATTATCAAAGAGAAGATGGACATGTTTGGGACATGTCCTTAAAATGCCACCTGAGAGAATATTAACCCCTCATGTCTCTTCTTCCAACTCTGAGGATTCCGACGCCCCGGAAGACTGCTGATGACCATTCACCGACTATACTGGGCGGAACTTCAGGATGCCGGACTGAAATGGCGCATGATAGAGTGACACGGAGACACCTCGTGTTAGCCATGTGATCCACCTAGGGATTCAACATGGAAAAATAAGAAGAAAAATGTTAATCAATTTGTAAGATTATAAAATTAATTTGGATTTGTTGTTTTTAGGCGCCTTATTGGTAGAGAGACCAGCGACAGTTGAAGAAGGTTTCAGTCAGCAAGCACCCTTAGTTTACCATTTTGGGCACAAGAGTCCTAGTGACAATTTAGAATTATTCAACGCTATAACTTCAAAATTGTCAGAAGTTATTTCAGATCGCATGGAAATAAATAAGAAAGGTAAAGATAATTCTGATGCGGTTACGTTTACATAATTAATGTTACTTTTTTAATGATTTACATATGTATTGGGTATATTTTCAGCAAGGTACTCAGGATGCATAATAAATACGTGCGGTTGGGTGAAAGGAGTTGGCTACCGAGTTTTGACTCACGCTGCCCAAGCGTTCGAAGTAGATGTTATCTTGGTGCTGGATAATGAGAGATTATACAATGAGTTAGTGAGGGATCTACCGAAGTTTGTGAAAGTTGTATTTCTGCCAAAGAGTGGCGGGGTGAGTAATATTTAGATACATAAATACATACTGAAGTTTTGAATATTGAAAGCATTAACTTTGTGGATCATATTGATATATTATTTTGAGAATTAAAAAACTTCCACTCACATTTTTATTAACCAACTAGTGAAGAGGACAACAGGTTGTTGCCGAAACTAGCTGGTAATAGAAATGTGAGTGGATCAAAAAACAAAGCTTTTTATTTCTCAAAATAATACATACTTAAGTTGCTAATCACACATTATAAAATATAATATTATATTAAAAAATGGCAATGGACAAAACAGTACGAGTGTTGCTTTTGTTTTTTTTCTTTTTCATTGTATGGATAATCTTAACCTTTTAACCGCGTTAACTTTGTTCCTAAGAGACGCCCGTACGCGGCGGTATTTCGCCGTTTTTTAAATGATTACTTTTATCATGTATTTAGTTAAGAAACGATTTATTTTCCTAAACAAAAACGTTCAATGGGATTCATTGTGCCTTTTTGGTACTCTATAATACACGTGTGTCACATTATTCTTGAAATATATCGTAATATAAACAAATTAGATCGTAACATAAATAAATCAAAGCACGCATCGTGTGTCACTCTCACCCACTGGCGATGCGTAGCGTCGAGAGTGAGACAGATATAGGGCATGATTATGGCGCGGACTAATTACCGACCGCAAGAAAAATCAGGGATCTGTTCTTTTATTTATCCTTGTGATGTTACAAATTATTAGTCAGATATTTCAACAGATGTCATAAGGCCAAGGATTGACGTATTATTTTATCCAAAGTTCCACACCATGAAAAAATCCCTCCAAGTTGAACTGAGGTTCGAAACTTGGAGCAAAGTAAAAACACATACGGTTATGTCAGCCGCGTATGGGGCATGTCTTGTAAAAACACAAACGGTTATGCGAGCCGCGTGGATCCGGTTAATAACTCGACACTGGCTTTAACACCCAAGATGGGTGAAAAGCCATTAAAAAGAAGAAGAAGAAGGATAATCTTAAAACAAGCATACTTTACTTCTACATTGATCCTTCAAACAAAGCTAGAAATGAGATATATTAGTTATGCTAGTGTTACTGTTCTACATTCATCCTTCAACTTCGAACTTTAGTAGCATACCACTGCTTTATTTTTCAATAAAATATTTGGTGACATGCATTGCTTATTATGTAAATATTTCTAATAATAAACCAATATAATCAATGTCTACACAAATAAAATGACAATATTTGACCATTACTGCTTGTAGTTATTGGGTTGATGCAAAAGTTTTGACCGTTTTTTACATATATTTTTTTAAATTTATTTTTTCTTGTGTATTATTTATTTAATAAATTATATAATTTCCATCAGTTCTTATAACCTTCTCCCATCTTTCTATCAACTTATTAATACCAGTAGTATAAAATTCCGTGGATTTTGATGCGAAAAATGAAGTAAGGGATGTTTTTACCTGCTCTATTGAATAATTTTTTTCATCATTTAAATTTTTTTGCAGTGATCGGAATAAATAAAATTCAGAAAGAGCAAGATCTGGAGAATACAGTCGATGCTTGATAACATCCCAATTTAACTCATTTAGCTTGTGTTGGGTCATCATAGCCACATATGGTCGCGCGTTGTCGTGATGAAACACTGCCCCTTTTCTGTTTACCAATTCTGGTCTATCCTTTTGAAGGGCCATGTTCAATTTGGATAAATGCTGACAATATCGTTCTGCTGTACTTGTCTTATCGTGTTCCAAGAGTTCAAATTACACAATACCCTTATTATTCCACCAAACACAAAGTATAACTTTTTTTATGGATTTCGGCCTTCGAAGTTGTTAATGGGGCTTGTCCAGGTATAGTCCAATGTCTTTTTCTTGTCACGTTGTTGTACACGACCCATTTCTCATCTCCCGTCACCAAACGATGCAAAAAAGGTTCATGTTTTTGTCTCGCACTCAAAGCAACGCGCGTTGAAACACGATCCAATAAATTGGCTGCCGACAATTGATGAGGTATCCAAACGTCGTACCGCGAAACCATTTCCATACGCTTCAAATGTCTTAATGCGATTGTTTGGTTGACTCCCATCATTGACACAATCTCTCTGATGGTTAGACGTGGATTGGTGTCAATTATGACTTTTAATTCGTCTTCATCAGACTTCAATGGCCGCCCGGTACGTGGTTTATCAATGAGTGAAAAATCTCCAGATCGGAATTTTGCAAACCATCTTCGTACCTGTCGAACTTTGATGACATCTGCTCCGTACACTTCACAAATATTTTTGGTTGCCACACTCGCGGTATTGTCTTAACGGAATTCATAAAGTAAACAATGACGTAAATGCACTTTATCGAACGACATTTTGAAAAAATACAAGGGGTTATTACTGTACTCTGGCCAAGCCAAAACTGAATAGAAAGTAGAGGGAAAGCATCCTTTATACAATGGAATCATAAAAAAAGAAGATACTATTCATAATTTATGAAAAAAAAAATTTTTACCTGGGATCATAAAAAACGGTCATTACTTTTGCATCAACCCAATATATTAAGAAAATAAATGTCATTATTGAATTTATCTGTCCACATGCGACACTCGTTCTACTTTAGATACATAAAATATTAGAAATAATATATTAAATTATGTAAATAATTGTAATATTTTCATTTTAAGGTTGTGGAAAGAACCAAAAAGCAAAGAGGTGAAAATAGAGACGCTCGCATTAGAGAATATTTCTATGGAAAAAGAACCCCTTTCTACCCGCACTCATTTGATGTCAAGTTTGCTGATGCTAAAATATATAAGGTGAAATTGTTTGAAATTTTGACAGCCAAAAAATAGCTTGGTCATAGGCAAAAACTATCAACAAATTAACCAAATATTGTTTTTTTAATATTAATAGATTGGTGCTCCATCATTGCCGGATTCATGCATGCCGCTAGGAATGCGTGTAACAGATGCTTTAACAAAAGTAGTTCCCGTAACCCCCACTTCTTCTCTTGTACATCATTTACTTGCCGTGTCATTCGCTCTCAGTCCTGAGGAAGATGTCATCAGAACAAATGTAGCAGGATTCATTTGTGTGTAAGTTACTTATTACAGCAATTTTCACATTACTCTTTCTTTATAATTACACGATAAAATCAAAATATAGTTTTCTTGCGGCTAGTACAGTTCGAGTGAATATTCGCATCAACGTATATGGCACAGGATCTGTTTCATCTCTATTTTTTTGTATTGTCCATAGTGTTGTCCAGCTATGAATTTCACTGCGAATGCCGTTAACCGTTTCATAAATGTAGACATTTATGAAATGGAGGTCATAAAACAAAATTTATTTATATGTTATGAAAATTTTCATAACACATAAATAAATTTTGTTAGAGGTCATAAAACAAAACGTATTTATGTTATGAAAATTTTCATAACACATAAATAAGTTTTGTTAGAGGTCATAAAACTAAACTTATTTTTGTAACACATAAATAAGTTTTGTTAGAGGTCATAAAACAAAACTAATTTATATGTTATGAAAATTTTAATTTTTCATTTGGCTTTTCTTGTAAATAGTACAGTAGAACCTCTCATAATGAGCATAATTCGTTCCAGAATCTTACACGTTAAGCGAACATTTCTTGTGGGTCCTGTGTCTCACAAGTGAATGTCGTGAAAAAGGGACTTGCCCTTTCTCTGTAACTCATTATGCGAAATGTCGCTCGTTAAGGGTGCAACTTTTTCACATTTTTTTTGCTTGTTATGCGAATGAGACGTTATGAGAGGTTTCACTGTACTTTTCTGATCAATGAGTTAATTTTTATTTGATTTTCAGTACCGCTGTCGACATGGACCGGCAAGTATTCACAGTCCTTTCACCGCAACCTCGCCCTCTACCCAACACAATACTCCTGATGTCAGAAATGCTTTTTATGGATGCACACTGATAACTTTAAAAAAAAAAGACTTAGAATAAAATATTTTTGTACCGCACATCGAATTTTATTTACGTACTGTAAAATCCCAAAAAAAATGAGGTCCGCTTAGAAAAGTGAATCAATAAAACACATTTCTCAACTTCAAATAGTTTATTTTTAACACAATATATGCAGTGAAAATATATTTTTGTTTACATAAATTCATTTACAAGATGGAAGTAGAGTACATAGTTGATTATTCTTACAACAACAAGATAAACATTGAAGATCTCAGAGGTATAAAGTTCTATGTGCATTTTGATATTATGTTTTTCCAAGCAAAACATGAAGGAGGAATTGGTTTGAGATACATATTTATAAAAATACACCCTAGAATCTTGTTATCAACTGCTGTGATCGTATCTTTTTTTTATGTTCTCATTTTGCCATTGCCCTTGGTCTTGTCCATCGTCGTTATGCTTATTATTTTTGTAATATGTCTCCGCGTGTTTTGTCGCTCTTTCTATAGCGTTGGCTACCAAAGACTCGCAATTGATTAAACTAACCTGAAAATAAAATTACAGCATACATAATAATGACAAAATTACTTTGTATAATTTATTTCTTTAACCATTGGATAGTGGCGATTCACCTGGTTAAACTATAGCCATTTGATAAAAAAAATATTGCTAAAACTAAGATGTGTTAATAATAACCTCTTGGAAAGTAATAACGATCCTTATTGTTGTATCTGCACTTATAATTCAAGTGCTTGCTGATGGCTAGTTAGGTAACATTCATCATACAAACCTTTTTTCCTTTCATATGTGCCAATGTGTTAGGATCCTGATTTTTTGTCGGAGGAATAACATAAGTATTAAAAGTAGGTATTATACTCTGCATCCATTTCTCAGCTGTGAAGTTTGCACTAACACAGTTCTAAAAATAAATAAATTGGTTGATAAAATAAGATTATAGAATATACTATGTGATATAGAACGATGAGTATGGTAGAATACCTGCGGAACATGGCAGGTAGCTTTGATTATGCCACACGCGCATCCGAGTATCATGAGTGGTTTCCCTTCGCCACTTTCAATGGCTGTTGTTAAGGACAGATTTCCTGGTTCCAATAAATATGAACAAATCAAAAAATGAACAACAAAAGGTTTATGTGACTTTTCAGACATTACGGAGGCCATTTCTGCTCTAACTAATTCTCTGTAATAAAAAATGGACTGATTGCATTATTTCTATTGAATTCATCTCAACATTCTCATAATATGAATACAACAGGAATAAAAACAAAAGTTGAAGATATTTGATGGCAAAAAACAACAACTTTTCAAGTAGAGTCCGCTGATAAGGTGTCAAGGTTAATTGTAAAGCCGATACTCTTGTTTTCAAGCAATATAAAACAGCCTTTTCATGTTTTAATCTATGTAATAAAAAAAGCAATTTAATGTTTATATCTGCAAACACAAATGCATTAGCTGTGGAAGGCAAAAGAAAGTCAAACCAGATTTTTTTTTATATCCCCAAAGAGAACAAAAATGCAAAATAATTCAACATGGCCACACAAAAAAGTACACTTAATATAATATTGAAATACAATGTTTATCAAATTCAATTTTATATCTTTACTAAATTAATATATAAAATGAACTTACACAAGTGTCTTAGTATCTTTTTGTTTAATTTTCTTTTCCACAGAATTAAGAGTTTCCAGACATTCCGCCCTCACGCCGTGAGGACCCCCGTCTCCTTTACACAATCTGTTCATTTCATTTCTAATATTATTTATTTTCTCTAAGAAATCATTAGGGTCTGGGATATCATTGTATTCTATTTCTTTGTGTAGGAGTTGTGCTTGATTCGCTAATGTGTGCACCTATAATTCATAAAGTGATATGTACATATAAATTTTTTCATTGAACATAAAAATAATTGAAGTAGAATTTCCACTATATATAAAATAAGTGTGGAAAAAAAACATATTGCTGTTTACCTGTGAAGCTAGATCTCCTGCAACTGCTCTTATTGTCGGAGCATGACCCCCTGCACCACGAACGCTTGTTATACAGAAGTTTTTGACTAAGTGTGTAGAAGGAACATGGGTACCACAACACAGTTCTCTGAAATATAATACAATTTATCATATCGCTCACTCCTTTCAAGAACGTCATAAATCAAAAAACTTGATTTCTCAGGAGAACGTTTTTGAAGATTAAAAATATAGTACAATGTATTAAAAATAAATATCAAGCCACTTATTGAACTTTTTACTGTGCAACAGATCTCTTTAGGTAAAACCTGAAGGTTTTTTTTCCATTTGAAAAATATGTAATTTATTTAAAAAACTAATTAAACGATACCTTTTCTTCAAAATGCAAAAACAACACTTTCTGCCCTGTAGCGGGTAAATATTAAGTTAAAAATATGCCTCTTTTTCTGGGATATAGTACATTTTTTGGGCATTCCGAAAATATGCACAACTGAAAATTGACGTTTTTTGATTTATGACGTTCTTGAAAGGAGTGAGCGATATGTAACTCCAAAAAAATCTATAATAGTGAATTTAGATTCAGTTTTGAGATTCATTTTGAAGAACTGAATTTTTGGACATAGGTGATAATGGTTTTGTACTCTTGTGTCCAGTACCACCTAGTACATACAAATTTAATAAATAATATATTTCATATAATAATTATAAGGAACGGTTTTGTTTTTGCTGTGAGAACATAGTTAAATTTCAATTCCTCCTATGTATACTATCATGAGCCACAAAATGCAATGTTGCAGGTTTAAAATTTTATAAACATTTTGATATTGCCTTTGTTTTGATTTTAAGAATATATTAAAAAAGGAAAGTATTTGTGTTTTTATTATACATATACACAAATAATTTAATTTCACATTATTTTTATGTCGTGGACTCAAAGTCCACGACACTAACCACAGGACCCGAAACGATTTATTATTTTTAATAGTTAGAACTAAAAACAGAATAAAAGTTTCAATGACATTTTGTGGCTTACGATAGTATTGTAGAATAGGTTGATTTGTTTTAGAGTAATAAATACCTTGAAAATACACTTTCTGAATCTAACAAATTGATTTCGACTAATCTTAAACCAGTTTCGGGGTAAATTTCTCCTGGAACGGTGGTGACTTCACCGATAGACAGTAAATCTTGACTGTTAATAACCTTAGTTTGTACGGGTGTATGCTTTGAACATGCCATTCTGAAAATATGAAAGATAATTAAAAAGTTTTATAGATAATAATAATATTTCATTTATTGTTTCGCCATTTACTTTGTGGTAAGACATGTTGAAATTATTAAAGAAAATACTTGTTTTTTTACCACTTGAGTTTATTTGGCGACTAGTTTGGGAAGCTAAGCTTCCATTTTCAGGTCTTAATGTAAATGCAACTGTTCTATAAATAAGGAGAGGGATAAGTTAAGGGGAGGGGGGTTAGTCAAGGGGGCGGGGTTTGAAAATAAAGGTAAAATGGAAAGCAAAAGTGAAGAATTTTTAAGCAATATATTATTTCTTAAATTAAATATGATAATATTTTTATTTACTTATTAAATGTTTCAAACTATTACCTGACCAATTCTTGCGCATCATTTATAGTCTTCGGGGATAACTTCTCTCCATAGACTGCTAAATCGAGAACAAGACCAGAATCAGTAACTTTGGAACTTAATTGACAAGTTACACTTTTAGGAAGAACCTTTTTTATTGCCGCATTTAATAAATGGGTCGCCGTGTGATGCTGCATTATGCGTACTCTGTTTTCTTTATTGATCATTAGCTCCGCACTATCACCGACACTCAATTTATAAACATTATCGACATCGGTATTGTAAAATTTTCCCGAATGTAACACCAAACCGCGTATTTTAGAAACATTTTTGACATTAAAAGTCATGTTGTTAAACTTTATCTCCCCGACATCGCATAATTGTCCTCCTTCTTCGCAATAAAAATTTGTTTCGTGAAATATTAAATGATATTCCTGTTCACTATTTATATTCACCGAATCGCACATATCTGCTTTGTCTGTCAATATTTGTACTAGTTGTGAGTGAACATTTGGAAAATTATACGTTCCATCATCGTTGAAATTATATTTATATTTAAATATATCATTTGTTTTCAATGTAATGTTATTTAATAAGTTGTCAATCTTTTTATTTAAAGACAAATTAACTGATGCATTCATAGAGTCTGTAAATACAGCCTTGTGTTTCGACTTGTGCTCCATAATATTTTCTCTTAACAGATTGTTATCCACTGATAAATTATTAATTTGCGCTATTTTATTAATCATCTCTTCGTCCAAACCGAAAGTATCGTATAGTTTAAATGCGAGGCTACCAGGGATCTGGCCATCATTTACACCTTTCATTGCCTAAGAAAACATAATAAAATATATAAATTACACAATGGAAATTATTAAATTTTTCCAATCACAAATATACTAATAGATATATTACCAGTTTGAAATTCTTATATCCGTCTGCTAATCCCGGAGTTAAATCTTGACTTAAATTTACCGTCTCGGGATATTTTTGAAGGAGTTCCTTTCTCTGCTTATTTACTGTTTTTTCAAGCATAGCAAAATTTTGTTCCTCGTGATTTATTATTTGCTTTATTTCGTTACTCTTTTTAATTAACTCTGGATATGATTCGCCTAATTTTTCCGACACTTCATCGTGAAGGGCCGCCAACATTCCAGAAGGGCTTTTAAAAACTTGGTTACTTAAGGAGATTGACTTGCGAATAACGTTTCGTAAACGCAAACTGTAATAAAGTAAATGAGGTTAGAAATATTATTTTATAATTAATTTCTATCGATATATATATATGTATATCAATATTAGATGAAATAATATACTTTCTGCATGGATATACACCATCGGCTAAACAAATGCTTATCATTCTTGAATGGTCCGCTAGTGTTCTGTAAGCTGTGTCAAGTTGTGCGTCTTCACCGAACTTTCCAGCATATTTGGGAACTCTGTTACTTTGCTGAAATATAAAAAAGAACATATGTAGTTGCATTGTTACATTTCATATATTTTCATCATATTCTCGTACATTTTTTTTGCAAATATAATACTTTTATTCTAATACCACATAGTCTTATAAGTAATCAATGTATTTCGAATTCTGACAAGTTGAATATAATAAATTTTTGTGATCAATATTTTTTTCAGTAAATTATTTGAATAATTAATTCTAAAGATTACGCTGTTTGGTAATTCTTAATTTATTTAAGGATTAAAGGTCAACTTACAAAATCACATTGAAATTTGAAACAATAGCTACGTAGTAATAACTAATTCTTATACAAAAAACATTTTCTGCTGAATATTTTTTTCAAATAAACATCTGATCAATCTGACTTTTGGTTAACCGGGTCTTGCGAGGTCATTTGTATGTAAAAATACTTTTACTTAAAAAGAAAATTCTTCGAAACATATATCCTACCGGTGATAACATATGGGTTGAAAATAATGACATTAACTGTGAACACAAAAAATGAATTAAAATGCACACAGAGGTCCATGGAGCGGCAAACGTTGGGAATACCACCTTGATCAAAAAGTTCCCGGAATGTTTTCAGAAAATTAAAAAAACAAGATTATTCATCGAAATCGATATGTCCCCTTCAAAGTACTCCCCATCGACTTCAACGCACTTATGCCAGGGCTTGATCAATCCTCGAAACATTTTTTATAATCGGTTTTCGGTATGGCCATCAGAGGCATGTTCGATTTTTCCATGACCTCATCTCGGATGCTGTAACGCGTTCCGGGAGCAGTTTCTTGAATCGACCGATTAGGAAAAAGTTGCAAGGAGCCAAATCAGGTAAATTCAGTGGTTGTTGGATGGTATTCGTTCCGTTTTTAGCCAAATGGTCACGGATAACGTGGCATTGTGCGACGGTCCCTTATCGCGGTGCAAGATGCGCGAGTTGTTTTCCCACAAATCTGATCTTTTTGGCGAATTGCTTCACCCAAACGTCTTGAACGGATCCAAAAGCGATGCCTAACTCCTCTGTCATCTCTCTAATTCTCGATTTGCAGCATACGGTCATCCATTCTTTGATTTTGTTAATATTTTTGTCGGTTTTCAATGTCGAAGGCCTACTATTGCGTTCATCATCGTTGACGGACATATGGCCACTTCGGAAACATTCATTTTCTTCAGAGTATCGTTGCCGAAATACTTTTATAGCATTTTCAATGTCGTCACACCACTAAAACCGGAAAATTTAATACAAACTAGTTGTAGCAAATTCCATTCCATTTTTCAAGATTGTCAAAAATCAAAAACACACATAATCGCAGATGTACTCAATACGGCGTCACTTTTACAAATGTCAAGCTATCAAGCTGAAAATTTCATAGAATATCAATAACAGATGTAGCAACCTAAGAAAAGAAGGACAACTCAAATCGGGTGACTGCGAACGACACACGATAGTGATTCCGGGAACTTTTTGATCAAGGTAGTAAATCTGAGGGATAGAATTATAATTTAATAAATCAGATGTCAAACAAAAGTGACTGATATAACAGATCGCAGTATAAAATTTAAATGGCAATAGGCAGGTCATGTTGCAAAACAAAGAAATGCACAGAGTTCTAAAATAAAGACCGTGGGAGAACAAAAGACCAATAGAGGGACCCCCAAACAGATGGGTAGATGATATAATCCCAGTCCCAGAAGGAAATTGTTGGTCGAGGAGATCGCAAGACAGGAAGGAATGGAGAACATTAGAAAAGGCCTATATCCAGCAGTGGAGAGGGCTGAGGAAGAAGAATATTTTTACAATGATTGTTAAGCAAAAAATACATAAAAGGATCAGTCTTGCAGCACTATGACCTTATCATTAAATATTATATGGGAAGATAGAAAGGGAAAGAAGAAAGCCCCGAAGAAAGAAAGAAGAGTTCCCGAGAAGCAGTTAAAAGAGAGGGCAGGCATCATGTATGAATCTGAAAAACCCTGCCGTTGGAAAAAGAGCCGTGGAAGGTGCTACCTAGCTCTTAAATTTAACATATATTAATTAATAAGTAATAAAAAACACACTATTTTGCTAAGCTTTAGTAAATCATATTTTTATTATTCAATAATATGGAACCTTTTCTGGCAGACTATTCTAAACGCCACTTTATGGAGAATTATTTTGAGACATATAAAAATTTCATTATGAATAATAAAAAACACGAGGTTATTACTGTCTGAATTACAAAGTAAGTTATTAAAAGTACTTAACTTCCAATTATACAAGTATTGAAATGTTTTAAAATAATTCCCTGTAAAGTACAAAAACACAAACAATGTTCACTTGGGCAAGGGTCAATCCCATACGTTGTATATATATTTAAATGTTTGATAATTATTTATCGATAATTTAATATCTACACGTAATATTTAATAAAAATAAAATTATCTTTCCAATTTAGATATAAATAGAACGTTTAAGATATTTTTATCATTTGATTACACGGATAATAACTCAATTAAATCATTAATCATACCTGATGTATCTTTTGGAAAAGAGGCAGGAAGATGTCAGTGTCGTAATTAGAGACTTTATTTTGTAGTAATGCCGTTAATCTTTCCAATCCCATGCCGGTATCAATATGACACTTGGGGAGTTTTTCAATCACTGTTTCATTCTGTCTGTAAATTATACATGTATAAAATAACAATAATAAAACCCTTATCCAAACCCCAATGGTGCATAGGGCACTATTGCGTCATATAACGCAGTGTTATCTTGATCGTTTACACATGAAGGAAAGGTGATCAGCCCTCCGCTTCAGGAACCAGTCCAGGGTAATATTAAATAAATATTACAGTGAAAAAATCACATATATTTATTTGACCCCCCCCTGGGAATCGAACCCGGGACCTCCAGAATGATAGCCGAGCGTGCTGACCTTTACACTACGGCGGCAGACGTATTACGATAGACGTATTACGATAGATATAGACGATACATGTATTGTGAGACTATAATAATAGCATTTTGATATATTCAGCCTATATTGAATAGCATCATTTACCTGTTAAACTGTATGAAAACAATATTCCATATTTCTACCAGACTATTGTCGTCTCGGCGGTAATATATTTCTGTACAAGGTCCACACGGACCCGTCATGCCCATTTCCCAAAAGTTATCCACTTTATTACCTGGTACAAGATTCTTTTCTGGAATTCTAAAATTGGAAAATATGTAACACATGAAAATTTTTTTTTTAAAGGAAAAGATGCACAGTATCCAAATTGATAAAATTATATTTAAAGCATTAAGATTATACTAAGATCGCCAATAGGGTTTTCGTAAAATTTCCAGAAAAGGGTTGTCGTGTATGTCCAACTTAACCACATTAATGTATAAAATGTTTCAATAAAATATATCTACTTTATAAAATTAAACAACTTTGTTTTAACCATTTTTTTATTATTTATTATTAGTACACTTGAACCAACCGGTTTCGACAAGAACCTTGTCATCATCAGGGTTTTTTAAATTTTAAAACATTAAAATACTCATAGTTAATTACATTCCTTTGCCAAAAACTTTCACACACTCCATACACCATATGAAAATATGATTTAAAAACTCCTAAGTGTTATTTTTATTGTTGGTTAAAGTGTACTAATAATAAATTTAAAAAAGTGGTTAAAACAAAGTTGTTTAATTTTATAAAGTTAATAAAATGTGCCACAAAGTATCTGCGGAAAGGATTCAAGAAAAAAATATACCTCTTTTAATTTTTGACCAAGTTCATTTTCTGCCTATAACATTCTTCAGATTCGTTTTTTTTTTAATACTAATAGTGTTAATTTTTATAAGTCAATAAAAGCACTTCAAATATAAACATAATGCATGTGTTTTATTCTAACCTACCTATCACATTCATAAGTATATCTTTTAGAACCATGAAGATATTCTAAGGCCATATTGTAGAAACACAGAAAAGGGCCATGTTCGCCAAGTTAAATAGTAGTATAATAATATAGTGCGTAGTCGACGGACAGAATGACACTCTAAAGTAAGGTATGACATCGAGGTAATTCAACAGCCACCGGTGGCTGACACGGCGATCAATATGTTAAACAAAATATTGGTCATGTTATTACATATATTATAATATAGTTCTTCGTTATAATACAGCATTATTTGATCAAAATGCGAGATTGTCACCACCCGTATTACTTCCTTCCGTCTCCTCCCACCCACAGATCTTAGACCCCTTTTTGCAGACACCTTTAGTGCATGTCGGCTTTTTGACAGTTTAACAACAATGTCATTTAATATTTTGTGCAGGTTTAAGTATGTGAATAGCGCTGTGATTAGGTTGTAAAGTGTTTACATCCTGGTATAGTGGTTGTACCGATAATTAGATGGGTATATCTCGAAACAAGTAAACTAAAACCTCAGTAAGTAGTTTTATATGATACTTTAATTTCATATACTTATTTCATAGATTTTCATTTCCATATTATTTTTAACATCTCATCAAAGATGAAGAAGAATATGGAAGTCTGGGCATTTACGGGGCAGACGACCATCATAGGCTGGTTTAAGTGATCACTTTACACACGTGTAACATTCACCAATTCTACCCATTATTGACAACCACACTACTCAAATTATTGGAAGTTCTGTATATATGAACCAATTTAGAAACCTTGTTCTTGAATCACTAGAACTTCACTAGAGACATACTAATATAAGAGTTTCTGCTTAATAAAAAGCTTCTTTACATCTCACCAATAGATGTCTCTAGTGAAGTTCTAGTGATTCATGAACAAGGTTTCTAAATTGGTTCATATATACAGAACTTCCAAGAATTTGAGTAGTGTGGTTGTCAATAATGGGTAGAATTGGTGAATGTTACACGTGTGTAAAGTGATCACTTAAACCAGACTATGACGGTCGTCAGCCCCGTAAATGCCCAGACTTCCATATTCTTCTTCATCTTTGATGAGATGTTAAAAATAATATGAAAATAACTCCTGTAATTGGAGATAATCCAGATTTTGTGAACAAGTATTTGGACACACTCAAAATGTTGATTTTAATTTTAATTTTTTTTCAAAAAAATGTGTATTTAGTAAAATCATAGATCATAAGGAATAATTTTGTTGTGATGTGAAAACTTCAAAAAAAATTGTGCTTAAAAAAATTAATGCATACCCAATATTTCTCCATATATCTCGACATTCCAAATCTGGTTCTAAACACATCTCTTTATCTCCACCAAAGTATGTGATACATAGTTTATTTGGGTCGATACCATAAGGTCCTGTTAATAATTCCCATGCCATTTGGCAAGCTTCTAACTGAAAAATACTTCAATTAGTTCATTTGAATAATACATGCATACGAAGATCATACATGGCAAATAAGGCAAATATTTCCTTCAATCCAAAATGTTTAAGTATTATTTTATTTTGATTTTAAGGAATAACCCGCAAAACCTCTACTTCAGTAGCTTGTCTGCAGGTAGGATAGTAAGGATAGGAAAGGTAAATGTGAAAAATACATCACAAACACCCATTGAAAATAAATCTTTCTTAAATTTATCTTGCACTTGGCAGGAATCAAATCCGCGATGCCAGTATCACCGTCGAGCGTCTTCCCAACGACGCCACGGCGCCTGTCATTCAAGGTTATATGCATATTTTATTGAGTACTCACACTAGTACAAAGCTCAAAAGTTCATTTATTTGGTGTACTTTATTACTCAAATTAATTTAAAATAATTATACTCCCCAGAAAAATATCAGGATTCATCTATTTAAAAAACATTACAAAGGCAACCTGATTTGCTTCATCAAAAGAGATTTCCAATATAAACTATTATTTCGAAACGTCTTATTTCTTGCTTTTTTTGGTCTAAAAATGTCCATGTTATAGTGGGCCGTTGATAAATTTCTACTGATATAACTTTTTTCCAATTTTTCACCAATATTAAACGATAAAATTAAATTAAATTTTCTATATGAAAACTGATGGCATAATAATAATAATAATAAGTTTGGATAATTTATGTAGTGCCATTTTCGTAAAATACTATCTCAAGGACGCTTGAGATGGATTATGATACAAAGATTGAAGATCTGCGTGATATGACAAGGATGCATTTCTTTTTACTGCTTTTCATTGTAAAGGTTACTCTTTTTTGGTGTTGACTCATAATAATCACTTTTGTACTGTTGACCCATATTTATACTTACTTTGTAATAATCCCCAAATGACCAATTACCCAACATTTCGAAAAATGTGTGATGATATCCATCAGTGCCGACTATATTAAGGTCATTGTGTTTTCCTCCGACTCGCACACACTTTTGAGAATTGGCAACTTTGGAGAAGGGGGGTGAAAACTGGCCCAAGAATACGCCTTTGAACTAGAATATGATATAATTCAAATGTAACTTTGTTTTAAAATCACTATAAATCACATTTATAGTGATTTTTAAAACAAAGTTACATTTTCATTATAAAATGGAAAATCAAAACATTGTGCTTCAAATATAAATTATAGAATATAATAAATTAATTATAATTATATTATATTAATAAAAAAATTATGGATACCTACTTTAAGACATTAAATATGGGATAGTTATACAATTAAAAAAAAATGAAATGAAAGACTGGCAGAAAATTTAGTTGATTTGCAGATTATCCTGTTTATAGTTATGAAAATTTCCTCAAGGGATTTATACATATCGTAGTCAAACGGGAGAAAGTGACCAAGTGTATTTTTTACAAAAACGTGATCATTGACTGTTTGATATCTCACTAGCTTAATCTTGCCCTGAAAAAAATCCCAAAGGATTTTAAACTTGTAAGTATAATATATTGACTTGTTAAAAATGACTAACTGCATTGATGTTTATTTTCTTGCCAAGCAAAAGTGACTGAAATGGCCCTCCTGAACATTTTACGTTTCGTTGGTCACTTTCTCCTGTACGACTACGATATAAGCAGTTCCAAGAGAGACAAGCTAGTACAAATAAAGGATTGCCCTAACGATTGCTGCTGTTCACATTTTTCTACCGACATCGGTTCCTCCTACTCAATTTTGTTTCTCATATTGTTCTTCACACTGGGCTTTTCCAATTTTTCATGAACATCATCTTGTATCCCATAAAAAATGTGGAGTGCCGGACTGATCACCTTGATGTCATTTGAATAGCTATTCCAATTAATTAACACCATGTCGATCCGGACTGATCACCTTGATGTGATAAGTTTCAGATATCAGATCACAGTGTTCAACATTTGTTGGTGTTGATGAACAGCACACAAAGAACAGCTACATTTCAGAGATGGATCACCATGTTTTGAGGTTTTTTTTTTCAATTATCCATGAATGTTGAGGATTTTTAAAATAATGAAATATGTTCACTTTATACTTAAATTAAACAGATTGGATGGCCAAAAATGTAACAATTAAAATACATTATTACCTGGTTCATTCCAGCATTAATAAATGGGACTGTCGGATCACAAAACGGAACCACCGGACTGGAAGGAACAAATTTATGTCCATTCTTATCAACGAAATAATTTAGAAATTCAGCACGAATTTCGCTGCTACTTTTCACAGAATATTTGCAATGATTGCATGTTGTTTTAAAGATACGATCTTTAAATATCGTTTTCAAATGTCGACAAGAAACACTATTTAAAAGCATTCTCACACTCTTTAAAATCCAAAACCTCGATAATAGCTGAAATTAAAATTGAGACTTCAAATATATGTTACATCGAAATAATTGTACAATAATACTTTTAAGGGAATTTTACTTTTCTTTTTTTACTTAGATATAGACATCCAAGATTGTTTACGTAAAAGATTAAAATCTGAATGTAAATTTTAAAATATTATGTTAAGTCTTAAAAAACCGAGAACAATTTTTTTTTATTTTTTAAATATAAACAGATAACGAAACGAAACCGGTGACATTAAAAACTCAATGACATTTTGGGTAAAATCACAAATCAAAACGACTAGCAAAGATTATGCCAGGGCCTATGTAGATTGATATGGTAAAACTGGATAAAATGACAAACGTCAAAAAAAAAACTTGAAATCAATGCCTCCTGAATTATGTAAATACCTGACTGTAAATAAGTAGGTAGGTACCTACCTAGTTGCAGTAATGCCAATATTATAGTAATGAAGGGTGGATGGTATAATATGCGAGTGTTTTTGCCCAGAATTTTCACTCATAAATTACATGAAATTATAGTAACTTAAAACATAAAGAGTTAATCCACTCACGAGTAGGCATAGGCTTTGAAACTTAAAAAGTTGAAGCCTGAGTAGGGTGGTGATAAGCGGTGTTGCATAAGCCGTAGCTAGAATTCAGAGTCACTTGGACGTTAGATAATTAAAAATAGTGGTATAATAGTTTGGATAATTTACATTATCATTTAATAATAATTTGTATAACGCCATTTTCGTAAAATACTACCTCAAGGGTGCTCATAAAGACATAGATAGTAATAATATTAATAGGAGGATGATGATAATGATAAACAAAAAATAAATAGATTAAAACGTTGTCAATCGGTCTCGGGCCGTCGAGTCTGGAGCGGGGAAAAGATGAGCCGACAAATTAAAACGCCTTCCTCTTGATCCCCATGGGCTGGAGAATGGCCTAGGTGTTGGGCAGGACGCCTTCCTGAGCGATGGTCGTCACGCTGGAGGGCAGCTTGTTGAACTCCTCGTCATTGTGGATGGCCAACATCCAACTTCCAGACTAGCACAGTTCAAACGGGACTTCACTTTTATCCTTTTTTGCCGCCTTTCCGTGATCCGGCATGATGGTTTTCTCTCCGAGGTTTTCCGCTTTCGCTTTCATACGTATGGGAGCTGGTGTAATTGAGGTATTTAAGGTTGTAGTTCGATTTCATAAAATGTAACCGTTTAAGCACATGTTCTAGGATCGTTATTGTCTTTGCACATTTTTATTGCAGTCCTTTATCCCTGAGAAGCTAGGGGTTTCGGATGAATACACTATGGTCATAACGTACCCTTAAGGAACGAACACAAAGCACTTTTTAACGCCCAATTGCCAGATGTGTCCATTCGGCACAGATTTTTAGAAATGCACTACACTATATTGAACCAAGCAATGATATTATTGATGCACTTTCATCAGTTGACAGCTAACCTTTGTAAAATTATAACTTTTAACCATTTCAACTTAACACCAATCACAATATTTATAAATGAGCAAAAAAATGTAGACTTGAGATGTAAATGTCCGGCGAAAATTAAATAAATGATGGGGCGGGGTTCTCTCAGCAGCCGCGTCGGGCGCTCGAGAAACCACTATGGCGAATTCGTAGGTATATGAAACTTATTTTGACTAATATAAAAAAAAATGCAAAACCACATGATTCTTTCAGTTCCAACGAAAATTGTTCTGATTAAAAATTATTCCGAATGTAAAGGTGCCTATATACTTATTTATCCATATTTATACATATTTATCACCCACCAACCCCATATTAACCAATGGTGTTACCAGATGTTTCCCTGCTATTTTTTTGTTTTCTTTTTTTACCATAAACCAATGACCGATATGTAGACAAGTAAAAAATAGTTGTCAAAATATTATCGAGACTGTTCTGTATTACTGTTTCTATTTACACTCTATATACGAAAATTGCTTTCGTTGTAAGTTATTATTTGCTACATTTAACACCATTTAGTTTATAAAAATATATTTTATCTAATATGGTGATGAAAGAGTTTCAGTAGTTAATAATTACTTTTTATCACATTTTTATCAACTGACGTTTAAAAACAGGACACGTAAGTATTCTTATTTTATCAAAACAATGCGTTGTACTTCACAGGTAAATTAATGTTATAATTTTAGAAGTTCGTATGAATTAAAATGTAAAATTAAACGGTTTCTGTTAGTGTTGAAAACATTTCAAGACTCTTACTTTAATTTGTACAAATTATAATAGTTGCTGAATGTTACGTTCATAAAATATTATTAGCTGTATTGATGAATTTGCTATTTTTTATCGTTATTTCACACACCAATTTTAAATTATATTTTTTATTGGCCAGAAAGTCGGCATAAGTAGCTTTTGATCAAATTTTCAAGCAAATAAATAAATTGTTTCAGGTAATATGAATAAATTTTCAAAAATAATTTTGTTTTTCGTCTTTGCGACTATAACCGTGGCCGAGTTATCAGGACCGTTGACTACTCTGAAAAAGGAACTGTCCAAGCCAACAGATTCAAATGCTGACGAGGAGGAAAGGCCATCATCACGCACTGATGATATATACCATGATTTAGAGATGGCCGAAAAAAAAATGGACGAATTATTTGCGAAGATGAAAATAATAAAACCGGGAGATGAATCGGAAGGTGCAAAAGAGAAAGGTAAGTCGTGTAGCATAT
Organism: Brachycentrus maculatus; assembly: GCF_059751285.1. Lineage (NCBI taxonomy): Eukaryota > Metazoa > Arthropoda > Insecta > Trichoptera > Brachycentridae > Brachycentrus > Brachycentrus maculatus. Next base: position 634,746 of record NW_028280858.1, read on the forward strand.
TTTGTATTTACCTTACGTGAAAGTAAATGAAAATATTAGCATTTTGTGAAATGAAGATAGTTTGATTTAATACTTCTCAATGAATTATTTAAGGGTTATTTTCACATACTTTCAAATAGCATAGCTGAATGAAAATATATTTATCCCTCGTATTAACGTCTTCTATGCTAAAAACACGCTTAACATGTCCATTTGTACATGGCGTCAAGAGAAAACTGGCACTAAGTTTATAATATTGTGTTTTAAATGGAGTATTTGGTAATATTGAGTATTGTGCAGGTGATTTCTCAGAATCAGAGGTTTCGGAGACCTCGGAAAAAATTCCCGACAGTTCAGCACAACTGGCCATTCTTCAAATGCAAAAATGGATGAAGACTCTCACAGATCTTGGTCAGGAGCTTGGCGATATCGTCTCAGAGGTTTGATTTTGGTTTTATCGTTATTACAGAGGTCTTTTTTGGCTTAAGTGACCTATAGTATTTCAATAATAAGTCGACCATAATAAAATTCATTTTTAAATTGAGCCTGCAATATGTGCAGTGTAATGCTTAATAAAATAGCATCAATAATGTTTCTTTTAATACGTTTAAGAGAAATATTGTTGATGTCTATTTGAAAAGAAAATTTTTATTATTTGATAAAAACATGTAATGTTTGTTTATTATATAGTTATACTTTTATGTACAAGACAGTTTATTTTTATTTTTAGATTACTAAAGTGAAAACCTGTAATTGGAATATTATTTTTTAAATTTTATTATATTATGTTATTTTTGTTAAATATTCTGTTGGTTTTCCAATAAAAAAAAAATGTTTTCTTACTAACTCAATATATTAATGTTTGGTTATTATGTGAAGTGTTGAATATTACTTTGGTACAAAGTAACAAATAATGAGAAGTCTAGAAGCATGGTTCAAATATTTAATGCTGTATTATAGAGTGTAAGGACGCTATCTGCCATAACATTGCTTATGGCAGACAGTTGCTGCTTGACAGATGCTGTCATTTTATTCTTCACCCCATACTCTTAGCCGAGGGTGACGAATGTAAGACTTATCCTCATTCTTATATCCTCCCTCATTGTCATTTAATTTTTCAAAAATTATTGTAGGAAAATGAAGAGAATCCAGAAGAGACTCTTGAAATGCTTCCTGCTTTAGAAGAAACAAAAGTGGAACTAACTGCTGTAGAAATTGAAAGTAAGAATTTTATTATATACCTTACATATTTTTCCCGATGTTGGATCAAAACCAGCAGCATTATTATTTAGGGCTGCCTGCCTGTCCGCCTCCGTGGTGTAATAGTTTGCATGTTTGGCTACTGTACTGGAAGCCCCAGGTTCGATTTCCAGGGGGGTGGGGTAAACAACAAGGAGATTGGTACATAATATTCATATAAAAACATTAAATAATACCCTCTTTTTTGACTTTCAAATGAGGCCGGCGCAGAAGGTAAAAATACTCTTCCCGTCTTTTAGCATCAATTGGCCAAATGAGTAGAAATACCTTTTCCGTCCTAAGTGTGTTAACAAAGATTAACACCTTCATTTCCACAGTCGCTTGTGCATGAAATTTGTCTAATATGACATAAAATGTTTGTGTATTCTTATTCTTTTTATGTTTTCAGGTGAGCGCATTTACCATAAGGGAATGACGCATTTGAATAAAAGCCGCGGTGACAAATTGGAGGGCTATAATCTCATAATAGAAGCTGCAGAAATGGGACATAAAGGAGCTTTAATACAACTGGCGTGGGGACTTCTCTTTGGAAATTATCTAGAACAGAATATCACATCCGCAACTGAGATATTCGCATCTTTGGCTGAAAAGGGGGATCCCAATGCTCACACTGTAAGAACATCATGTTTCTTCCTTTTACTGGTTCATTTATTAATACATTGTTTGTGGGAAATGCTTAATAGCGTCTTTAACATACTGTTAGTAGAGCGGCAGACGCTTATAAGCGTTCTACTTTTAGTACAGCGCGAGACACCAAAAAAGCGTCTCTTGTGCGGAGTTGGGTTAACGGTTACTTGTGATTTGGTCACTTGTAATTAGTATGCAACCTTAATTAGTTTACTAATTAAAGTTGGGGTTGATGAAAAACCCCCTGCCAACAATGTGTTAACATTCTCATACTAATTAACATCTCATAGTTTTGCTATATGCATTATAGCATATTTATAAGTACAAAATACAAAAAAAAGTAGATGTGAGGCTTGTTTATTAAAATGATGATTTGTTATTAAATATTGCACTAAACTACATAATACATATAGCTTAATAGCGGAGAAACTATTTTCCAGAAGTTTATAAATGCATACTGTAAATTTTGTTATTGATACATTGTTGACTCAATTTTGACGTGATGCTATTTTCTGCATAAATCTTTGTTTTTCCAATTTAAAAAATACATTGATTGAGATGATGAATACAACAATTAATTTTTTTTTAAATGTTTGAATTCGTGGTTTGACAAACAGTAATAATTTTTGTTACATATTTAAATACTAAATCATAAAAAATAAATAAGAAATAGAGGGATATAGGAAAACCTGTAACCATGAAAGGCTCCAGTCCCAAGAATACTTTCAAGACTAAAAGAAATCTGGAACTATAATCAGTGTTTGTATGTTGTAGGGTCTAGGATTGCTGTACGCATCTGGCATCGGTGTAAACGTGTCTCAAGCCCGAGCTCTAGTCCACCTCACCATGGGCGCCCTGGGAGACAACACTTGGGCTCAGATGGCTCTTGGTTACCGGTACTGGGCGGGGGTCACGGTTCCCACCAACTGTGAAAGAGCCCTGGACTTCTATCGAAAAGCGGCTACTAAAGGTGAACATCCTCAGTATAATCTTTTAAACCTGCAAAGGGTGCAGACTTGTCAAATGGTACTTATTGCTGCGATTTATATAATTAAATAACAATCACTAGAGTCAGAGTACTTAGGAAAAACTGGAATAAATATTTACTGTATGTATATTGTTTTTACAAATTATTTTAACAAGAAACATGTCAGGGTTCAGTGTCATTTATGATGAATTTCATAACATATTTTTTTTAAATATGATGTTAAATATTTGACAATTATGTAGGATATCCTCAGATACTCGTTACGCCAGCTATTATGGCCATTGCTGTTTTTCTTCTTTTCCTGCCTACTATTTCTTGTCCATTGTATTTCCCATTTTGCAATGATTATTTTAATGTTATTGTTATTGGCATTGTTATTTTATTTTAACTTTGTATTGGCATATGTTTATAGTTGCTAATAAAGTGACCTTCAGCGGAGGAGCGGCGATCCAAAGAGTCAGACTATTGGACGAACACGAGAACTCTGGGTTTAGTTCGGGAATTCTTTATAATAACTTGATTGATTACTACCAACTTATGGCTGAAAAAGGAGATATTCAGACACAGGTAAAGAAAACTCTCTTATTAATTTACCTTCCTCGTCACCTAAATATATACATGTTTGTATTCTTTTAATATCTATTTATATTTGATTCTGTCAGGTTGGTTTGGCTCAGCTGCATTACCAAGGAGGTCGTGGAGTACCGTTGGATATAGAAAAAGCAATGCACTATTTTACTAAGGCCGCTAACGCTGGAAATGCCGAAGCAATGGCGTTTTTAGGAAAGGTATGGTATATTCATGATTATGTTCAACATTTCTTCTTCCAACCCTTATCCATACCCAATGGTGCATAGGGCACTGCATCATACAAACACAGTATTAATCTTGATTGTTAACATGAAGGAAAGGTGATCAGCCCCCCGTTTCAAGTACCAGTCCAGGGTAATAGTGAATAAATATTAGGTTGGAAAATCAATTATATTTATATAACACCCCCCTGGGAATCGAACCTTGGACCTCCAGTACGGTAAACAAGCATGCTAACCATTACACTACGGAGGCGGACTCAACATTTAACAGTTACTAACATGTATTTTAAAATAGCATTTTACTACTATCTATCAAGCTTATTCTACTAATTTGAGCTTGAATCTGGAGCGCAGGTCTGATCACCCTGGTTTTGTATAATCATGATTGAGTTAACACAGAGATTCTATACACCAATTTATTGCGGATAGGGGCCCGTAGTGTTATACCACCACTCATGTCTCTGCAGGGGTAGACAGAGAGGATGGAATTCCACACGCATCTGTCTTGACATCTCTTAGCTTCCTCAACTTCCATACATCTAGTCATATATGTCCTAGATTTCAGGTTTGAATTGGATTTATGTGCTTTCTTCTAATCACCGATAAATTATAAGTTGGCAAATATTAGGTCACAGTAAAATAATGGACTTTTAGAATTTTGAAAAATGAAATACTATCTGTATGTCAGTGCCATAGATTATTTTTTTGATTTGTGTTCTTCTCAAGACAATTTTTTTGCGCAAGTTAACACACTATCTGCGGGTGGATTCGCCTGCTAACTACTACGTGGAGCGGGCGAAAATAAGGGTGTTGCGGAAATAATGTGTATTTTTTTAAAATCGCTATATCTGTAAAAGTAATGAGTATTTTGCCTTAAAATTTTTTGTGTGATACTTACCATAGCCGGTACCGTGTAAATTCATTGTTAGACACACACATTAACGTTGGAAAATTGTATATTTAAATATCAACAACAACAAAAATCATTCTTTCATAGTTTTTAAAATTAAAACATTAATTTATTTTGAAAATCCTTTTAAATAAATTTAATATCGAGTCAGAGTGTGATATTTCTCAAAACATTCACCCCTATGAAGAGGAATAGAACAAAACTTGCACATATAGCACGTTAAACTTTTTTTTTTATGCGTCGCGCAAACACGACATTGACGCTGAGGGTTTTTCTTTTTTCCGGATGTCACTATTTTTTCTAAACAATGTTTCCTCAAATCCATCGATAGTCTTCCAGGGGGGTCAATATTCCGAGTTCTTCTTGTAGTCTGAGAGGTGGATGGTCCCGGTTCTTGCTCATCTGCTGCTGAATGTTCAGGAATGCTGTCAGATATCCAGTGCTGTGCAACATTATGCAAAAAAGATTTGTATCTTATTTTACGCCTATTCAGTGACTTATAAACTCTAAAAGCATTAAATAGAGCTGAGTTTAATAAAAACATAACAACTCGTTTTGTCCATTTTTTAGTTCTCCTCAATATAGAATAATATGACAAATATTGGTCCGCACGATCAACCCCTTTCATGAATTTATTATATTCAATCACGCACTGAGGTTTCCAGATCCGTTCTTTTGTGGCCCAATCAATGTTGTGGCTTTCTAGAATGTTTGCTGAATGAATTGTAGAAATCATTCGCACTTCTCTTTTTGACTGCCAAACTTGCAAAAGAACATCGTTTTTTCGGCGAAATAATGATTGACCTTTGCGTAAGTTTGTTTTCTTCAAACAATCGGGCAGACCTCTATTCATTCTAATTGTTCCACAGGTTCTAATTTTATGTTGAAGGAGGATTTCGCTGGTTTGTACACTATTATAATAATTGTCCATATAAACATGATGCCATAAATTTAAATACGGATTCAAAAGTAAAGTCATGGTATCTAATAATGGTCTCCCTTGTCCACTGTATATTTCCATGTTACAAATATAGCCTGAAGTAGCTTCACTGACCACGCGTACAAGAATGCCATATTTTATAATTTTGGAAGCATTATAAACTTTGAATGAGAGTCTTCCACGCCATGGTATTATACTTTCGTCGAGAGAAAGCTCTCTATGAGGACTGTAAACATTTTTAAACTTGGCTGTGAGATATGTCAATATTGGCCTTATTTTCGTAAGGCGATCAGTACTGTCCACGTTATCTTCATTGTTGGAAAAATGCCATGCCTGCCATATCTGCCTAAATCTATCACGACTCATTATCTTGGAGAATATCGGAGTTTCGATAGTCGGATCTATTGACCAATAATCATCTCTATTATCTTTCCGGACCTGACCCATTAGTAAAATTAGACCTAAAAACTTTTTCAACTCCGCAACACATATTGGCTTCCATTTTACGGACTTCCTTGTTTCTCTAAATAGGTCAACATTTTGGGAGTGGTATCTATTGCTCTCTTCTACCATTAGGTCCAATAAATCCTCCCCAATAAACAGATTAATCACATCCATTATATTTTCCGGGTTATTTGGCAGAATGTTGATGCCAGTTCGGCCTAAGAACGGTTCTACCTCAGGAGGATTATCTCTTTGAGACCATTCTTCAATATCTTCCTCGCTCGAACTTGATTCAGAATCGCTGAATTGCAAGGGTATTACAGGGATTCTTCTGTGTGGAATCACTTCACTTTCACTCGAAAATTCACTATCATTGTCAAATGCAGGTAAACTACAGTCTTCCGAATTATTTGACAAGCTATCTGCAAATATTTCCTCATCAGCCGAAGCCATTTTATCACGGGAATGAAAAATAAATAAAATCTACACTAAAAGTATTCCTCGATCTAAATTTCAACCGTATCTTCTGACTTAAAGGAATGAACTGGTATGGGAACAAGTGTTAGAATGGTATCAAAATTTAAATGTAAACAACTCGTAAATTATAAATTATAATTGTTTTCTCTTGTCCCAAACATAACATTAAAGATAAGTGGTCTGAGGTGTCCTAAGGAACGCCGGTGTCGTATGACTCGTTGGCTCGAATTTTTATGTTGCTTATTCGAGTTCGTATTACTCATAATAGAGATAAACATCTCTGAAAAGAAGTGATAACACTTAACCATACTGTATACATCGTTATGAGATCAAAAGATGCCGCAAAAGTCATGCGTAAAAATAACTTACACGCAATTTACGATGGGTCGAGTGAAAAGGTAAAATTACCCTTCCCGCCGAATACCACCAGTCGAGTGAAAGGGTAAAATTACCCTCCCCGCAGATAGTGTGTTAAGGTACTTTATGAGCAGATGGGCAATACTGGTAAAATGCATAATCCGAGTGACCAAGGTGGATATTTTTGATTACAGATCTATTTAGAAGGCAGTGATACTGTGGAGGCAAGTAACGAAACTGCCTTGAGATATTTCCGCAAAGCGGCAGAACTGAACAATCCAGTCGGCCAGTCTGGTTTGGGGTTAATGTACCTTCACGGACGGGGGGTTCAGAAAGATACGAATCAGGCTCTCAAATTCTTTAAACTCGCAGCTGACCAGGGCTGGGTGGAGGGACACTTGCAACTTGGAAATATGTACTTTGGTAAGTATTCAAGTATTCAAATGCCAAAGAGTAAAACAATCTTTTATTTTTACAAATAAATTTATATAAATTATAAATCAACTGGTACTATTCTTATTGAAATCTGCTAACAAATAAAGATATACATATTATAAAAAGAGAGTACAGCTTGCGCTCTTTACTTTACTTCTACCGATAGCTTGCGATCCCTGTTTCAAATGACAGGCGCCGTGGCGTAGTTGAGTAGACGCTCGACTGCGAAACTGGCGTCGTGGGTTCGATTCCCATCTGTTGCAAAATAAATTCACGAAAGATTGATTTTCTATTTGTCTGGGTGTTAGTGATGTATCTTTCCCATTTACCTTCCCTGTCCTTGCTATCCTGTCCTGCAGACAAGCCTCTAAAAGTAAATAAAGGCTTTGCGAGTGGTCCCTTAAAAAAAATGTATGCAGTACTTAGAACAGGAATTGATAAAAATCAAATATTTTTTCTGGTTTTGGCGACATTGGTACCAACTTTCCAATGACGTACATACTTGTAATGATGCAATATGTCATCAACTTAATGAAATGCTGTTTTCGATTAGCAAATTTTGCAGCGAAATGTGTTCAAAACAACAAACATATAAACAAATATTAAGAAATATAAATTTTTATGCAGAGTACATATCGCTCACTCCTTTCAAGAACGTCATAAATCGAAAATTGTCAATTTTCAGTTGTGCATGTTTTCAGAATGCCCAGAAAATGTACTATATCCCAGCAAAAGAGGCATATTTTTAATTTAATATTTACCCGCCACAGGGCAGAAAGTGTTGTTTTAGCATTTTGAAGAAAAGGTATTGTTTAATTATTTTTTTAAATATACTAAATATTTTTCAAATGGAGAAAAAACCTTCAGGTTTTACCTAAAAAGATCTGTTGCATAGTAAAAAGTTCAATAAGTGGCTTGATATTGATTTTTAATACATTGTATTATACATATTTTTAAACATTAAAAACGTTCTCCTGAAATATCAAGTTTTTTGATTTATGACGTTCTTGAAAGGAGTGAGCGATAAATCAAATCTCATAATACATACTCTATTATTATTGTTATCAATGTTTATCTCTTCACATTTAGAATTAATTTCTGTTTTATTTTTTGACACTATTAAATAATTTCTCGTTAAAGTTTAAAAACTTATTTTACAGGTGGCATTGGTGTGAGGAGAGATTTTAAGCTTGCCAATAAGTATTTCTCACTTGCAACCCAGTCTGGTCACGTTCTCGCATTTTATCACCTGGGACAGATGCACGCTCAAGGTATGGGCATGTTGGCATCTTGTCCCACTGCTGTAGAAGTAAGTTTGACGCGTAACTACTAAAAATATTACAGTATAATGTATTTGATTGCCTTGTGCGTTGATATGTTGAATATATTTTGCAGTTATTTAAAAATGTAGCTGAAAGAGGGAAGTGGGGAGAGCAGCTGATGTTGGCGTACAACGATTATAAATTATATCCGGATAGATCTTTTGTCCAATACGCGATATTGGGACAGCTCGGATATGAAGTTGCTCAGAGCAATGCGGCGTTCCTTTTAGATAAAGGTACTGATTACACAACGTGGTTTACATGCATTTGTCATAAAATTTTATAGTTTTTTCTTATGGAATATTGAAATGTATTATATTTATAGGCGAAGTGAAGCTATTTGAATCCACCACCGAAGATTATGTGAGAGCTTTGACTTTCTGGAGCAGGGCCGCTGCCCAAGGATACTCGTCGGCACAAGTGAAACTCGGAGATTACCACTATTACGGTTTGGGCACTCCTGTAGACTATGAAACAGCAGCGAGTCATTACAGGTATGTTATAGAGTAGTTTGGTATATTTATATAATGCAACAGTCAAAACAAGGGAGTGGCAACTTTGTACACAAATTATGAAATTGTTATGCAAAAACAAAATGTTGCTTCCTCCTTTTCTGACTTTGAAATTAGGCGACACAGAAGGTAAAGTACACTTCCCGTCCTTAAGTGTCAATTGACCGAAGGGGTAGAAATACCTTTTCCATCTTTAGCGTGTTAATAAGTGACGGGTTTATAAATGTTTCTCCTATGATATGTGTATATATTGCAGACTCGCGTCAGACCAGCAGCAGAATGCGCAGGCCATGTTCAACCTCGGCTATATGCACGAGCAGGGATTGGGAATGCGGAGGGACGTGCACTTGGCCAAGCGATGTTACGATCTTGCTGCGGAGACTAGCACCGATGCTAAGGTTCCGGTGGCTCTTGCTCTCTTGAAACTCTTCATTGTCTTCAATATTGAGTATTTCCAAGAGGTTTGTACACATCTTCATATAATACAATATTCAGCTACCTGACATTCAATCAACACACATTTTGGTAAAAATATGTGATTTTTTCAAACTTAGTATTTTGAAAAACTTGAATTTTACTGAAATTAATAATTTTAAATAAATGTACTTTTACTGTTATTAGCACTACAAATTACCTGGTACGTTAAAAATAATCTAGGAATACTTCAATTTTGTTTTGTTTGTTTTAATTCACTAATTATATGTAAATTCATTTACGTTGATTACGTTTCTGACAAATTATTTATTCAATTTGTTTTCCATTTACAGCTTATAGAAAAGTCTTCTTTTTTTAAGGTAAATTTTAATAATTTTGTTTTATCAAAGGAATACTGATTTTTATATTAATGCGCAATCTTTTTTTTTAATGTGAAAATGTTATCTAGAATATACATTTTTTTGTTTGTTTCAGAATCCTATATCTCTTCTCTTCGCAGTAGATGAATCCTTTGTATCAAACTGGGACATATACTTGATCACAATCTTGACTGGTATTCTCGGAGTGATTGTGTACTTCCGAAGGCCAAGAGGACCACAAGGAAACTAAATTATCGCAGTGTTCTGTCTCCTGGATCATACAGGAAATGAAATTGTCGGATATCTTGTCAATGAACATGATAAAAAAACACCCAAGAACAAAATATATTAACACATCTCAAAATAGCTACAAAATCTGAATTTGCCATTTGATCAACTTGAAACAATGGGAAATATTTGCACCCGATTGTGTATTTATTGAGAACTTTGTAGCAAATAATTTAATATATCAATATGCAACTTACGTGTTTTTGTATAAAAGTACATTGCGATACTGGTAGTGCACCATCTGTCAGACAATTTTCCCACCAACTGTTAACTGATATTAGAGCCACATAGTAGGTATATATTTGCAAGTACTTTCAATTCATATTGATGCTTGTTACCTTGTTGTCATTCTTAATGCTTAGTTTTTAATTACCGTAGAACGGGGCTACTTGAACTTTGATGTGTTACTTGAGCTCAGTACAAAAAAAATATTTAAATCTGTATTTGGTCTACAATTATGAATGTATCGTGACTATAAGTATCACCTGTCAGGGAAATAATGAATCATGTCGATACATTCATTATTGTAGACCAAATACAGATCTAAATTTTTTTTTTGTACTGGGCTTAAGTAACACATTAAAGTTCAAGTAGCCCCGTTCTACGGTACATTTCAGATTTATTCAAGTGTATAATTGAATCAAATAAATATTGAATATTAAATTTCTTGTAATATGTACTTTTTTTACACACTAATGTAGTAATGATGCCTTGGAAAAAAGGCTGGCTACGATGGCCAATTTCAGATAATTTCTAATTTGTAAGTTTACTGAGTGTTTACATACTTATTCTGCTGTGTTTTTCTGAGTATCTCATATGAACACAGAGAAATATTTGTTTTCAGGCATTAAAAAGATGTTTTTTATTTTTTTATGTATGATTTTATTGAGTTTATTTATTTAAATATATAGTTTATATAATTATTCATACATGGGCCCATTATTATTCATTTATAAGATATGAATTTTCGACTGACAAATAACAATCTTTAATTGTTATATGCTAGTATTCATTACAAAAAACAATCAACTGCCATACTCAGTTTTTTTTTTAATAATTCAAAAGTTTTCACAAATTATAACCTTAAATGTATAAGCAAGATCAACTCAGAATCATGAAAACACTTTAAATTCTTTATCCTGTGGGCACTTTTTCATACAAAATAGAACAACACGGTGTATGAAGAATAAATATTTTGATTTTTTGCAATGTTTATTGATTTTTAAAAATAAAATTTCATGATATAGCCAGTACATGAAAAATTCATTTTAAGGTTCGTATCTGATTTTATTAAGATAAATAAATTATAAGAAATTTAAAAAAAGAAAATTCAAATATATATGATTTACCGAGCAATGAAAAAACTATTATTGCATTTTTTTTTCAAATGTGAAATATTGGACATTAAGGCTAAAAAAAGAATAAATATACATATATAGTATAAATAAGCAATTACAAATGTGATGAGATAAATAAATAAATATTATATATTTAAATTTGATTATGGATAGCCATTTGGGAAATGCAATAAAAGAGTCAAGTCTTGTGAAAAAATAAAATCCAATTTCTGTACTGTTTTCGTACAAGTGATTCAGATTCAAGCTATACGATTATTTTTACCTTGTCCTAGAATTGTGTAACCAACTGGCCTTTGTGAAAAAGCCCCCTTTAGGTCTCATTGCTTCCTGTATTTTAGTTTAAAGAATAAGATTTCACAACTGCAATGTCAAATAAATTTATTGTTGCATAATTTTTTTAGAACGGTTCTCTTATATTATTCAGCAGGTAATATAATTATAAATCACATAGCCAGATAAAACAAACATTCAAGATTTATTTAAATTTAATTCTGCAAATTTTAAAAAATAAGCTTGGGCTAGACTCAAGCTATTGACAAGAAAATATGTTGTAGTGACAAGAAAATATGTTCACCTTTTGGTCACTAGTCGAAGTGATAAATATGTATATACTATCGAAGTGATAAATATGTATATACTATGTGTAAATGTTAAATTAATGTATGTGTGATATAGTATAGAAAGTAAATTTTTGTAATATGTTTATTCTTGTTTTATTTTTTTCAACAAACCGTATTGTAGATATCAACAATATGCCCATCGCAGTGGATCCCTGCCAGAACTGTTATTCCTAACCTACTACGTATGTACCTGCACTGTTAATTACTCATATCGCTCACTCCTTTCAAGAACGTCATAAATCAAAATTTGTCAATTTTGAGTTATGCATGTTTTCGGAATGCCTAGAAAATGTACTATATCCCAGCAAAAGCGGCATATTTTTAGCTTAATATTTACCCGCTACAGGGCAGAAAGTATTGTTTTTGCATTTTGAAGAAATTATTCATTTTTCCTTTCATGACTGTCATAAGTTAGTTGTGACTGACCCATCGAGCAGGAACATTCTTGTAGATTAGTGCAATAGTGTATTATTTCGGCATAAAACAGTGTTGCGCAAAAGGTAAGACCATTTTTAATTACATATTAGTTTTGTATCAAGAAAATATTATTTTGTTTTGTGTCAGTATTGTAAAGAAAACAAACAGCACCCTGTCTGGTTTATATTGATTTATGACGTTCTTGCACAGTAAAAGCGTGACATAGACTGTACTATTTTAACTTGCGACACTATTGTCAATTAAACATTCTTCCTTTTACAAAGCGGATTTGAAATAATTTGTTTTATGACACTTTTCCAAAGAAAAATGTGCAGTTTATGTAGGAATGTGTCATTATTGTCAGTGAAACTATCTATTTGCAAGTTGTTACAAATTGCAGCATGATGAATTTTATTTTTATGACTTTAATAAGTGACCTTAGGCTAAGCCCCTAAGAAAAAGTTGAGCAATTGAGCAGTCATAAATGATACAGTATAAATGCTACTTCCACACTGGAATATTTCTCCAATTTGCGAGATTCAAACTGCAGAGGTCCATACTAACATGTAACATCTGTAACAGCATTGGATCATTAACTTTTCACTGTCATCCACTGGAACCAATACAGAATAATAGTAATTCTCTTCAAAATGTATGAAAAAAATACTGTCTTCTAACTATTGAATGTGTAAATACATATTTTTTTTGACATCTCATCAAAGATGAAGAAGAATATGGAAGTCTGGGCATTTACAGGGCTGACGACCGTCATAGGCTGGTTTAAGTGATCACTTTACACACATGTAACATTCACCAATTCTACCCATTATTGACAACCACACTTCTCAAATTCTTGGAAGTTCTATATATATATATATATATATATATATATATATATATATATATATATATATAATGTATATGAACCAATTTTTAAACATTGTTCTTGAATCACTAGAACTTCACAAGAGACATCTATTGGTGAGATGAAAAGAAGCTTTTTATTCCTATAATTGGAGGTAATACAGATTTGTGAACAAGTATTTGGACACACTCAAAATGGTGTAATTACATAATATTAAAAAAGTGTATGTACATATATAAAACTGAGCATGCAAGTAATTTATTGGAATGAAATAACCTCAAATTTTTTAAATCGTTATATTTAGTACAAATAATTTTTATATTTCGTAAAACAGAAGGACATAAAATATGTCCTTTTGAGTTTGAATTTTATTTTAATAACCCTCTGAAGCTTACACAGTTAAGCATAATAACTAAGGTTAGCCTTCTTCTTCGCCTGGACTTCCAGTATCGCATCCATGAAGTCTTCATGCGTCACCGCTGTGGCCGACCTCCTGAGAGCGATCATACCCGCCTCCACGCAGACCGCCTTGCACTGGGCCCCGTTGAAGTCATCCGTGGAACGAGACAATTCTTCAAAGTTGACGTCAGGACTGACATTCATTTTTCTAAAAGAAATAATAATATAGAAATCACCAGAATTTTCTTGAATGAATTAATTCCAGTTTAGACTTTTTTTGTGTACAATACAACCGTTTGTAAATCCTTTTTCTATGCAGATAGTAATGGTAAAAAAAAAAAATTGTTAAAATAAAGCGAGTAGTCAAGTTAAAACAGGGAAAAATATAATAATTATTGTAAATTATTATTAAAAAAAACATTTCAACGATTAAAATATTTCAACACAGATGGCATTTGAAATGTAAAACTGACTATCTCCTTTTGTAATTCATAACTAAATTTACACAACAAAATGCAGCGCTGTATATGAGAGGATAAAATAATCTGTTTGATCGATTTTATGTATAATATCGATGTTTATACTTTACCTTGAGTGAATCTGCATAATTCTTGCTCTGGCTTCTTCGTTGGGATGCGGGAATTCAATTTTCCTATCCAGACGACCTGATCGCAGCAGCGCGGGGTCCAAGATGTCCACCCTGTTGGTGGCTGCGATGACCTTGATGTCAGCCGTGGAGCTGAATCCGTCCAACTGGTTCAGCAACTCCAACATGGTCCTCTGCACTTCCCTGTCTCCTGCCTTCTCTGAATCAAACCTCTTGGTTCCAATGGCGTCTAACTCATCAATGAAGATGATAGCTGGGGATTTCTCCTTGGCCAGGGCAAAAGCATCTCGTACAAGTTTTGCGCCGTCACCTTAAAGTTTTAAAGAAAAATCCATTTAAAGGTACGTAATTTTGCATAGTAAGTTTCTCTCTTGCTGTACAATAAAGGACTCTCTGCATGAATCTTTATTTCAGATCGCCAAATGTATTTATCTACTGCTAGCGAGATACAAATGACACATTGAATTACATTAATATTATTGAAAATAGAGATTCATATAATTTCACAAAACCATAAGAACAACATGAAATTAATTGTATTTTTAATGTTATTTAAGGAAAGTTGCGGTGTATTTTTACAAATAAAAACAGATCATTGTTTTGAGTATAAATCGAACCAGTTTCAGTAATGCCTTATCTTCACTTATAAACTTAACTAGTATCTCTGAAGAAAGCAATGCGTTGCTGCATTTTATTTTCTGTAATAAAATTGTTTAATACTTTTTTTATGATATACAACTTTAAATTGCTACAATGTAAAATGCTCACCATGTCACTTATAGTATGAACCCGATACAATTTTTTAAAAATTACATTTAGGTTTTGTACTGACATTGTGGATCTGCATTTTATATAATAAATTTTTAAATTATACTAATTTTGCGATGTAAAATGCAAAAGAAATGTTTGACAACAAATTCTACATACAAAAAAATCTGATGTCTAACCAATGAACATCTGAACAAGTTGAGGTCCAGCCAACTTGAGGAATGAGGACTTAGTCTGCGCAGCACACGCTCGGGCTAAGAGAGTCTTGCCAGTACCGGGAGGACCATACAGGAGTACTCCCTTGGGAGGATGGATCCCCAGGTTAACAAACTTCTCCTTGTGGGTCATCGGCAGTACTACGGCTTCAATCAATTCCTACAACAATGGAAAACATAAAATAGAACTGAGATAGCTAACACATGTCTTCTCAAACTCGCATGTGAATGGTCCACATCACATAACAATAAACAGGAGTTTTCAAATCAAAGGAAATACAGTTGTCAATTTCAGGGACAGAATTGTGAATTTTAAGGTGGAGACTGACCGGAGCATTTCGTTGTAACGTAACACGTTACGATGCGAGCATTCAGGCAGTCAGTGCAGCGAGCCGAGCGCTCCATCCATAGTTTCGGATGCTCGCTGATGCTCGCCACGAGCGATGTTACGTTATGTTACGACAAAATGCTCCGGTCAGTCTCCACTTTTATACAATGCATATACTGAAACCAGTCAATGACAGGTTGTGTTGTGAGTCCAAAAATATTCATATAAATTAAAAAAAAAAAAAAAATATTCTGTGATTTTATTTGTTTCGACTTGTTGACATTTGACAAATTTCAATTTCGTATTTAAAAATAAATTGGCCTTACTTGGAAGGATGTAAAGTAGATGGCAGCCAACATAAGAATTTGGAAGCAGTTTGTTGACTCCATATCCTCCATATAAAGAGCGGATATGGAATAACGAACGAATGAATAGTAAATCATGTATTAGCACAATACTATTATTTATTAACCCTTTTCCGCACCTGATGGTGCATAGAGCACTGCAGCATATAAACACAGTGTTATCTTGGTCGTTAACACATGAAGGAAAGGTGATCAGCCCTCCGCCTCAGGTACCAGTCCAGGGTAATATTGAATAAATGTTAGAGTGAAAAAATCACATATATCGATTTGACCTCCCCCTGGGAATCGAACCCGGGACCTCCAGTACGGTAGCCCAGCGTGCTGACCATTACACTACGGAGGCACAATACGATTACTATATAAAAATAAAGATTTGAAAGGCAATTTTTTGTACCTGAATTTGTTTATCTAAGCCGCCAATATCGGAGTACTGTTCTGTTGGTCTCTCATCTACTTCCATGGCTTTGACTCGGGCGTCGTACTCAGCTGGGAGAGTTTCTAAAATTAAGTACGAGTCTTTGTTGACACCGACAAGATCTCCAGGCTTGAGCTTCTCTGCGTCGACTAAACCGATAACTGGTAAGAAATATGTCTGCCTGGTGGATGTTTTTATAACAGCGCACTTCCCCTTTCGTTGTGAATCGAGATCTACAACCGCGCCGTCTTCTTCCTCCTCTTGCGGGTCCACGTCCAGAAGCTCAATAACATTGGATACGAGATAGGGGAGAGTTTTATTCACTTTGATTTTTTCCGTGTTTTCTTTGATTTTTTCATTCTGTGCTTGGAGTTCGTGTGAGATCCTCATTATATCGCTTTTCATGATTTTGATCTCATTATCCATTAGCCTCGTTCGACTCGTAATTTCATCAGTTGGCATTCTAAGCACTTCTTCTCCCAGAGAATCTTCACCATCCTCCCAAATAGATATATCTTCTAGTGTACCAGCCATTATACGTACTGTTTTTACTATTCAAGTGGATATAAGGAATAAAATTTATTTACGAATAACGATGACAAAGCTTCCACGGACTCCTAGGTTACTTTTAAAAACTAAATTGTCATTATGTTTTGTTACTAGCTTTGTTGTGCAATGCGACAACGTAAGAAAGCTAAATGGATTTATGTAAAAAAAATATATATGGGTAGATACTCTTTTAAAACCTTTAAATACTTAAATATTTATTTAAAAATAACGTAGAGCCTACATTTGAAGTGTACAATTTATTCATTTTACAAAACTAGTTGTACATAAAAACTTTATTTCTGCATATGTACCTACTTTCATGCTTGAGTGGGTTATGTATTTTTTTTGTTATGTTGGTGAAATGTATTTTTTTTTTGTTTCCAACACTTTCGAGTCCGTATGTACATACATATATATTTTTTAATTTGACTGTGGATTTTTGACAGGAGGGGTCGTGCTGGATTTTGAAATAAACGTTTTGACGTTATAATGGCTTTCTCTCTATTTGCCCGAAGTGTTTCATCAAAATTAAATGGTAGTTATTTTTATTTAAATATTTTAATTTATGGTTTATTCGTTTACTGCCAATATTATTACGTAATAAATTCACGTTGAATACAGATTATGTTTACGTCTACCCATTTTCGAATGAAACATATTGTTTTATGTTTTGTGACAACCCTATAATATTAATTGATTTTTAAATTATGTATGCAATCTTTTGCAGGATGTTCGAATAAACTGTTATGTCAAAATGCAGTACGATTATCTTCTTCTATTTTACAAAATGGTCCAACATTTAAATTTGCCCGACCTCTCCAAACCTTTGGAGCAAATATTTTGGAAAAGTCAACTTGCCAGCCAATAACATTGAATAAAATGGTATGTATTAAATAAAACATATTTTATTTTATTTGCAAGAAATGAGTTTTTCACATAGTTTCAAATTATGTATTCTTGACGTAATAAGAGGTTATATTAGAGGTTATATTTTTAGAATTATATTTTAGGGGTAAAAAATATATTGACACACAACCACGTGCTCTTACTTAAATATATATATATATATATATATATATATATATATATATATATATATATATATATATATTTTTTATTTTTATTTATAAATTTTTTAATCAAAGATACATTGTATGTATACATATTATTATTTTTTTTTTACGTGCTACCTCGTTAAGAGAGCAGATTGCTCGTGTTTAGAGAGGGAGTTCGCTTACAGGGTTTGTACATATAAATAAGAAGTAAAAATAAGAAATAATAAATGGTAATCAAACGGGAGTTTGCCTTATATGTTTTTGTAAATCATTTTTGAAAGATTTTAAATTATATATATATATATATATATATATATATATATATATATATATATATATATAAACATGTACATTTAAGGTATTCACTATCGTAGATAAGATTAGAAAATATTAACTTTTTGCCATCGGCTGAGGAATTTTTGTCCTGTGATTTCAAATGGTTTTACCTATACAGTAGGTATACGGTCAATATAAAATATTTGATAATTTCAGCAATATAGCAGTGTAGCACCTAAGTCTGCAGAAGGATCTACCATTACTCTGTGGATTGCCGAGAGAGTAGTATCTGCCGCGTTGATTGCGATAGTTCCTTTGGCCATCGCAATTCCCTGCAAACCACTAGACGTGCTATTGGCTGTGAGCTTAGTAGCACATACATATTGGTAATTTTTTTTTTGTTGATAGATTCTGTATGACATCAATTTTGTTTTCGACATAAGTTTTTACTTTAGTGTCTTGTTGAAATTTGAAACCTAATGTTTCTGAAAGCTGATTTCATGGGGTCTATGACGTCTCCTCCGTCCGCCTCCGTAGTGTAATGGTCAGCACGCTCGGCTACCATTCCGGAGGTCCCGGGTTCAATTCTCAGGGGGGGTCAAATAAATATAAATGATTTTTTTCACTCTAATATATATTCAATATCACCCTGGACTGGCACCTGTAGCGGAGGGTTGATCACCTTTCCTTCATGTGTTAATGATCAAGATAACACTGCGTTTATATGCAGTGCCCTATGCACCATTGGGGTGCGGATAAGGGTTTGAAGAAGGAGAAGATGATGTCTCAGTAATATCACAAATGTCATCATAACACTTGTAAAGATTTGTTTTACATATTCAATACATTTAAAAAAATTATCCCCCATTCGCAAAAAAAACTTATTGGTTATTTTAAAGAGTTCAATTCCCAAATTTGTGTCCATGTGGACGTCCATTCTTTACTCAAATACAGTGGAACCTCTCATAACAATTAATTCGTGAACAATTAATGAGTGAAAAAAATGTGAAAAAGTTACTCCCTTACGAGTGACATTTCGTATAACAACTTACAGAGAAAGGGCTGGTCCCCTTAGACAGTTTTTGGTTTATGAAACCATGAATCTTCAACACAGAAAAACATATAATCAAAACTATGTAAATAATTACTTTTTTATACCAAATTTTCACTTTTGTATGTCAATTAGTTACTCATAAGTTTTGTTACAGGGGTTTCGAGGCTATAGTAAAGGATTATGTTAGAACTCTTATTTTCGGAAATATTGTTCCGAAGGTTGCACACGGCATTCTAGCCATCATCATGATGCTCACACTCGGTGGATTATTCTACTTGATATTTGACGATATTGGCTTCGCAGCGACCATCAGAAGATTATGGGCCATTAAACCAAAGAACCAATCAAATTAATTATCATAATGTCCCTGTGCTGTCATTTACAAGATACATAAATTGTACACTGTTTTATTTACAAACAAACAACGTAATCATTAGTGATATATCTCAATATATAAGATTTTTTTTTTTTTCAAATTTATTTTTACTTCTAAAACAGTTCTAAAAATGCATATATTAAAACTTTAAATCATATTTCACCCATAAATCACCTAACAATAAGTATTTATTATGCTGGTACATAGTGAGCGTAGTATTACCTTAGAATTAATTGGTCTGAGTACTTAAAAACTGTAGAAAAATGTAAATATAATTTAAATTTCTGGTTAAAACAACTTCAAATATAATTCTTCAAAATCAATACATAAATTGAAGTTTACCCTTCACTTTTACTCAGTGCTTACAGCATTCTATACGCATTCATAGTATTAGTAAATAAATTGGCGGTCATTACCATCATGTCTTGAAGGTCTGTCACGTTTTTCTATTACAAATATAACTGCTCATTTTGAAAACAAACTGTATCACAAATTTTTAATAGCGGAGTTTTAGAATTCTTTTGATTTAATAATGTTACCCTTATAAAACTGTTACCGCGCATTGATTATCGATGTGGATAATTTATTTAAAAAATAAAACAAATGAAAAAAATATATATCTTTTTATTCATAAAATTAACAAACATATGTATAATATTTTCTCATAAAAGTATTATAAATTATCATTGGTTCATTTAGACATACTTCTATATGTATTTATGAGTATTAATATGAAATATATTTCTTTACTGATATAAAACATTATTAACTCTCGGGTTGTTTTCTGAGTTAATTTTGTAGAAAATAATAATCTTTTTTTTCTACAGAATTATGAAAACAATGTTTGTTGTATTCATACCTGATTTTTTTTGTTTGCCATAATAGGCGCTTTTAGAACGGAACTGATGTACTTTTTCGTTAGCGTGTTCCCTCTCTCTGTCTCGCATGAAATATTTTTGGCACAGGGTTAGCGCAATGTTGCTGAAAAAAGGTGTGTACATATCATGTACACTCGTATTGCGGACGGTAAAACCGGTACATCAAAAATAAAGAAACTATAAAATATATGCAGCACTCTGCGACTTCATGCAAAAAATAACTTTAAAACAAAAGCCACATAACATACATACTGTACTATTTTTAAAAATGTATATCTTCATTAATGTTTTATTTTTTAAGAAGATTTTTTTTAAAGAACTCTAATACGAAGTGGTTAATTCATACATTTTTTAATGAGTTCACCAAAAGACTAGATTTTTTAATCGACTAAATATAAAATATGCGTGAAATAAAGTAATAATGATTGCGTTAAGTGGAGCTTAACATCAACCAGGATACATATATGTCTTGGTGAACTTACTGTCTTAAACATATTGTCAATGATACCTCATATAATACAATAATGTATTTCTTGGAAATATCAGATTGTAAATATTTAAAGCTTAAATTGAAAACAATTGACTATAGTAGACTCCCTGTTAAGAGAACTAATAAATGTGTCTTTTAATGGGAAAAGTCATAGAAAAATAGATGACATATACTTCATTTTGAAGTATTAAAGCATTTTTGGATGTTTGTTTTTGGAAATTTGTTAGGTAATATGTATATACCTAACCAGGATTAATGTCTAAACTTGACCTAAATAAACCAACTTCAAATTTTGACCATTTCTAACCCATTGACATATTTAAAGGTTACTTTAAAAAAAATCAAATGATTATAAGCTAATTAATGTTTGCAGCAGAAGTTGCATCCAGTTGGGGTTATGTTTCTATAGTTTACAGTGTAAAAGTTTACACTGTCAACTTGACAGATAAGTGATGAAACATGGGAATAAGAATTCGTAAAAACCTCCTATTGGTCATATGCAATATTATTTTACTCATAGTTTGTTTTAATTCTAGTCGGTTAAACCGGAGTCCATATTTGTGATGTTATCTGAGATTCAGTGTCTATTGACGTGGTTTTTATGAAATAAGGATAATGCATCCCATTGTGCCGTATGCAGTAAGATGTGTGGCCTCTTCTCTCTCATGTATTCTACCGTTTGAGTTGGTGTCCAGTTATTTTTCTGTAATAAATATTTGTAATTATTTTCACAGTTAACACTGGTTTTCAAAGACAAAAACAAAAAATTATTAAGGAAAAACATGTATATCTCAAAAGTTTTTTTATGCTGAATTTATTTATTTTTATATTTATTACGGTCTTAGTCCTTTTAACTTAAGGTTTTAATTTTTGTGTATTATGATTTATCATTATTCCAAACCGAGAGGTGAAAAATGAAAGCCTTTATGGTTCATATGAGATACATTATATAAAATGCAAGGAAAAAAATTAATGAAGTTAAATGGAAAATATATTTAAAAATATTATCATGCATAAGTTCACACACATATAATAAATGATTTTTAATTATGAGATGCGGTAAACAAGATTCAAACCAATTTTTCTAAGGATAGTAATCAGATTGTAATATTTATTTGACTTAAATTGTGACTTATCCTTCCATAAATGATGTGCACACTGTTGTTGCCTTACTGCTTACAGACGTCTGGAGCGTGGACGGTTATTAAGGTAATTTGACAGTGATGCCTAGTTTGGATTTCTGGGTTTTGTATGCAAAAATAAAGAGTACATAATTATAATTACCATCATGAGATAGCAACCCACTAAAGTTGCACTTCTTGTCCTCCCCGCCTTGCAGTGAACATATACTGTGCCGTCATTGAACTGTTTTTCATTTGGATCGGAGTTAATGCCAGTTAATTTGGAGTCCTCTGGCAAAAATCTATTGATAAACTTTACCCCTTGTAAAAGTTTTTCTTGATCTGGAGACTCGAATATGTCGGTTGTAGGCAATTGGAGAAATTCTACACCATGTTCTTTCCATAGCTAAAAACATAAAAATCACGCATAACCTATTTTCATTGAAAATATTTTAAAAAATCATTTCGTTAAGGATTTCTTCCTAGCTGAAAATTGTGAAAAAATAGTTTTAAAAAAAAACTATAAGGATATTATAAAAAATGTAAAATTAGTATGAATTGTCATATTTAAAAAAAAAAAAACTAATAAATAAACTAATAAAGTGTATTACGTACGCTATTTATGAATTCTTATAAAAAAATTAAATACCGAGTAACTTGGCTTACCCTTGCATCATTGGAGAATATTTTTAGTTCGTACGATTCATTCATTGATACTACTCCTTTGACATTTTCTTCTTGTGTTAGCTAAGAAAAATAAAAAAGAAATTAGCTTTAAATATTGAAATATACATTTCTCTTAGTAATTAAAATTTTCTCTTATAAATAAAAATATTTACTTAATGATGCATCTTTCATCTTTTGATGTTTTATTTTTATATTGTGTAGGTGTACATGCCATATGACATTTGAAGGGTTGCATACTCCATCTCAAGGTTTAGAATAAATAAATATGTCCGTTTTTTTCAAATTGTTGTCATCAGATATCCGGACAATATCTGATGAAAACAAAATATTAACAAATAAATAATGTGTGATGTTTTGACACTAAATAGCTTCTTTATACTGACAAAATAATTTCAACACTTATAAATGGTTTTTGTCAATATTTTTAAGTATTAACAATTTTTTGTGTGTGACCCTGAATGAGATAATAGTGTGTGGGCTTGAAAATCTCCTGAAGCAAAATTGGAGTTAGCTGTTTTTTTTGTTTGTTTTTTTTTGTTTGTTTTCTTTACTTGTAAGTAAAAAACATAAAATAATTAAGAATTCTGAAGTTACATATTTTTAGTGTAATCTAATAAATATTCAAAGAGGAAAATCTTGAATTTGAATTCCATTTTTAAAAAAAAATACATTTGCATATTTCTTTAATAAAAAAGTGTACTTTGCAATGTAGCTTTATGGTTGATGTAGTTTTTGAGTCACATTTTTTCATATTCCTGAAGGTACCCACCTACATAGAAAGAAGTTGGATGCCCAATTTAAAACCTAGTAAGGGAGTATTTTTTTACTAATCAGGTTTCTTTTCAAAAATTGTCACAAATTCAATTCGTCACCCAATTTTGAGTAATTATGTTCTTTTAAATGCAAAAATATAGAGTACATTATAAACAACTATGTAAGTAAATCAGTTTTGTGTTTTTGATGATATTTCTACTGTAAAATTAAGGGGTTACATTCTGGAAAGTTTTCTTAGATATTGTTTTGATAGTAAATTAATTATATTGATAAAATTCAATTTATCACATTAAGGGTCTGCACACCAGTAGTGAGTAATTTCAACTTAGCTCTAAATCCCGGCAAAAAGGTAAAGCATGGTTGACAACTAACAAAATATTATCATCAAACAAATAATACCTGAGCACTCATTCCTCTGAATGGCAAAGCTCCCAGTATGATAGATTCATCTATCCGATCAAACCATCTTCTACTCGTCATTTTTTCCATAAAAACATTGTAAACAAGCGTTGGATAGAATGTGACACGCGCAAACATTTGAGTAACCTGTTAAAGAATGAAAATTTAGTGAAAAGTGTATCCAATTTAGGAAGTAAAAAACAAACAAAAACGTGGCCGCACGAGCGCTTCTTCGAATTATAAATTTACTAATGCTTACCATTGTGAAAGTAAGGTATGTCGGTAAAATAACTGGTTTTCTTCAAAATCTCGAGTGGAGGGGAATATGCAAATTACAATTTCATACACTCGACGTCAACTTGACGTAGATTTTTCATTATCTATGCATAGACGAACCATAATGAATCATAATCTATACAGGAAAATAAGCCGCGTACGTCAGTTTCCCGAATTCAGAATTTAGTATTTTCACTCAGGAGGAATATTGGATATAACCGCATTAAAATATACTCTGCATATAGAACGTTTAATTTATACTGTTTATTTTTGTATTTATAAATAATATAGAAATTATACTTTCATAACAGTACTTCGGTACCTAACTGATATGTTTTGTTATAATTTATTAATAGTTTGTAATTTTATATGTTACAGATATTTATCATTTTATTTATTATTTTGACATTAATGGTACCTTGTTTTTTTTTATACAATCTGTTTTTTTTGAAGATTCCTTGTGGATTGGTACAATGTATATATTGGAAAACTAACATTAAAAGATATAAATTCCCAAAAAACAAATTTGAAAAATTGTCTTTTAAAAACTAATCTAAAAAAATATGGACTGGAATTGGGTGAAAAGATAATGTGTTTCCTTACTAAATAGTGTAGAAATATTAACTTTCTATTTGTTAAAAACAAATATTCATTTCTTTTCTTTTCGGTATCATTGACTTCCTAGCGATCGATAACTGGTTTCAAAAAGCCAAAGTCGTTAGAAAAAAAATCGTGCCCTAGGTCTATTTCATAAAAGGGTTAACGATTAGTTTTTAAGATGATAATTATTTTTTTAATCCTTGTTTTGCCACGCGTTCCTAATTTTCATTGTGCCACAATAATTTGCACCAATAATAAAAACCAACCATTAATATGACGATTTTGAAACAAATGAAAACGTGAAACAAATGAATTTTTCCAAATTTCTACTTGTCGTTAGAAGTTTCATTAAACATTACGCAACGGGTTGCGTTTATATTAATTTAAAGCACATGTAAATATATTAAGCACACAGCGACTGTAAAAATTATAATTTAAAATGGATGAGGGTAGGTGAGGATCTGGCAATCTTTTTTAAAAGAACTTTTCATTACAAGGTCCAACTTTTACAATGAATACTAAATATGAGTTTAAAATAAAGCGTAAAATGACATTTTCCCGCATACTTTGTTTCATCAAGCTGCCGGCGATCTGTATGTAGATAAATAATTATACTAGTTACGTTTGTTAATGGTTGGTGATCATGAAATGATTACACTGAGAAAAATGATATGACCATGAATTAAAAATATCCGTGATATCAATCTACAAGTATAATGATACTTCCAGTCTGATGTATCAGTTCCTTGTTGGGAAAATATAGTTGTTGAAGAGCATAAAAGTATACTGTACCATGAAATTAAATTTAGTTTATCCAACAATTTTCACGGGCGTGATTTTTGAACACAAATAATTTTGATGTTGGAACACAAAAAGCCAAAATATTTTTGGCAAAAACATGTACTAATATTTATATCAAAACTCATAAAACCAACCATTTATAGCATTTTTTAAAATGCTTGTACTAATAAAATATAAAAATTAATTTTGGAGTAAACACCTGAGTATAAAATAAATGTTATTGTTTTAGAGTCGTGAATACTAAGAACAACTATTTTTATTTGAATTTAATGAGTAAGGTGATATGGACATGTGGAGCGAATGGGTAACGAGAGAATGACTAAGAAAACATATTTGGCGAATGTGAACGAGAGAACAGAACGAGAACGGCCGAAAAAGTTAGTAACTCAGTAAACGGTTACCATAACTAACATTTTGTCAAATGTTTCAATGTCAAAAAAAACTTACAGTATAGTTTAGCATTACAGCGGTATTTTTTTTAAATTACTGCAATCTTAAGAATTGTATCTGCTTATTAAAAATTAGGAAGGTTGAACAACTGCACATTGCATATTGTTATATTATATTAGTCAGTAGGTACATAAGTAAGCATAGTTACAAAATAGTATTCTTATAAGGCAGTGGTTCTTAACCGTGTTGGAGGTATCAAAACCCACCAATTTCATATGCGCGTTTACCGAACCCTTAATTGAAAAATAATATATGATTTTTTCAAATTCAAAACGGGTATGTTTTGTCCTCCGAACCCGGGAGACTGACTCACCGAACCCCATACTAACGTTATAAGGGATATATTTAATACTGATTATGTTGAAAATTCTGTCCGCCTACGTAGTGTAATGGTCAGCACGCTCGGCTACCGTTCTGGAGGGCCCAGGTTCGATTCCCAAGGGGGGTAAAATAAATATAAGTGATTTTTTCACTGTCATATTTATTCAATATTACCCTGGTCTGGTACCTGAAGCGGAGGGCTGATCACCTTTCCTTCATGTGTAAACGATCAAGATAACACTGCGTTTATATGACGCAGTGCCCTATGCACCATTGAGGTGCGGATAAGGGTTTTATTTTTTTATTATGTTGAAATTTAATAGTATTGTAAAATTGTATATTTTAATAAAGCATTATTCATAGGATTGAAAATTTACCGAAATATAAACAAAAATACGTTTCATAAAATGTGGCCATTCTGCAATCGATCGCTTGACCATTAACTCTTTATTTTTAGATTTCTCTAATCGCTCGCGGACCCCCATTTGAGCATCCCTTCCGCAAGTAGAATTGCTGTCAGAGCAATGTGAGTAGTTTGGGACAGTTTAGTAGTTTGTTATACTTTTAACTCGATACTCGCGTTCTTTAGCCCTTATTCTTAAGTTATAATTTATGTTTGCAATCTGCGATAGTAATGACTTATTTTTAAACGTTGTAAAACCAGTTTTATAAAACGATCAGCTTCGTTTCAAAATGCGACGGTTGAAAATGAAAACATTCATATAAGTGCAGGAACTTAAAAATAAAATAAAAAAGGCATTTATCAATCAATCTACTGGTTTAAAAATTGCCCTTTTTGTATTTATTATTAGATAGTTTTATTTTTTAACTCGATCTTTTCAAGGAATATGGCGCGAAATACTATAATTTTTATCGTGTGTGCGTTATTTATAGACTTCAGTATATCTGCTAAAATTTTAGGAATTTTTCCAACAGAAACTAGGAGTCATTATGCCATGTATGGAACATTAATGAAAGCTTTGTCTGATAGGGGACATCATGTTACAGTCGCCAGTTACTTCATGGAGGTAAATATTATTTTTCAGTAACTGTAAATTCGTGTATTCTGTTCCTTGAAAATAGTTTCAATGCTTTAACTAAAAGTATTATATTTTTTTGAAGCTACTTTAAATTTGAAAACGGCTCTCCGTTGGGTGAGAATTTATTACAATGATTATGTGTCTAATTGAGAAAGCTAGTTATATAAAAAAAACTTTTCTACTTATTTCTGGTGTATCTCCTCCTCCCCTGACCCCTCCTCTCTTTCTAAAACTTGCTACCGAATTCTACCTATTTATCATTAGAATCCTAGAATACTTTTTTGTCTAATTGTTAATTAATTGTTTTTTAGTTTTTTGATAAAATCTATTACATCAGACAATAATATGTATTAACTTTTAAAAACGTCTGAGACATTACTATCTGTCATTAGAATCCTAACTGTCGATCAAACCTCCTCTCTTTACCTCCTTCCCTAAATTCCTTCTTCCTTTGCCCTCCTTATTATCGTCTTTTGTTAATTTATGTTTCTTTTTAAATGTCAATTTGTAATTTATGTTTTTTTTAATTGTTCAAGTACTATCTGCCCACTGATTGCAAACGGCTATATATGGTATCAAACGTTTTGATCAATATCACTAGTCCGTCTTTGGTCGGTTGGAAGATATTGCTTTTTAGCAATAAGCCCGCCAATGTACTTTTTATTTTCTGTACATGAAGTTTAAATAAATAAATAAATATTAATTCACATTCTCATAGTCGGTTTAAATTAATTATTCAGGTTCTAAAAAAATCTGGGAGTACTTTAGTAATTTTAGAATATAAGATAATGTAAGAGTAATTTTAAAATATTAGTGATTAAATGTTTTTATGGTGCATACGGCATTGCGATGGATAGAAGCGGTGTTAACTTGATCACTGATCGTATGAAGGCACTGTCATTTATCATTAATATTTATTAACATATATTATTATTAATGTTTATCATGTGAATTTTCTTAAAAAAAAACCTTATAATAAGAGAAAACAAAAGTTTTTTGTATTCCTGGGCTTTTGATCCTTTAGTTTAAATTCATCCATTTTTTAAATGTGAATATTTTTTTGCCTTTGTGAAATAGCAAATGTATAAATAAATCAACACATCGAGAGGGTATTTTTCAGGCGTTTTGCACAACTTTTAAAATCATGTTTTTTTTATTATTTCAGAATTCAACACGTAAAAATTTCAATGAGATAGACATCTCCGGTTTCAGTATTCCTAAAATGGATGTGTCATTTTTTAGGAATATGACGTATTTTGACAGCCTGATGAACGTTATAGAATTTTCAACTGCTAGTTGTGAATGGGTTATAAAAAACCCCGAATTACAGAAGACCGTTGAAAAGGGGTCGTTCGATTTACTTGTGGTGGAAATTTTCGGCTGTGACTGTTTCGTAAGCGTCGCTCATAAATTAGGAATACCAAGTATTGGACTTATCTCCAGTGTACCGTTGCCTTGGGTAAATGACATGGTGTCTTTACCAGAAAATCCGGGATACATCCCTCTTTACTTTCTTCCATTCACGGAAAGCATGGACTTCTTCTCCAGGTTTTTTAACACATTGTCGACGGTTTACGCCAAGGCGCTTTACGAAATAAAATCAAATTGGGAGGTTCAAGAATTGGCTAATAGTGTTTTTGGACCATTACCTCCTTTGAGAAGTCTATCGCAGAATTTCAGCCTCATTTTCACTAACAGCCATTTTAGTATCAATCAAGTGAGACCTACAGTACCGCAGATGATAGAAGTTGGAGGACTTCACATACCAAAGACTTTGCCAGCATTACCGAAAGTAAATATTTGTATATACCCATACCTATATATTAATATAAATACCTATGAAGATAATCAAAAGCAAACATATCTTTCCTTGAATTTTTTCTTTGTTTTGTTATTTTTTAACATATTATCGAAAAGAAATATTAGCAAATAGGGAAAGATTTTCACTAAAATTTGAAATTATTATTTTTTTGAATTTTCATTGTTATAACGACTTTGAAAATGATTTCATGAGTACGTATATGAAATATAACAACTTTTTGCAATTTAAAAATCTTTTGAAAATTGATAATAACAAAACAAATCATTAATAAAATATGTATTCTGATAATACTGATAATTAAAAACTTTTAGAATAATTTAAGTTAGTTGGTTAGAATTTTTTATAACTAACTAACTTAAATTGTAACTTTTAGAATAAATTAAGTTAGTTATAATTTTTAGATTATGTGTCACTTTATATTTGTTCCTGAAATAAATAAAAATATTTTTTTTCTTTAAGGATATTGAATCGTTTTTAAACAATTCTAAGGATGGTCTCGTTTTCTTTAGTTTGGGCTCAATTGTTCAACCAAATACTATGTCAGAAGAAATGATTTCCACTTTATATACGAGTTTGGGAAATCTCAAGCAAAACGTTTTATGGAAAATTAACGGCACTTCTCTTCAGCCTTTACCTTCAAACGTAAGGACCAGCACCTGGTTTCCGCAACTCTCTATTCTTTGTAAGTACATTTCAATTTACAATAAAAAAAAAATGTATGTATATACATATATATATATGTATATATATATATATATATATATATATATATATATATATATATATATATATATATATATATATATATATATATATATATATATATATATATATAATATATATATATATATATTTATATATGTAATAAAATAACTAGGTACCTACCTATACATTTTATTAAGTACTTACAAAAAGTACCTACATAAAACAGTTCTACCACCAGATGCCGCATGCGTCGCTCAGAATAAAACAAAAGACTTCCGATAATATGGTTAACTGTCAGAATAAGATAGATAGATAGATAGATAGATATAAAAATTATTATAAAGATAAATTAAGAATAAACTTTAATTACAAAGCAACACATTGTTTATTTTATTATTATACACCCACTTTGCATATTATTTACACTTAATTTTCAAAAGGAAAATATTACCACGTTTTATATATATATATATAAAGGGTCCGCCAAATAACATTTTTTTTTTGAAAATGGGGCGCAAAACATCGAGTGTAGCTTCGGCTGTGTGGCACGTAGCGCCGTCCTGTTGAAACCAAATGTTGCCAATATCCTCCTCTTCAATTTTTGTGAACAAAAATCCGTTCAACATGGCCCGATAACGATCGCCATTGACTAACGGCCACTCCTTGCTCATTTTCAAAGAAAAATGGCCCAATTATGCCTCTGGACCAAAATCCGCACCAAACAGTGACTCGTTTTGGGTGTACCGGCTTTTCAATGTATGCGTGCAGGTTTTCTGTGCCCCAAATACGACAATTTTGCTTGTTTACATACCCGCCAAGATCAAAATGAGCTTCATCCGAAAAGATGATTTTTTTGGCAAAATCGGCATCTTCTGTAAGTCGAATGTCGCAATATTTCTCAGCGTTGTTCAAGCGTATACACAACCATATTCGCTTAGCGGAAGGATAAAACTAATTATCTGTCAAATCAGACATGAGCTAAGTGTTACCATTCACGAAATAAGCACTAGTTGAAAAAAAAACTTTAGATGGCGGACCCTATATATATATATATATATATATATATATATATATATATATATATATATATATATATATATATATATATATATATATATATATATATATATGGCGTACGACGCCAATATTATACAAATTTTGAGCCACTCTGTATATCCAATATATATATATATATATATATATATATATATATATATATATATATATATATATATACATATATGTGTGTGTCTGTGTGTGTGTGTGTGTGTGTGTGTGTGTGTGTGTGTGTGTGTGTGTGTGTGTGTGTGTGTGTGTGTGTGTGTGTGTGTGTGTGTGTGTGTGTGTGTGTGTGTGTGTGTAAGACGACGTGGGGTTATAGGGTAGATGAATGACCGCGAAACTGGAGTCTTTGGTTTGATTTCCGACAGTTGAAAAATGAATTTAAGGTAGTATTTTATTATGTATATTAAAAGCATACAATGTTTACTTTGTGGTATGGTAATATAACGCTCCTTATCATTCATCGTTTACTTTGCGTAAAACCACTAACACTAATTTAATTTTATCCTTTTTTGTATAAATGTCAGACCGTAATAATTTTATTTGAATGACTTATGATGGAATGATTATTCCGAAACTGGTAGTGAACGATGAATGATAAGGAAAGTATTATAATAATATTTTTAATTCGACTGAGTTCATCCTTCCCCGTCTTTACCATCCTACCTACAGACAAACTTCTAACAAAGAGATTCTGCAGTTTATTCCTTTTAAATAATGCCACTTCATTTTACATTTGAGTGACTCTTATCTTATAAAAAGAAACAACGAGCATTTTCACTTAGTTTTCCATTCTATCCTCATTAATATGTGTAATTAATAATTTTCATTATTGTTGCTTTGATTTATTTAGTAAATATTACGTAAAAGCAAAATAATACTTTTGTTTTTATGTTACACCTGCATACAATGTTATAGAATTATAAATAATAATAAAAATAAAGAAATCTCGCCTTGACCATAAGTAAAATTTTCATTATTTTAATAATTAACACAGAAACCAAACAAAATCAATTTGAAATAAAACGAAAATTTGCTCTTTTACAAGTACAAAGTCATAGACCATGAAATTAATTACTAAATATTTGTTACCAAATAGGCAGGTACTTAAAACATTTCGTAAAAAAATCACTTGCGAAATGGATTAAGTCTACAGAAACTGTAATTCGTCTCCGTACTTCGTGGTTAATACATCTGAGTACTTTACATAGAATACCGGGTTTGATTCCCAAATCCATAATTTTACACTGCAATGTCAAATATCTTTCCCTGGACTCTGGATTCATAAAATTACTACCCAGGACTGGTACCTGATGGGCAGGATTAATAAACTTGCCTTCATGTAAATAACGATCAAGTTAATACTGCGTCAAGTCAATACAGTGTCCTATGCAGCACAGTGTGCGGATAAGGTAGAATTTTATTATTTATTCTGATTGTATATTTATTATATGTATGATATAAAGCAATAATTATTGAGTAAAGCTAATAATTTATTTTAAGCATATTTCAATATATATTACATAACAAAAATAATTAATATTTCAAATATTATAAATGCTAAAAATAAAACAAACTGAAATCGAGAAAGCCATCCCATTTGACGCCTGTAATGAGGCAATCTGGTGAACATTTTTAGTAAAACCTTGCACATTCATGTTATTTTTATTTTGTACCATTTATTTATTTCGACGGCCCCTACGTAAAGAACTCTATCTGCAAATCGGTTACTTTACAGGAGAGAGCTTAGAAGATTTTTTCAACGTATTTTTTTTATTAATTAACGGTTTATCTGAAATTCTAAACGAGTATTATACGGTAATGTATCAAATCGTTTTAAAACTTTATGCGTTATCAAAATTAAGTTGTTAGCGTTTTAGGAGTTCGAAATTCGATGAAGATAGCGTCGTATACGCCTGAAAATAGGCGTAATTTATTTTGTATATTTTTTTGTTTGTTTATATTTGTAGATAACGGTCAGTTGATAACAAACACCAAATATATTAAAATTGACAAAATTGTAGTTTTCTCTAACAATTTTCGATTACCTACTAAATAAGATAAAAGTACTAAATTAGTCAGATTATATGTATGCTTTCAAGTTTAATATGTCGTGGCGTTTCTTACGGAATTTTCAGAGTGCAATGTAGAATTCTTATAACCAAATATTGTACGTAAAAGTTGTCACTTTAATCGCAATCTAGATGTTATATTATTATCAAATTATAATTACAGTCTGGTGTAACTTCATCTTTGTGTGTAAATATAATGTTGACTTTGATTTGTAGGTCACCCCTCGACAAAATTATTCATAAGCCACGGGGGTCTTCTGAGCCTACAGGAGGCTACCCACTGTGGAGTTCCTATCCTTGGAATCCCGATGTTCGCGGATCAAGGGATGAATCTCGTGGGGCTCAAGGAGAAAGGTGCCGCTCTGATGCTGCAATATGAACACATTACCGGCACCCTTCTAGACGAAATGATTTCTGAAATGCTCAATAATGGCAGGTAATTGAAATATTTGATTAGGTACTTAGGAGTGCAACGTTGTATCAAAAATTCAATGCAATCGATGGATAACTTTAAAGGTGATTTACGATTTCGAGCTAGCGAGTATTTATATATGACTATTTAATACAATAAAACAACAAGATGTACTTTTTTCCACTTTTATTTTGTTTGTCCAGTGATCGATCGACATCGTCAACACTTTGATAACGACGAAACACGGCCACTGGTCAAATAAAATTGGAAATACTATATAATTGATGTTTTATTACATAAAATGCAGTTCCACCAAGAAATGTCAGTTTAAAACTTAAATCTAATATTATTTTTTGACATCTCATCAAAGATGAAGAAGAATATGGAAGTCTGGGCATTTACAGGGCTGACGACCGTCATAGGCTGGTTTAAGTGATCACTTTACACGTAAATGTCCAGACTTCCATATTCTTCTTCATCTTTGATGAGATGTCAAAAAATAATATGAAAATAACTCCTGTAATTGGAGATAATCCAGATTTTGTGAACAAGTATTTGGACACACTCAAAATGTTGTAAATTAAATCTAATACGTGTACTTATAGATAATTGTTTTTTCTATCTGGCTAAGAACGGGAATCTACTCTAGTTAGTCAGACAATATGATTTTTGTGAAATGTTAGACTTGAATTGTATTAAAGTCATCGTTTTCCACGATGACGTTTCTCATGAAACAAAAATCTATTTTTGTGAAATTCATCCATATTAGACGGTTGCATAAATCGAAAATTTTCTCGCTTTTGGAAGCAACTAAGTGTATTTTACAATCCTTTATGCATCGTGTCATTGCATCCTAGATAATCGCCTCTTACGACACGGTCACGTTTTCGCAGTTACCGCCAAAACGCCAGACGGCTTTCCCGCCTTTTCCGCGACCGGCCGCAGCACCCGCTGGACGCCGCCACCTACTGGCTGGAGTACGCGCTGCGGCACGGCGGCGCGCCGCACCTGCGCAGTGCCGCGCGCCAGCTCGCCTGGTACCAGTACCTGCTGCTAGACGTCGCGCTGCTCGCCGCGGCCGCCATTGCCGCGGCGGCCTATCTGCTCACCAAAACTGCCGCCTTTATTTTGAAATACGTCCTAAACAAACGCACGACTGGCAAGTGTTATCATGGTAAAAAAGAAAATTAAACGTCTTTTTTGTAAGGTTATGCGATTACTTTCTAACAAACTCATCTGGAAGGCCAATAATGACCAATTTCTTTTCAATTTGTAATTTTTTTACCACGTGGGTATAATTTTTTGCTAGACTAGTTTCGGAAACTACACATGCTTCCTTTACAGGTTTAAATAAAAAATAATAGTTACAAAATATTATAATCAAATGGTAAAATACAAGTGTTATAACCACAAAGTGAATACCAAAACAATAAATAACATAAGAATAAATCGCGTAATGGATCACCTTTTAATAATTTTTCAAATAAGCAATTATAAGTTATAAGAGTTTTTAAATGCAAAAAATAACATTTGCATCATACAATATTGAAAAAGATTAAATATTATATTATTGTTATATTATATTTATTTATTTATTTAAACTTCATGTACAGAAAATAAATAAATACGTTGGCGAGCTTATTGCTAAAAGCAATATCTTCCAACCAACCAAAAAAAAACTAGTGATATTGATCAAAACGTTTGATACCATATATAACTGTTTGCAATCAGAGGGTAGATAGTACTTGAACGTTAAAAAAAACATAATCTGCATATTAATATTTAAAAGAAAACATAATTTCTAAAAGATGATAATAAGGAGGGCAAAGGAAAAGGAATGTTTAGGGAAGGAGGTAGAGGGAAAAACTAAGGGAGGAGGCTTGATGGACAGTTTCTAATGATAAATAGTAAATTTTATTTAAAAATCAATTAACCTTGGAATATAACCTATTTCAATACGATTCCAGAATAAATGTTCCTAGTGTAAAATTTATGATACATATTATAATTATATTTATTTTGTATTTATAATTAAACGCATCCTTGACAAATGTTCTATTTAATTGAACATAAACACAAATTTTAAGAAATAAGTGATATTAAAATTTTATCCACTGAAAATAAAGACAAATACATACCTATTTGAAATTGACAGAGTGAAAAATACTGATAACGAAAAGATTTCGAGACATCTCACAATAACTTATTATCACACTTCTGAATCCTCGAACATAAGTACATAATATCCATACCATAAAAAAATAAGTAAGTGATTTAAAATGTTAAGTTGTTAATTGTGTATATCATATGTTCCATTTATATGGTTTAAGTCTTGATATTTTTGTCTTGATAATTTCATTGCATATTGATGTATTAATTTTTAAATCAAACACAGATTTTTTTGAGGATCCAAAGTTGTATTAAAAAAAAACAACACAAAAATTAACATAAATACAATTATTTCGCCTAGTTATAGCATTTTCAAACGAATTCGAAGATTAAATGGACTGACGGTCCTTGTGTAGCTATTCTAGGTACTTGAGTAATAGTTTTAACATGTGTTAATTTATGGGAGACAACGATAGTTAATGGGGGATGTAGGTACGTACACTTATATTTATTTTCTGGGAGAGGAAGAATCTATTGACGTGGCAATTTGTGAGAGAATAAATGTTTTAAAAGTAAATACAATTGTTCGTAATATTATTTTTTAAGAATTTATGTATGTAGATATAATGATGCTCATCATTGGACATTATCACACTAAGCACTAAATATTTAATAAAAATGTGGAAATGTATTTTGTGTATTTTATTATAATTTGTATAGTTTAAATGGAATTCTATTAAGTGAAAATAATCTAAATCTAATTAATGAACGTTTATTAACTTTATTTAAAAAAAATCATAGCTTAGTTTGGAAGTAAGCCTTACAATTATAAATTGATTTGTATTTATTACAATTTATAAACATATGTTATGTAAGTTCCCAAAACAATGTATCGGAAGCAACTGTTCAAACTTAATTGAATTCAATATGATTCTATGAAGTGTTATTAAACGTTTTTGCGTCATATGTTTGGCCTTGACAATTTTTTAAAATCGAATTTGCAGGGTTAAGACCCAGTTACTGTCACTTGGTTTTGTCAATATTGTTTTTTAACTAATTCATTGACTAAAATAATGTCAACAACATCTATTTAAATTGTAAGTTATTACTTTTTTAATGTAATGTATTAATTTTTTTTAAATTTGCCATAACATTTTCTTCCATCGGGCGAACGGACAGACCAGAATGATGATTTTTATTGATAGCTTTTGATAATGACGTTATAAACACTTGTCGCAATAATTTTCAATCAGTTTGGTTATGCGGTATCGATCAGTCATTCAAAAATATTCGCGAGTTTTCCCCTCGAAATTTCGCATACTTTTAATTTAAGTCTGATATTCCTGTTGAAACTATAACTTTAAACATCAGAACACGATTCCCATATTCCTATATAAGAAAACATAAAACCACAGACTCGCCAACGTATACATACTTTCATTATTTAACATAGATTAGGTGTTAACTCGATCATGACTATATGAAGAAAGGGTGATGAGTTTTGTGCTTAAGGAAATGAAGGAAGAATTATATACAGTTTTAAACGTTTTGGTCGAATTTAATGTAAACAAATTATAAAGTCGCCTTTGATTCCTTGCATCTATCATATACGTATAGGTATGTGTATATGCTTAATTTACTAATTTAGTATGTTGACGGATCAACTTTTTAATGTTTGTCTCGTTGAGTTATATTTGTTTCATCTCAATTGTGCGCAATTAAAAAAATGATGGAACATTGAATGACATGAATTTGACATGAATTTCGATGTTTTATAAAAATACGACCGAATTTTTAAAATACGCGCTAGGAATGAAAACAAACTATTTGAGAAATTAAAAAATGTATCATACATTTATATTTTTGTATTATTTTTATTTAGTAATTCCTTGTTATTATATGAGGAGTTCGATCCAATAATCATCTTATCATTTATATTTGAAGCACTAACTTTGTGATTTTCCATTTGATAATTAAAATGTAACTTTGTTTTATAATCATTATAAATATTTTATTGTAACTTAATTATAATGTCTACCAGTTTCGAAGCTAACCGCTTCTTTATCAAGACTGATTAATACTATTATTATCAGTCTTGATAAAGAAGCGGTTAGCTTCGAAACTGGTAGACATTATAATTAAGTTATAATAAAATATTTATTGATTTGGCGTTCAATTTGTAGAACTCCATTTTAATTTATGTATTGATTTTTTAATCAAACACAGATTTTTTGAGTCTACTAAGTTGTATTTTACTAGCAAAAACATATAAAAAATTAATATTGTGACAATTGTGTCGCCTAGTTATGGCATTTTTAAACGTTTTAAAATTTTAAAATTTTAAAATTTTCATACATTTTCAAACGAAACGACATTCGTTTAAAAATGCCATAACTAGGCGAAACAATTGCTACAATATTAATTTTTATGTGTTTTTGGTAATAAAATACAACTCAGACTCAAATAATCTGTGATTGATTTAAAAATTGATTAATTAATTCAAACCCTTATCCGCACCCCAATGGTGAATAGGGCACTGCATCATATAAACGCAGTGTTATCTTGATCGTTAACACATGAAGGAAAGGTGATCAGCCCTCCGCTTCAGGTACCAGTTCAGGGTAAAATGAATTAAATATAAGAGTGAAAAAATCACTTATATTTATTTGACCCCCCCTAGGAATCGAACCCGGGACCTCCAGTACGGTAGCCGAGCGTGCTGACAATTACACTACGACGACGGGCGTGATTGATTTAAAAAATTTTACAAAAATAAATTTTAAAGTGATTTTTAAACAAAGTTACATTTTAATTAATTATCTTATCGTTTCAGAAGTGTGATAACTTTCGTTGCAACATTAATTGTACCTTATTTTATTTGACATCATTTAAAGAATGCTTCATCGCGCTGTGAACGTAACAAATGTGTCAAATAAAAAAATTGTACTTCATACCGCAATCAATATCAGAAAAAAATGTGTGGTTAATGAAGACTCACAGTACATCAAGTCGGCGCTCGTCGCGGACGCATCGGTCAGTAGTGTGACGCTTCGAGTTATTCGTTTTCTGTTGTTTACTATCATTGTTTACATATATTTAATTTGATATTATCTCACAGTCCCACATTTGACCTCAAATGGTAAGTGGTTCCATTGATACCGACCATGTGTTGTGTTGGCTCGTGTTATATTTTATATCGATTTTCGTACTGAAGTATCACAACAAATAGAGCTGGACGTCACGACGCCGACGCGCGGCTCTGTGGTATTATTAGAACCGTTTTGGCTTCACCATTCGATATTTATGTATGGTATAACCCATTTTAATTTTTTTACCGATTCTTGACGGAGACTCTCATATCCTCCTGTATTTTTTAAATACAAATTTTATTTATATATATTTTTTTATTGTTCTACTGTCATATCTTGGTGGAACTGTACTTTATGTAATAAAATAATAAGTATATAGTTTTTTTCATATTTATTTTATTTTACCAGTGACTGGGTTTCATCATTACTGACATTATCTGACTGGTGCGAGGCTAGACGAATTTCTGTTATATACACAACAAGGATTAGAAATCCTCATAAAATATTTAAAATAATTTTTTACTTTTTAAAAAAAAATCAGTTCCTCAGAATACTAGAAATAAATAAGTTTATATATTATTTTTAAATAACCTAAATGTAGACCTAAACTCCTCGATGATTTCTCATTCTTGTTGTGTATATATTGTAGAATTTTGTCTGATGGTGCCGGTAACGACGAAACCCGGTCCCTGATAAAATAAAATAAATGGAAAAAAACTATATGGTTGTTATTTTATTGTGTTTTATATTTACAATACGTATTCAATTCTTATTATTTGATTTGTAATAAATTGATGCGTAAAGATTGAAAATTAAATGATATATAATATTATTTTAATTTTCTTTAGGAAAATGCAATTATGTATTTTTACTTCTACTATCTTTCTATTTCCTGTAGCATATGCAAAGAAGATAGAAACACTATGCTTTTGTGTCCTGACATGTCCTAGCTTCCTCTACATGCATTGATCTAGTCATACATGTCCTCCAGTTTCTTAGACTTTTGACATAGATTTTAGATTCCTATTGATCTGTTCCTGCTCAGTCTTTCTTATCTTCCTTGTTCTTTTTTCTTACTTCCTTGTTCTTTGCTTCTTTGTTCTCCCATTCACATTTGCTTTTGCTTTTATAAATTGATAAAATTAATATACAACGTATAAAACACTTATGTTTAAAATCATAAAAAGGTAACAAAACAAAATGAATATAGATAAATCACTTAAATTAGAGAGATAATAATTTAAAATAGTTGTTAGTATTATGTGTAAGATTTTTTGAAATGATTAATAATGATTCTGATTGATGATTTTAATTTATAAACAAAGGTTGTCAAACTTGTGTGTTTAAGAAAAAAATAGAAATAGCTCTGTGATAAATTAATTTTCAGTTTATTTAAAAATAGCTTATCTTCTATTTTGAAGAGTTCGAAGTTTAAAAATCATAAAGAAGCACTCATTTATCTATGGCCTATTTTTTAACGTTATTGAAACGTTTATAATCACTCTTAAATTATTGAGTGTGAACATATATAATAATTCCAGACATTCAAAAAAATGTTTTCTCGATTATTTCTTACTGGTAAGATAACATAATAATAAGAAAAGGATTTGTAATTATTCCAGGATATATCAGACTGTCTGTTTTCCCGCGATTTTCACATACCGCTGACTCCTTTCAACAACGTCAAATATAAAAAAAATGATTGTGCGTCAGATCTTTTTAGGTAAAACCTGAATATTTTTTCTCCATTTGAAAAATATTCAAAATATTGAAACAAATAATTACAATATACCTTTTCTTCAAAATGCAAAATCAACACTTTCTGCCCTGTAGCGGGTATATATTAAGTTAAAAATATACCACTTTTGCTGGGATACAGTACATTTTCTGGGTATTCCGAAAACATGCACAACTGAAAATTGACGATTTTTGATATATGACGTTGATCTAAGGAGTGAGCGATATGTTGTTTTCAAGGCCGAGTAGGAACAGGCCTGGGTACACGATTTTTGAAACGTCACGTGATCAATGCAGTGCCGTAAAATTTGCAGTTCGTTGTGTCTACTGGTGTCAAAGGGGTAGGCAGAGTGGATGGAACGCCTCTCTTCTGCCCTGACATATCTCCTAGCTTTCTTCACATCCATACATCAGTCATATGTACATGCCCTCTGACATGTATATGGTAAAAAAAAATGGTTTCCATTAGTATGATAGCGAACGTTTTTTTTTTTAAATAACAATAATTTAATCTTTTCGCAAAACTGTGGGTTTAAAAAAAAAATGTTTTTTTATACTGAAAAATATCACTCGTATATCGCATGTGTATTTCTTCGAAATTTGGCGTTTGAACCTCTTGTCGGCCTTGCATAGTTTTAAAATTACGTAGGTTCTATTTTACTAAATGTACGCAGATACAAGAACCGCGATCAAAAGTGGTCCGCACGCTCCTTGTTTTCAGATAAAACATAATTTAAAAACTGTACGCATATTGACGCAATGAGGTAGTTAAGTGAATTATCATTTTTATTATTATTTGTAAATCGACTATCGAACTAAATAAAATAAATATACATGTATGTTTATTTTCGGGTATTATGTTAACACCGCAACGATTTTTACAGTTAGAACACGAAAGGGCGTCAAACAATTCTAACCCATATCCGCACCCGATGGTGCATAGGGAACTGCGTCATATAAACGCAGTGTTATCTTGATCGTTAACACATGAAGGAAGGGTGATTAGCCCTCCGCTTCAGGTACCAGTCCAGGGTAATATTGAATAAATATTAGAGTGAAAAATCACTTATATTTATTTACCCCCCCCTGGGAATCGAATCTGGGACCTCCAGAATGGTAACCGAGCGTGTTGACCATTACACTATGGAGGCGGACAAACTATACTAGAATCGGACTGGTGTAAAATGATTTGAGTGATAAACGAGAAAATATGAAAAAATATGAGTGATAAATGATTTGAATAATTTACAAAGAGAGCCCTGCTTAGAAAATCTAATTGATATAATATGCTAGACAAATAACATGTTCTTTTCCTCATAAATAGATATTTTAACGCGATAAAAAAATGGTGCACATGCGACGTCATGTGTACATAATAATTTGTAAGTTTCGTATTGAATAAAAGTTTATTTTTTTACCGCGCTTCACAAAGATATATTATATTCATAAAACGATAAAAAATGTATTAACGATTGATATGGATGGTAATTTGAATATTTATTATGTAGATTTGAATCGGCTTTTTTATGAATAGGGTTAAGACTCCGGTTATTGTCACTTTTAGCAGAATGGCTAAGTCATTAATGATTTACAACTAAACCATTCAATTTGATTTATTTCTAGTTGTGTGTATGAATATTCATTTAAAACTTTTTTCTTCTTAAATCTTTTTAAGATAAAAATATAAGCTGGTTGTTGTAACCTTTAATATTCTACCGCTGACATACCTACTAGGATTAAAACATCTTTATTTTATTAGTCATATGGTTAAATAACCTGTTTTCAAAGTTGGTGAGCTACAAATTTTGATACATTAGAAAATATAATAAAAGTACTACGCAGTACGAAAAAAAAAACAAAAAAATGTAAAATCAGTTCCAATTGTAGTGTACTTGTTCTTGAACTATTGTAGTATAAACATTTAGAGAAAAAAATTTATGATAATATATATGTAGGGTAGACTGGGTACGGTTGAAACAATTTTGCTTATATTGTCCATAGTATTGCTCTTTACAAGTCAAGCGATGATAAAGATGCATTAAATACAAGAGCGTGTTTCTGTCTACTAATGGGAAGTATTATTTCAGTACCCGGTGTGTTATTTTTAGTGGCAGATCAAATTTAAAAAATATATCCGATTTGTTTCAACCGTCCCCATACCAGGGGCAGTTGAAACAGTGATTGGGGTCAGTTGAAACACACGCAAATAAATCAATACTTAATATTGTAAGACGTTTTATTCATTATTTATTTTTGTGTTTTAAATAATTATGGCACCGCATGACAATATTAATCAGTCTACATATATGTAATGAACAAAAACAACTAAAAA
The DNA here is from genome assembly GCF_059751285.1 of Brachycentrus maculatus. Lineage (NCBI taxonomy): Eukaryota > Metazoa > Arthropoda > Insecta > Trichoptera > Brachycentridae > Brachycentrus > Brachycentrus maculatus. The sequence continues at coordinate 677,735 of NW_028280858.1, forward strand.
CAATGGCATTTAAAAAAAAAAAACAAATCGAACGAAAATAATCTGTGAATAAACTAAAAGGAAACACTTCTGTCATTTTGATTAGTCATAAATCAAGCGGAAATCTAGCTTTGGGAGATCATTCTGAGTCGCAATTGTGGCAAACATAGCTAAGACCACCTTTTGTGCAGTCTTCTTGAGCCCACAGTTTACAAGTGGTGCACTGTATCCACTTTTCATCGGATCTGCTCTCTGAATACAGTGACAGACAAACAAGACAATAGCACTCGTCCTCTTTTGATGATGATTCCTGTTGCGTATTATGATTATTTTTTCCTTTAACGATCCTTCTACTTTTTCCTCCATGCAATCTTTTCTTCACTTACTTAGTTTTCATCCGTTTCAACCTTATTTCATGCTCCTTTCTTATCTCTTCTTTCTCTGTTTTTTTTTTAGTAGCAAGTATTTTGCAAGCTCCTGCTCCTGCTATTTATTAAAAACTTTGTTGTGGGGTTCATATCCCATTTTCTTCTTCACCAGATGCATCTAGCTTTCGTATATATCTAATGAGGGAACAGTGGTTTAATCCATGCTTTTCCGACGCTTTTCGCAGTGAATCTCCTGCTTTAACCTCCTCATCAGCGTATGTATACCTCGACAAGTCGACCTCTCCTCTCAAAGTCTTTCTTGCGCGTACTCTCGGCATCTAGAAAACAGGAAAACTGAAAAAATATGTTGTTTCAACCGTACCCACAAAAAATGTTTCAACCGTCCCCAACCCCTCCTTTAGGTGGAAAACAGAAAATAGTAATGTTAACAATAATGGCACATTAAAACTAATCACTATATCGTGTTCTACAAGCTTCATTTCAAACACGAAATCATACTCAATAATATCGTTTCAATAGAAACCGTAATAAAAGGAAAATTCTCAGAACAAAAATACTTACTTTTGGTTATCAAAATACAATAGGACCTCCTACAAGCAACTGCACAGTGCGGCGAGCGATGCAACACTGATATTTGTGTTTGAACTTGTTGTCCACTTTGTTCGTCCCTTGGACTCTTCACCCTACCGCATACGGTTTGCAAGATATTTGCTCTGTTTCAACCGTCCTTTGTTTCAACCGTACCCAGTCTACCCTATATTATATAAACAGTAATTTTCATGTTATGAAAATTAGATTTAAAATTTTAATATGTGTATCAGATTATTTAGAAATCTAAGACGCAAGAACTGGTCCAGACATATCTTAGGAGTATTTAGATGCATGGTTGTGAGATGTAGTGCATAGGCGAAAGAGATCGAAGAATATTCTCAATATTATTCATATTTAAAGCATTTACTTTGTGGTTAGTCATTTTTACTTATTTATTTTTTATAAAAATGTTAATATTATTAGTATATAACCACTCACCGAGATTTTTATGTCTACCGCATGTCCTAGTGCCTTATGTCTACCCATGTTTAACCTCGGCTCGTAACGCATGTCTGTGCTGAAAACTTTACTGCATGTTGGTCTTCGGGTCGACCAAAAGTCTTTGTAGTTTTAAGTGTGTAAATGGTGCTATGGTGGTGAAGGGTGGTATTTTTTGCATGCTGTAGTAGTGATTGTCCTGACGAAGAGATGGGTACATCTTGAAACCGTTAGACATACAAATCTCGGTGAGTGGTTATATACTAATTTTACTAACATTTTTGTAAAAAAAATAAAGATCGAAGAAGATTAAAAGCTTTGGAGATGTGAACTTATACATGATGAATACTGAGAATTTCTCGGATGGACTATATTACGAATGACGAAGTTCTCACGAGGATAAAGGAAATCAGACTCCTGGCAAACATCATATCGAAGAGGCTAGTGGAGTGCATCTCCTGCAAAATATACTGGAATGAATTGAGGGATCGATTAGCAAAGGGCTGACTCGCCGGGATTATCTGGATAAAATATTCCATGACACGGGCTGCACCTCCTATACACGCCTGAAGAAATCGGTGAAAACCGAGCGTAGCGGAGGAAGAAATGCAGAGTATTGATATCCCCACGATTGATACCAGAGAAGATCAGATAATATACATATTTTAAATCAGATGTGTCAAAAACTGGAAGAGATGCGGGAAAATCATCAATACTCCTGTTTACCCTACCTTTTTCCCTGTCAGTATATTATGTATTTAAAAAATAAAACATTGACCTTTGACGTTTAGAGTTTGTTTTGTTGAAGATAATAAATTATTTTACGCGTAGCATTTAAAATGTACCATATAATTTTTTCCTTGAAAATGTTGCGTATGTCCATATTTATTAAATAATGCAGTTCATAAAACGTTTTTTTTTATTCTCGCTGGTTCTTAGGGCACTGCAACAATATGTTGATAACTTTATTATCAATTATATGAAGATAAGTATTCTTTGCATCTATGAATGGAATACACACATTTGATGGGATATGATAGCTTGGTATTTACATGAATAACTACCTGTCATAGGCTGGTTTAAGCGATCACTTTATATACGTGCAACATTCACCTTTTTTATTTGAAATGTTTGTGTTTTTATTATTTACACAAATATTTCAATTGCATACTATTTCTGTGAGCCTAAGCGGCTCATTATTAGAAATAAGTATCAAATTGTGGTACAGCGGGTTCCAACCGAGAAACTCTTACTTAAGAGTCCGCGACACTAACCACAGGACCACAACCCGACCATTCTACCCATGATTGACGTACTATTAAAATTTCGGAAGTTGTTTATTTAATAAATCCTTTAATTAACACCTTCTTTCACATGTGAGATCTCAGCACTATCTTTGGTTGAGTTGAATAAGTTTTTTTAGTATATTTAGCAAAAACCCTTAATTAAATGATTAAACCAGCCTATGACATTTCGTAAGCTTTGTAAATACGCAGACTTCCAAAATTCTTCTTCATCTATGTTTAGATGTCAATGGAAATAATGTGTCGGGTTGTGGTCCCGTAGTCAGTGTCGCGGAGTCAGAGTTTCTCGGTTCGAACCCACTCTACCACAATTCGATACCTATTCCTAATAATGAGCCGCTTAGGCTCATAGAAATAGTATGAAATTGAAGTATTTTTGTAAATAATAAAATCACAAATATTTTTCTTTTTAAATAAAAATGATACAATTGATTAAAAATACCAAAAGTAGGTTCTCCAACTATGTTGACCTTTCAGTGAGAAGCTGGCAATAATCAATAAAGCATTATTAATTTATATTCGTTTTTAGGATTGGGGTTCGAAGTTGTTTGATTGCAAGGGGCTGTTTGCATTTTTAATAATATAACCTACACATACCTGCTACCCTTAAACATCTGTATGTATGTTATTTTATATTATTTAGTTTAAACACACATATTTGAAAGAAATGTAAGGCTGAAATATAACTGTGACGCACTCACTCGCTAACAAAGTCACATCCTTGAAGGACCACTACTAGACTCCGAGAAGGTGAAGCTCCTACCACCAAGACAGGTCGTGAGCTACATGACTCTCGTAGGTCTTGAGAGTGAGCTATGACACAGAGGGAGGTCACAATAGACCTTATATGGTCACAGTGACATAAGGGATGCAAGATCCCTTGACCTCATAATAAAAAATATATAAAAAGGCTGAACTAGGGATAGTTGAAAATATTAAGAAGAGTTCTTTAAGGCGGTATGAACATGTGGAGCGAATGGATAACAAGAGAATGACTAAGAAAGTATACGTGACGAATGTGAGCAGAACGAGGACGACCGAAAAAGACTTGGCACAATCAGATGAAACAGAACCTTTAATCTGGTGGTATCAAAAGTCTGCGCAATCGGAGGGCATGTACGACTAAATGTATGGATGTGAAAGAAGTGAGGAGTATATGTCAGGACAGAAGAATGTGGAATTTTATCCTCTCTGCCTACCCCTGTGGAGAAACAGTCTGATGGTTATACTAGTAAATAGTAGTAGCAGTAGTTTGAACACATATAACTAAGGTTCCACACTGTCATATATATTTGAATCAACTATTTTCCAATTGTAGATATAGTCAGGGAAAGGATATTGATGATTAAATAAATTGAAGATGATAATAATTGGTATAGCCATATATGATGATAGTATTGGGGTAACAGGAGAATTAGCTCCAAATGCCAATCTATCTACAATTATCGACACAAAAAAATTAACAAAAGTAATGTCAGTATCTTTTATTAACAGAATTAAAGAAAGACACGTTCCAGGTTCAATAAAATTATTGGCATGAATGTTTAAATGTTTGGTCTACCTCTATGCCTCTTCAGTAGTAATAGTTTGCATATTTGACTACTATGCTGAAGGTCCTGGGCTCATTTCCAAGGGAGGGGTCAAGATAAAAACTTTATCTTAATTTTTTACCATAAAACTTATTTAAATTATCCTGACTGGTATTTTAAGCTCAAGACTGATCATCTTGCCTTAATATAATTTAAGATTATATAAAAATTACAATTAAATGGAAAAAACGCAAAATAAAAATATAAATAACTATTAACTAAACTAACATATTGCTCACTCCTTTCAACAACGTCATATCGCTCACTCCTTTCAAGAACGTCATAAATCAAAATACTTGATTTTTCAGGAGAACGTTTTTAAAGTTTAAAAATATAATACAAAGTTTTAAAAATAAACATCAAGCCACTTATTGAACTTTTTACTGAGCAACAGATCTTTTTAGGTAAAACCTGAAGGTTCTTTTCCAATCTGAAAAATATATATAATATTTAAAAAAATAATTAAACAATACCTTTTCTTCAAAATGCAAAAACAACACTTTCTGCCCTGTAGCGGGTAAATATTAAGTTAAAAATATGCCACTTTTGCTGTAATATAGTACATTTTCTGGGCATTCCGAAAACATGCACAACTCAAAATTCACGATTTTTGATTTATGACGTTCTTGAAAGGAGTGAGCGATATATCAAAAATCTTTGAATTTCATGAGATCGTTTTTAAAGTTCAAAAATATAATAAAACGAATGAAAAATAAATATAAAGCCAATTATTGAACTTTTTACTGTGCAACAGATCTTTTTAGATAAAACCTGAATGTTTTTTCTCCATTTGAATAATATTTAGTATATTTAAAAAAATAATTAAACACTACCTTTTCTTCAAAATACAAAAACAACGTTATCTGCCCTGTAGCGGGTAAATATTAAGTAAATATTAAAAATACGCCACTTTTGCTGGAATATAGTACATTTTCTGGGCATTCCGAAAATATGCACAGCTAAAAATTTATGATTTTTGATATATGACGTTGAAAGGAGTGAGCAATATGTGCGACCCATCATGACATATGGGATCGAATGCAGAGCTGCAGATACTGCAATAACAAAACACTCACTAAGAGATAGAATAAGGAACACCAGGATAAGAGAAATATGTGAGCTGCCCGGCCAACCCCAAAGTAGACGACTACTGGATAGACCACCAAAGAGATGAATTGACAGCTGGGAATCAACTTCGCAGGAGGCTCATCCCGCTTAAAAACAGGCCACAAGACTTTCACCAAGGAGAAGAAGAAATTAAAATTACATACACTTGTTGCAGTACCCTATGCACCATTGGGTGCAGATAAGGGTCAAAAGAAGGAAACTAAAATGAATATCTCTTTTTCATGGGATGGGTGAGCTCCTCTATGAGTTTTTTTCTGGCATTTTCTGACTTATATTAAATACAATTTTTTCTAGAGAAAATACTCATTGAACATCGAAGTACTGGTGGTGTTTCTCATTTCTCTGGAGATATGCAGCTCCGCCAGAATCCTGGGCCTGTTCGCCTCACGCACCGCAAGTCACTACACCATGTATGGAACCGTTATGAACGCCCTCGCTCAGAGGGGACATGAAATCACACTGGCTAGTCACTTTCCAGAGGTAACCATTACATACCGCTAATCATATTCGAGACTGTCCATACTCTTTTTGCCACCTTTAAGAACTAGAAATTGTTGCTATAAACAAATTGTTTTCTTGTAGTTATATTGGCTAAGATTAGTTCTGAATTCAGTGATCATAAATGTGGTATATTTTGTAAATTAAAAGCATTGTTAACTTTGTGTTACAGTAATATAACACTCCTTATCATTAGTTGTTTACATTGTGTAATACCACTTAAAAACACTTTTTTATGACTTATGAAACTTAATGAAAACACTGTGTTAAATTTACAACACTCTCCTTATCATTCATCGTTCCCTTTGCGTAATAAATACCATTTAAAAGGTTTAAAAAAATAGCTTTTAAAAATTGTTCATTCATTTCATTGTAGTGCTACAAAGAAACGCTATAATTGTGATGCTCGTACAATGTACAAAGATGGTGAAATATGAATTGTAGTTAGGTCACTAGTAAATGCTAAATCTCATGAGATACAACTTTTTATTTCCAAAAATGTTTTAGTATTCTATAGTGATAGTACAGTACTCAAAACCAAAAATATGGTGTTCAATTATCGAAGATAATATTTTTCTTCATCAATCATTCCTTTCAAACACTGCGATCGTAATATTCAAAATAACACAAAATGTGAACACTAGAAGAATAGGGTTGATAATACAAGAATATGTGTAGTGCACCTTCGTACAAAACCATGAATATAAACAGGTTACTTAAATAAAGCGTAGCACGTAATGGTACATCGTAGCAGTACACACTGTGTGTGCTCATAACTAGTAGATATTAGGCCACCTCTTATTGTAGGTGCATTCAAAAACCCCAAGAAGTAATCAAAACCAACATATCGCTCACTCCTTTCAACAATATCATGTATCAAAAATTTACAATTTGCAGTTATGCATGTTTTCGGAATGCCCAGAAAATGTACTATATCCCAGCAAAAACAGCATATTTTAAACTTAATATTTACCCGCTACAGGGCAGAAAGTCTTGTTTTTGCATTTTGAAGAAAACGTATTATTTATTTTATTTTTTTAAATATTTTTCAAAAGGAGAAAAAACATTCAGGTTTTACCTAAAGAGATCTGTTGCACATTAAAAAGTTTAATAAGTGGCTTGATATTTATTTTGAAATACATTTTATCAAACTTTAAAAACAATCTCCTGAAAAATCAAGTTTTTTGAAATATAACGTTGTTGAAAGGTGTCAGCGATATGTTTAATCAATGTCAGTGTGCAGTTGCTCATTTGAAACCATGTATATTGCGATACAAACTATTTGATTGAAGCGATGATTTCGTTCTACTATGCAGCTACTTCTACAATTAATAATATTATTGATTACAGAAACATCTATCCGAAAATATTACGAATATAGGTCTTGTGGACATCATTGAAAATCCATACTTGAGTGTTGAAGAACTACATGCACTGTCTTATACAGAAAATGTTTACGATTTAATTGAGTACAATCTTTTTACATGTGAGGCGATGCTAAAACACCCGAAAATAAAACAGCTTGTAAACCTCAACAAGACATATGATGTTTTCATCACTGAGCTATTTGGGTCAGATTGTTTCTTGCCTATTGGATATAAGTTAGGCATACCGACTATCGGAATGGTGTCCAGTGTGCCTCTCCCTTGGGTAACCGAAATGGTGGCAAACCCGGACAATCCATCACACACACCCGTCTACTTTGTGCCATTGACTGAAAAAATGAATTTCTTCGAAAGACTGGCAAATTCTGTAGTAAACGTATATTCTAAATATGTATATGAGATTTATTCAAACAAAAATAGCCAAGAATATGCTGAGAACGCTTTTGGGCCACTTCCCCCCTTAAGTGAGATGGCGAAGAATGTTAGTCTCGTATTGGCCAACAGTCATTATAGTATAAATCAAGTGAGGCCTATGGTTCCGCAGCTCATCGAAGTGGGAGGATTACACATTCCACAAACCATACCGCCATTACCGAAGGTAAATTAACCTGATTATCTTGTCATAAATCAGTTGTTATATTTCTACCAATTTTCAGCATGCGGCTCAGTTACAAAATCTTATATCAAAATATTTATATTCTTGAAAAGTACCGATTTATAAAAAAAAAATATTACAATGACACATCGCTCACTCCTTTCAAGAACGTCATAAATCAAAAAACTTGATTTTTCAGGAGAACGTTTTTAATGTTTAAAAATATAATACAATGAAAATAAATATCAAGCCACTTATTGAACTTTTTACTGTGCAACAGATCTTTTTAGGTAAAACCAGAAGGTTTTTTCTCCATTTGAAAAACATTTAGTGTATTTAAAAAAATAATTTAATAATACCCTTTCTTCAAAATGCAAAAACAACACTTTCTGCCCTGTAGCGGGTAAATATTAAGTAAAAAATATGCCTCTTTTGCTGGGATATAGTAAATTTTCTGGGCATTCCGAAAACATGCACAACTGAAAATTGACAATTTTTGATTTATGACGTTCTTGAAAGGAGTGAGGGACATATGTAAGTAGGTTACATACCATTTATAAATTAAATTATTCGTTAAAACTTTGAAAAATGTTATTATATCAGACACTAGATTGTTCACCCTACAGATGAGATGTCAATATTATAGTTATCGCTTAGGCCAGCCAAATGCCAAGTCGTAAGCCCAGGGATGCTCAGAATTCCATCTTCTTTCATATTAAAAGGAACTATAAATGTTTCATATCAAGTAGAGACATCTATAATATTACATCATTTTATTTATAGGTATCATTTTTCATACAATAATTGTTTAAATGATCATAGATTTAATATTTTTATTTTAATTATAGGATATAGAAGACTTCATTAATGAGTCAGAACACGGAGTAGTCTTATTCAGCTTAGGAACATATGTCGTAGCGAATTCCATTCCAAGGGCCAAACTTCAAGCGATTATTGATGTCCTTGGGACCCTCAAGCAGCGCGTCCTCTGGAAGATAAGTGGAACTGGCTTACCTCCGCTCCCTTCCAATATAAGGATCAACGATTGGCTGCCACAACTACCTATTCTCTGTGAGAAAAACCTGTCTGTATTTTCTATTTTTTTTTACTCACACTTACAATCAATTTGACAGCCATCATGGCGTAGTTGCATAGCCGGTCGACTGTAAAACTGGCATCGGGGGCTCGATTCTTGCCGATTGCAAAATATATTCGAGAAGGATTATTTTTCAATTGTTCTGGGTGATGTATTTTTCCTATCATTACTGTCCTAGCTGCAGACAAGCCTCTAAAAGTAAAGGCTTTGTGGGTTATTCCAAAGAGGATAAAAATCTTTTTAAATGTAGGTGAATCAATCTAGACCTGGAATTATTATTTTAAATGTATTTGGATTTTGTATATTTTGTACATTTTAACAAGGAAAATTTATAGCAAAAACTCATCACAGTGTGACTAAAGTCGTGTGGAAAAATAAAGACTTATAGGTAAATTAAAAAATTTCAGGTCATCCATCTACAAAGCTGTTTATCGGGCACGGTGGGTTGCTGGGGGTGCAGGAGGCAACTTACTGCGGAGTTCCAATGCTCGGTATTCCTCTGTTCGCTGACCAGTACATGAACATTGCCGGCCTGCAAGAGAAGGGTTCTGCCATCTATATAAAATACGATGAAATTACCAAAGAAACATTTTCCAAAGCTGTAAATAGTATCATCAATGATAGCAAGTAAGATTTTATTTTTAAAATAATATACGGGGGCAGAATCATTGATTTTATTCTTGAATTTATAATGTACGCACATACACACCTATTTAGTATGTTTCGTATGTTGTACATCCGTTTTGATACATAGATTTTGCATTTATATAGATAATAACCTATTTACTGAGTATTGTAATGAATTAATATGTACCCCTTTTTAAAAATCAGGGCATAATAATCATTAAATCACCTTAAATAATCCAATTCAATCCCCTTAAGTAATCCAATTAAAATGGGATAGTCTAAAAACTTCAATATTTCTATATTTATTGTAAAAAAATTGAATCATTAATTTAAATAGATACAAAAAAATGCTTATAAGAAAAATTATCAGATCTGTCAAATTAAATAAATGTGTAATGTTGCCGCCTTGTAAATGGTTACCTGGCCGCAAAGAGAGGTGTGGTTTGAAGATTTTTTTAAGCGAGATTTATTATATCGATATTTCTTGAAAACTAAGGAAAGTGATTTGTTCGCTGAGAATCACTTTAGCATGTGACAACGTAACTTTTAAGGGCCAAGGAATAATAAGACACCTTTTTGTTTCAGATATCAGAAATCTGCACAATTCTTGTCAAGAATATTCAAAGACCGTCCGATGCATCCGTTAGATAGTGCCATCTATTGGATCGAATATGTTATAAACTTTGGAGGAGCAAAACACATCCGTTCTGCGGCGCATGAACTGGCATGGTACCAATACTACCTTCTAGATGTTCTGCTATTCCTCTTGGCATCTTTTTTAGTGTTACTATTTATAATATATCAAGTATTTAGACAATCGTATACAATTATTAAGAATATTTTAAAATCAAAGTGCAACAGTGAAAAAAAGAAAAATTAGATAATCACAGCAATGTACTGTTAACACATATTAGACAGCTGGGAGTTTTTTTACGCCTGCGGACCGCTGGCGACGGGATTTGATAATTGTGTACCTTAGAACGGGGCTACTTGAACTTTGATGTGTACTTGAGCCCAGTACAAAAAAAAAATTTAGATCGTGGTATCGATTGAAGTATCGTGACAATAAGTGTCACCTGTCAGGGAAACAATGAATCATGTCAATGCGTTCATTATTCTAGACCAAATACATGTTTATTTTTTTTGTACTGGGCTCAAGTAACACATCAAATCTCAAGTAGCCCCGTTCTACGGTACATATAGTTAAGACTAAGGTCTTAACTACAAAGAGATTGGTACATAATATTCATATAAAAATATTTAACAATTCCTTCTTTTCTAACTTTGATGAAAATGAGTCCGGTGCAGAAGGTAAAAATACCCTTCCCATCCTTAAGCATCAATCGATCGGACGGGTAGAAATACCTTTCCCGTCCTAAGTGTGTATTTTTATAGCCCTAATTTTTTTACAAGTATGTATTACCATGCAAAAAGTACCATGAGGTGTTTGTAAATAAATAAATAGTACTGAGTAATTCAAGCGTGTCATAAAATAAATACATGTCGTGACAATATAGTAAAAGGATTGTATTTAATGCATCGAACTCTGTGGAACTAAAACCGTTACTGTGATTTTTTCTTCACTTGCTATAAAATTATTAGAAACTATTAACTCACACACCCATTATAAAAATTGCTTGATTTATGCAAAATTAAAAACGAGCATATTTTTTATTTGAAAAAAGATAAATATTTGTGTTTTTATTATATACACAAATATTTCAATTTCATACTATTTCTGTGAGTCTAAGCGGCTCATTAGAAATAGAAACTCTGACTTAAGAGTCCGCGACACTAACCACGGAACCACAACACAACACTTGATTTAAAAAAACTTTTTAGCGGTGTAAGATTTGCCATTGAATTATTTATTCATCCATTTATTGGCACATAGTTCATTTAGTATAAAATTGAATGTGTTATTACTGTTTTTTGCATTGTTATATTCCTTGTTTTCAATTTTAAATATGCAATGATACAGATGAGGTTTCCACCTTTGTAGACCTTGCGTAGATAGTTCAATTTGTTAAAATACATGGCAAACAGGTTTCCATGAAAGAAAGGTAGTTAGCTTTTTTTTAGTGGAATACTGTGTATACGGTTATATTATGTAAATGGTGTTGCAGATCCTAGTTATTAAATAAGTATTCTACCCCTACCGATATTACTCTAAATAACTTAGCTAATACAGTCCCATCATTTACAACAAACAATTCATATAAATTGTGAATGTTTTTGTTAAAAAATAAACCAATGCGGGTTGGCAGTATTAGTACAGATTTTGTCCTCAACATATCAAATCTAAGCACAAAATTTTCCTTGGCGGTGTTCAAATACATAAAAATAGTGCCCATTGACAAACAAGAAAAGCAGCCCTAAGGAGCTCTCACTAATCTAAGTAGGTAAATATTAGTAGAAATTTATATTAATGTAAAACCTACTTACAAAAAATGATTCCAAATATAAATTTAATATAGACTTTAATGACCAACTTATGTGTTAAGAGGGCATCTGTCAACCGCAGTTAATAATAGAATACTCATTTCATGCAAATAAATAAAACTGAAAGATTTCACAGAAAATCAGGAATTTAGGATGTGCCTATAGTAATTTCAAGTATAAGTGCTGCACCCTAGTGTTGAATTGTATAACTATAATGATGAAGCTAGTCTTAAAGCAAATTATAGATAAATACATTTTAAAGATAAGTATTATTATAATTTTGCCGCACTTTTGGCAAGACAAGAGCTCATATGAGAGTTTAATGTTAAAGAGTTCATATAAAATATTTAAAAAATAATTTATCAAAAGTACAAAAAAAGAACTGTGATCTCAGTTTCTTACTACCAATGTTGTGCAAATTGACAAATAACAATTCATAAATAATTTTGAAAAGGATTAAAAATTACTATTACAGCTTTGAATTGAATATCTTATGAATGTAGAGTACTGATTTGTCTAAATATTAAATAAATAATTATTAGTGTTAGCTAGCACATAATGTTTGTTTACCTTTATACCATGTTGTTACCAATGCTTGTAAAAAATAGATAATTTATTTCCATAATATTTTTTTTGTTGTTTACCCTTATCTATATTAATAACGACAGTTGTGACCAAGATCTGCGTCCTACGCCTTATCTCTTTATTAAGGCAATTCAGTTGGCTAGGCCATGTACTCCGCTTGCCTCCCGAGAGCCGCCATCAAGCTTGCCTCTTTTAAAAGGCATCAGGTTCGCGCCGCCCAGAACAACTACTGCCAACAATTCGTCGCCAGTTCTTCGGGATGCAGACCTGACTTGGGAGGTTGCAAGGGAGCTGGCAGTCGGAGACAGTTTGAGGACTCCATATGCTCCACACAGGGAGCAGATACGGTTTTAATAATAACAATAATAATATATATGAACAAACCTCCGCAAAACTTTCTTCCAATAAAATATGCTACTATTATGACTACTACCATCACGCCCTTTCCCCGCAGGGATAGGCAGAGGGGATGGAACGCCACACTCTTCTGTCCTGACATACACTCCTCCCCTCCTTCACATTCATACATCTAGTCATACATGCCCTCCGATTACGCAGACTTTTGACACCGCCAGATTTTAGGTTCTGATTGATCTGATCGAGCCAAGTCTTTTTCGGTCGTCCACGTTCTGTTTTCCCTCTCACATTCGCCACATATATTTTCTTAGTCATTCTCTCATTATCCATTCGCTCCACATGTCCATACCACCGTAAAGAACCTTTCCTAATCTTTTCAATTATTCCTCGTTCAGCCTTTTACATTCCTTTCTTATAACTTCGTTTTTAATTTTGTCATACAATGATTTTCCACACATTCGTCAGAGGAAGCGCATTTCCACAGCATTCACTCTGATTTCATCCTTCCTTTGCCAGTTCCATGTTTCGCTTCCATACATTAGTGTCGGTAACAGCACGCCGTTGTGAACCGCTAGCTTGGCTATAGCCAAGTGACTAATAACTAATAAGTTACTAAAAAAAAATAGTATTTTTTTAGTTTAGTTGAAAAAAACATTCAGACAAATTAAAATAGTTTTAAACTTTTTTACAAGAAAAATATACCTATCCATATTTTATATATAAAATATGGATAGGTATATTCTTCTTGTAAAAAAGTTTAAAACTATTTTAATTTGTCTGAATGTTTTTTTCAACTCAACTAAAAAAATACTATTTTTTTTTAGTAACTTATTAGTTATTAGTCACTATATTTACCTCACTATATTTCGCACATGTTTCATCAGTCAAGGAACTAGAAACATCCTCCCTTACTTAATCTATCTCTGAAGGATCTATCTTCTCTGTCACCATTTTTGATGAAGCTCTTTTAATTCTTCTACGATGATCTTCTTCATGACATATCCATAAACCAAAATAGAACATAAATGCCTCTCTCTTTGTAGGTTATCAAAAAATTTATTTAAAAAAACCAAGATATTTTTTCTTGTGAATTTTTACTAATATTCTAGTTAGGAACAATCTGAGTACATTTTTTACAGTTGCATTCTCAAATAATTCTTGCGAAACCTCAATATTCCATCATTTCATACTTCCATCCACTATACCATAACATATAGTTTAAAACAAATAAAAAACAAAACAGTCATTTGAAATTAATTTATTTAAAAATAACACAATTATGTGATGTGATCAATAAACTGGCTTCTGACAACAGAGATAAAAATACAAACATTTTAGAAAAGGCTTAATATAATTTCGGCCTGTGTCATATCGTAAATACATACATATATATAATAATAAGTGGCCAAGTCAATTTATGTAATCTTAACATATGAATGGTTGAAAATTCTGGTCGTTTTGTGGTTTTGTTTCCCAATTAAAAAAAAATAATATTAATCAAATAAAATGGTTTAAAACAGATTCATGATTCAGAAAGTATGAAGTATTCTGTCATATCAACTTCTTAATGTCAGTTTTTGAAGTATCTTCGTGATGTGTACTTGACATATCGCTCACTCCTTTCAAGAACGTCATAAATCAAAAATCGTCAATTTTGAGTTGTGCATGTTTTCGTAATGCCCAGAAAATGTACTATATACCAGCAAAATAGGCATATTTTTAACTTAATATTTACCCGCTACAGGGCAGAAAGTGTTATTTTTGCATTTTGAATAAAAGGTATTGTTTAATTATTTTTTTAAATATACTAAATATTTTTCAAATGGAGAAAAAATATTCAGGTTTTACCTAAAAAGATCTGTTGCACAGTAAAAAGTTAAATAAGTGGGTTGATATTTATTTTTAATACATTGTATTTTATGTTCGAACTTTAAAAACGTTCTCCTGAAAAATCAAGTTTTTTGATTTATGACGTTCTTGAAAGGAGTGAGCGATATGTATACACACACACACATATATATATATATATATATATATATATATATATATATATATATATATATATATATATATATATATATATATATATATATATATAAAAACATCACATTGGCTATTGTTGCATGTGCATCAACAATATACATACATACATTGACAAAATTGCAGTCTTAAGTATTTATTCTTATTCTCATTACAAAAGACTCTATTTCCGTTAAAATAATACATTTCTGCAAAAAAAACTTATGATGCCGTAAAGACAAAACGTTACAAGTTCACTACGATACAATAATAATATTACTATTCAACATTTATAACACTCTATTAAAAAAATAGTCAATTTACAGAATAAAAGTTTATAAATAAAATCATGATTTGAAATTCTTCGCCGTCTTGCAGTAAACAGAAAACTGACTCAAAACTAGAGTGAAAGGTTTACAATTACATATTTAGAATTTGGGATAGCTTTTGTAATAATTCGCAGCGTCTTATAAGCACAAATTTCTTTGTCATATTCGACGCAGTTTTTTTTTAAATGCATCTCATTAAGTGAAATCCTAAATGGGTATTGGGGGAGACAAATCTGTAAAAAAAAAACTAATAAAGTAAAATAAGAGTTACATAGAAGTTAAAATACACATTCAATTAAATAAGTATATCTCAAGAGTGGCACAACACCTATATACGCTTGTCTCAATTTTTTACTGCCTGAAAAGATTAGGACACACGATAACACACAAATCCTTGACAGCAAAACCACAGTAAATACAATAAATTCTTCTGTGATAACATTTATTTTTTGTTGTTTCAGTAATATAATTACGATAATGCTAATTTAATTTCATTATTTTTATTAAAAATCACATTTAGTATTAATATCATTAAAATACACGGCGTAATATGTTGATATCCACAGTTTAGGGCTGTGCAATACCATGGTAATACCGCTTCATGATACCATAACATATCCTATAAAATGTTATTGCTAAAACACACCGAGTGGAAACAACAAATATACAGGGTGGCGCAAAATTAATCACCCAATTGTAAGATGTTTTAATTTTTTCAAATGGCGTCGTACGTCGTTATATTTGACATTTGTGAACTAAACCAGCAGCAGTATACGAACAAATTGATAAAAACAGGCACAAATGTGAATCAACACTGGCGGCAGACACTTGACGGATATCATCTTTTCCACTTAGCAGAAGAAATTTTAAAGGTCCAAATAAAGATTCCCATCACTCAAAATCATTTTTTTCATTAATAATAATAATAAAACCCATATCCGCACCCCAATGGTGCATAGGGCACTGTTTCATATGAACGCAGTGTTATCTTGATCGTTTACACATGAAGGAAAGGTGATCAGCCCTCCGCTTTAGGTACCAGTCCAGGGTAATATTGAATAAATATTACAGTGAAAAAATCACTTATATTTATTTGACCCCCCCTGGGAATCGAACCCGGGACCTCCAGAACGGTAGCTGAGCGTGCTGACCATTACATTAAGTAAAACCATTTTCATTAAGTAAAAAAAAATATTCAAAAACAGAATTGGATGATTAATTTTGCGCCCCCCTAAATTTGTTTGTATATTGCAGCTGTCTAGTTCACAAATGTCTAATATAATTGACGTTGCAGCCATTTGCAAAAATGATAACATCTTCCGATAGGTGATTAGTTTTTCGCCACTCTGTACTAACCAATTTGCTAAAAATCTAAAATCACTTGATATCTGTTTAAAATATTCTTATATTTACTAATTTTAATTTATTTTGATTAATCGTAGTTAAATTTAGGTTAAAAGCTCGAGAGGGCAACTTAATTGTGATAAAAAGACATCAAATCTTCCATCTCAATCAAACTTTTCCCGGCAGAACATCAGAGGGGTAAAAATCTCCTTTTATGTGAAAAAGTAGTTTTTGTAAAAAATGCACAAGATTTTCGGATATATGAAAAAATAAGTTTATTATTGTCTCCTTCGCAAAACATGATTGTAAAAATATAAAGTTTTTCCTAGGGTACAAATATTTAGGATTTTTACAGTATTTTAAAATAAATCTTCTCAAACTGACACTTACGACGATTCAGGAAGAGATTAATAATAAATATATATGTATGTAATACATCGCTCACTCCTTTCACGTAACGTAATAAATAAAAAATCGTCAATTTTCAGTTTTGCATGTTTTCGGAATACCCAGATAATGTACTATATTCCAGCAAAAGCGGCATATTTTAAAAGTTAATATTTACCCGCTACAGGGCAGAAAGTATTGTTTTTGCATTTAAAAAAAAAGTATTTTTTAATTATTTTTTTAAATATACTAAATATTTTTCAAATGGAGAAAAAAACCTTCAGGTTTTACCTAAAAAGATCTGTTGTACAGTAAAAAGTTCAATAAGTGGCTTGATATTTATTTTTGATAAATTTTATTATATTCTTAAACTTTAAAAACGATCTTTTGAAAAATCAAGTATTTTGATATATGACGTTGTTGAAAGGAGTGAGCAATATGTATTTAATATATATTTAATAAAATCGTATTTCTAAGTATGCTATGTATAGATCTAATGAGAGAATACTTGATGTACATGATTTTTTAAATTAAGTCATTATATTGTTTAAAGGTATATTTATACTCTAGGATGTGAGATTACTAAATATAATGGTTGAAAATATGTCTATATTATGCTCAATGACCTATTAAATCGAGACACACAATGGAACTCTCGTTGAGGGAAAGGTGATCAGCCCACTGCTTCAGGTACCAGTCCAGGGTAATACTGAATAAATATTAAGAGTGATGAAAATCACTTATATTCATTTGCCCCCCCCCCCCCTTGGGAATCGAACCCGGCACCTCCAGAACGGTAGCCGAGCATGCTGACCACTACAGCGGTAGTAATAATATACTAAAACGTAAGATGCGGAGCAATCTCTCGGGGTAGTTATGCTATACTAAGATATGAAAAAAATTGCTGGAAAATTGGCAGGGCATCGGACTCCGCCATTTTAATACCTACCCAGCACGGCTGTCCAAACTTAAAACACAGTAAGGGACTTTTTTTTTGTAATACGTTTTTTTTGTTGCATTTTTGGACTAAGTACAATCTACTTAGTCCAAAGCTACAAAAAAAACGTACTACAAAAAAAAATTACCCTTACTGTGTTTTGAGTTTGGACAGCCGAGCAGTTGAAAGGTTAACCTTTGATTGTTAACCTTCTGACTTATCAGCGTTGTCAACGGAGGCGGAAGTGCCCGGGCCGTATTTAAATTTGGCGATCAGAACGAGAGAAGTGTGATGCTGCGTAGAGGCGATTGGTCAGTGATGATGTCCGCCCTGGCAACACTGGTGCGAGTGGGGTCCAATCGTGATGGGGGGGCGGGAAGGCCCCTGGTTGGCGACCGGAGCGGGGCGATTCATCTTGGGGTTCGGTTTGCTCAATATCTCGTAGGGAATGTCCTCTTCGTCATCCGGGTTGGTTTCGTCAATAGTGTATCTATTTAAAAAAAAGGTCAATTAAAAATTATAGATCTTGAAAAGTCTACTTCTAAAATGCGGATTGTCAATTCTTATAAAAGAAAACCTTCTTTTTCTTCTTCTTATTATAGGCCTTGCGGCCTGTTTTTAAGAGGGATTCGCCTCCTGCGACGTCGATTCCCAGCTATCGACCCATCTATTTGGTGGTTTGCCCGGGAGTCGTCTACCATGGGGTATTTGTCACTTTAGTATTTGCCACTTTTTCTCAGATTTTATTTCATCCCAGCTTATGTTTTTGATTTTAAATTGTCGAATAGAGTAGTATGATTAACTTTAAATCACAAGAAAACCACTTAAGTTATATTTATTTAATTATAACGACTAGTTTCGGAAGCTATGCTTCCATCTTCAGGTCTAAATATAAACTCAAAGATATGAAGGTGGAAGCGTAGCTTCCGAAACTAGTCACTGTAATTAAATAAATTTAACTCAAGTGGTAAAAAACAAGTGTTTTTCTTTTACAATTTAATCATGTCTATCACAAAGTGAATGCCGAAATAATAAATAAAATACTGTCAATTCTTGTTACATCGGAAAAATCGAAGGATAACTTCTAGGATCATAATTATAAACGAGAATTATTCTTATAACCTCGGCACAGGAAAACTCGAATAGAATATTGTAATTTGTAATTATGAAATAAAAATAAATAAAACTTTATCCACACCCAATGAAATATAAGCCGCAGTAATATATCCACACAGTGTTTTCTTAGTTATTAATTACATAAAAACAAGGTGATCAGTTCTGCGCTTCAAGTTATAATATTAACCCTTAAGCACTGTTAAACGTTTTTGTAACGTTACCACTGTTATAGGTCTCAGAGACTCCCAAAAATAAAACTGAAAAAAAATATAGGTACACAAGACTTTTTTTTTGCACAAAATTGTCTTATTTCATTATTAAACTAAGTACAAAATCACATTTAAATATGAAATAAAGAGACATGTAAAATAAAAATAAGTATTTATGGGAACTTTTTGTGACACAGTCAATCAAATGCACTTTTCATTCCTTAAAATAAAAAAATATCAATTATCATCAAACAAAATAAACTGACCCTAAAATCAACTTACACTAGATCTTATTTAACTATGCGAGCATCCGAAACTACGGATGGAACGCTCGGCTCGCTGTACTGACTATACGAATGCTCACATTGTAACGTGTTAAGTTACGAGGAAATAGCTCTGGTCAGTCACCACCTTTAGAAGAAGAAGAAACATTAAAATATAAATAAAAAACTAAACATACCTCAGAGCTTTGAAGAAGGAAACGGCTGATTTGTTATTGGTGAGAACGGTGAGGATTACTTTTCTCATCTGGTTAGTGAAGGCTATGAGCTCCAGAGTGTGCAGTAGGAAGCTTCCCAGGCCTCTCCGGTGTGTTTTAGTTTCCAACTGCAATTCGTAACTGAAACAAAAATAAACGAAAATAAAACAAATGAAAGAAGCAAGTCAAATGTTGGTCAACTGTCAGATTACAGCTGTGGGGGTCCTAACCAAAAAGTTACATTTCCATTATAAATGATTTTTATTAATCAGGAATTCTAGCTTGCAAAATTGTTATGTTTTGGTGCGATTTAATGATTTCATATTGGTTTAACACAGGATTGGTTACGTTTTGTCGCAATGTTGATTAAGAATGATTAAAGAAAACACTTAGTTTTTTACCACTGGAGTTTTATTATAGACTACATGTTTCAGAAGTTAAACTTCCATCATTCAGGTCTGTATAATAACTAAAATATAAAATATAAAATTGTTCTATAAATAAGGAGAGGGGAAAGTAAGGGGAAGGAGTTAGTCAAGGGACGGAGTTTGAAAACAAAGGAAAAATGGAAAGCAATGGTGAAGAATTTTGAAACAATGTATTATTTCATAAATCATTATTAGAATTCAGGTTTTTTTGGATTTCTAAATTTTCAAGATAATTCATTATTTGGCCTTTATATGGAACAAGGTGTAATAAGGTGTGTAAGGTGTTTCAACGTTGATTAAGATTTCGATAGAATACAGTAAACAGAACAGATTTGCATTAAAAGGATTTTTGTGCAATATTGGAAATGTAACTTTTTGGTGAGGACCTCAATAACTCTCTGAATTATGTTTATGCCAAATTATTTTTTTGTATTGAAACTGCAGACTCCAATTGATTCCTAAAAGCAATTAATCAAGTAATTCCGACATATAGAGTGCGATTGAAGATTCCCTGGAAAGGATAATTATATCATAAATATATGTATGCTATAGATTGTTTTTTTTTTAGAAAATGTAATTGAAAATGCCATATATTGGCATGCTTGAGGTGGGATATTCGATTGCCAGCAACATAATTTTCATTAAACCCAGGTAACATTTAACATAATTGTTTTTCTTTTCTTAAAACACTTTTTTTTTGTAGTGAAATGATTAGTTTTTCTTCAAAATAAATAAATGGTTTGTAAAGAAAAGAGTTATTGAAAGGTAAGGAGCTAAAAACAAATGAGCCGGCTAGTAAAATTGAGACAACATACAGCTAAAAATAATTTAAATTTGAGTTTATAATATTCAATTTATTGTTTCGGTATTCACTTTGTGACATGACATGATGAAATTGAAAAGAAAATACTTGTTTTTTATCACCTGAGTTATATTTATTTTATTTTGATGACTAGTTTCGGAAGCTACAGATGCTTCCATATTAAGACCCGAAGATGAAAGCATCTGTAGCTTCTATCTTCGTAGAACTATAACTATAACCACTCAGTTATATATATATATATATATATATATATATATATATATTAAAAAAATATATATATTAAACTGATATTTTATTTATTGTTTCGGCATTAACTTTGTGGTAAGACATGTTACAATAATTAAAGAAAACACTTCGTTTTTTACCACTTGAGTAAAGTGGTAAAAAACGAAGTGTTTTCTTTAATTATTATATTAAACTGAGTGGTAAAAAACAAGTGTTTTCTTTTAACTTTTATATAATACTCAGTACAATAATTTAATATATAATTTTTTTTTATTTGGAAATGAAATTAACAATTTCATTAATTGATTCGGCA
Source organism: Brachycentrus maculatus (assembly GCF_059751285.1). Lineage (NCBI taxonomy): Eukaryota > Metazoa > Arthropoda > Insecta > Trichoptera > Brachycentridae > Brachycentrus > Brachycentrus maculatus. The sequence continues at coordinate 699,346 of NW_028280858.1, forward strand.
GTCACTTTGTGGTAAAACCTATCCATTTTTAATTAATCTTTTACTTAGCAAATACCACTATTTCTTAAAATCTACTGTGACACGTGTTTCAATGTATTCCGCATCTACGTCATACGGTGTTTGAAAATGATGCGGAATGCATCTAAACACGTGTCACAGTAGATTTAAAAAATAGTGGTATTTACTAAGTAAAACATTAATTAAAAATTAAATTAACAATCTCGGTTATTGGCAAGGCGTCTTATCCGAGCATCCTGGATTGGATAACAATGTCCGTTCATAATAACAAACTTGATATTTAATTTTATAGAAACCACCGCTAGTACTATTCGGCCGGCGATTGGTTATCACAGCACCCGGGTGACCGTTGAGCGTAGAGTATTGCCTCCACTACGCAGTTGTCTCCATTGACTTTTAAGATAATTGCACGCAATCAAATTTGCAGAGTCGAGAGCAATGGGTCACCGGATCGATCTGTGACTCGACCTCTTTATAGTGATATCATATCATATCACATCATGCGTGTAGCAAATCCGGCCATATATTGCCTCCGTTATTCAATTTACCATGTAGGCTTTAGTACGCGATTGGAGTATTGTTTATGTCTAGTGAAACAACATAAAAAATGAAAGAGTAATTAAGCAGTCATTCAACAGATATCGCAATACGTTAGAATAAACGCAATGAGCAAGATTAGTGGATATTAACCTCTAGACGCTCATGTGCCGCATGCAATAACATGCGCCGCGTGCAATAATGGTAGCGCCCTGCACAAGCATTTTTGTGAAATATTTGCGTGACTTGCTACCTATGCGTAGCTACTAAAATATTTATCAGAACCAAAAATAAAATAATGAATCAGTATCTCAAACACATTATTTACGTAATATTAATATTTTGAATACTATTGTCATAAATCAGTGTAATCCGGTGTAGAGAAATGCCTCGCAATCATCGGTCCTGTATGGGACCTGTGGGCATTGAACGACGCAAATCCGCGGTCCCGTAAAGGACCACTGTGCGGCTAAATGTTAACATTTCTCCAGAGAAGAAGGGAGTATGGAAGTCTGGGAATTTACAGGCTTAATGATCTGTCATTCGTTGGTTTAAGTGACACCCTATAATATTCAACAATCAGATGATTAAACATACACATTATTTTAATTTTTAGAACTTGAGTATACGCAACCATAAATAAAAGTCCTTTAAAAAAATGTTCATTTTTGAAAGATGAAGACATGAAAATTTTAGAGTAAAACTTGGCTACTAATTTTATTAAAAATGGTGTATGTGTATAACCAACGAAGGCTAAAATTTTTGTAGTAAATGTTGGAATATATGCTACGCATTATTTTGAGGTTAAATTTTATTTAAAAAAAATAATAATAAGAAATTAATAATGAAAACTAAATAGTTGGAAAATTGAAAGTGACAAAGTGTGTGAAAATTACCTACTTAATTATTTATTGTAAAATAAACCTGCAAAACACGAAAAAATGGCTATTTGTTTTGCGTAAAAAATAGATAAAGTTGTAAAAAAATCACAACTGATGTTGAGTAAAATTACACAGTAAATGAAAAGGGTTAAAAAAAATTAGAACACGAATTTCAAAAATTAAATTGACTTTTTACTCAATTATTTGGCAATCGGTTAACGGGGTCGCGGATAATCGAGAATATCAATGAGCGCAGTAAAAAAAAAAAGGTAGCTTTCACGATGCGCGGCTGAATTTCCAGCCGCATCCGTGACCTGTCACAGAGGTGATTGGGATTACGATCGGAATATTGAACTTGATCTTGAACACGGAGCGCGTCATTAGTGGCCGGTGACTACCCAGCGCCGCGCGCCGGTCAAAGAGGACACAAATCTCTCACTCCTTTCAACAACGTCATTTATCAAAAAACTTGATTTCTCAGGAGATCGTTTTTAAAGTTTAAAAATATAATAAAATATATTAAAAATAAATATCAAGCCACTAATTGAACTTTTTACCGTGCAACAGATCTTTTTAGGTAAAACCTGAATGTTTTTTCTCCATTTGAAAAATATTTAATAGATTAAAAAAAAAAAAAAACATTTTCTTCAAAATGCAAAAACAACACTTTCTGCCCTGTAGCGGGTAAATATTGAGTAAAAAATATGCCGCTTTTGCTGGGATATAGTACATTTTCTGGGCATTTCGAAAACATGCACAACTGAAAATTGACGATTTTTGATATATGACGTTGTTGAATGGAGTGAGCGAAATGTCACTGCTACATCCAAGAATCCGACGCAGGACTGACGCATGACCTTGCCATCTTGAATGAGGGTAGGAATAAAAAGCAGAAAAGTAGTTTTAATAACGAAATGTGAGAAATTTTGTGTGTACGAACCTTAGCTCAAAGATGGAAGTCGATTAAAACGTAGATGATAAAAGCATAGGAGAACTTCTTTCCAAAATAGATACTACAGGTTTGTTAGAGAAAAAACACATAAGTCCGAATAAATATTAACTGAGTGTAGATTTTTATTTAAAAATAACAAAAAACCGCTAAAATTCCACTTGCAAACCACGTTGTTTTAAAAAATATATTATATCTTACTGCTACCGATTTGAAAGCTTAAAACATTGATCTTTTCTGAGAGATCTTAGAAGTGAACTGTCGATCGACATAATGTCTTTGCACTGTTCAGTGTCTGTCTGCTGTGCTGGAGTTGTGGAGGCGTCTGTTCATGTTACATAACTCTTTATGAAGAATAGAAAAAAATAGTAAAATACAACTAACTCATATTATTTTTTGACATCTCATCAAAGATGAAGAAGAATATGGAAGTCTGGGCATTTACGGGTCTGACGACCGTCATCGGCTGGTTTAAGTGATCACTTTACACACGTGTAACATTCACAAATTTTACCCATTATTGACAACCACACTACTCAAATTCTTGGAAGTTCTTAATATATGAACCAATTTAGAAACCTTGTTCTTGAATCACTAGAACTTCACTAGAGACATCTATTGGTGAGATGTAAAGAAGCTTTTTACTAAGCAGAAACTCTTATATTAGTATGTGAGGTCCAAATCCTGGATTATAATCACACACATGAGAAACGCCAGAAAATACCATTTTCATTTTTATTATTTAAGCTTATAATTTGACCAGATAATTTATTTACAACATTTTGAGTGTGTCCAAATACTTGTTCACAAAATCTGATCGATGACGGTCGTCAGCCCCGTAAATGCCCAGACTTCCATATTCTTCTTCATCTTTGATGAGATGTCAAAAAATAATATGAAAATAACTCCTGTAATTGGAGATAATCCAGATTTTGTGAACAAGTATTTGGACACACTCAAAATGTTGTACAACTAACTCATTTAAACAAGACAAGTTTATTAAGGAAATATATTTTTTACTCAATATGTACTTAGTAATTTTTGATAAATATAAAATATAAAAGTACAATTTTAGGTGTTTTTTTTATTATATTTTACATCCCTCTACTTTCGAACATTTAGCTTTCGCACAGATTTTCAGGAACCAATCATGTGCGAATGTTGAGGTCCGCCTGTATGTATCGATTTTTATATTCCATTTTATTCCCAAGTTAACGAGTTTTGGCAGCTAATTATTTTTTGACATATCATCAAAGATGAAGAAGAATATGGAAGTCTGGGCATTTACGGGGCTGACGACCGTCATAGGCTGGTTTTGGCAGATTATGTTAAAAAAAACCTAAATTCTAATAATAATTTATTAAATAATATATTGTTTCAAAATTCTTCACCTTTGCTTTCCATTTTTCCTTTGTTTTCAAACTCCGCCCCTTGACTAACCCCGTCCCCCTAACTTTCCCCTCTCCTTATTTATAGAACAATTTTATATTTTAGTTATTATACAGACCTGAATGATAGAAGTTTAACTTCTGAAACATGTAGTCTATAATACCACTCAAGTGGTAAAAAACAAGTGTTTTCTTTAATCATTGTAACATGTCTTACCACAAAGTTAATGCCGAAACAATAAATAAAATAATGTATTGTTTCAAAATTCTTCACCTTTGCTTTCCATTTTCCCTTTGTTTTAAAACTCCGCCCCTTGACTAACCCCCTCCCCCTAACTTTCCCCTCTCCTTATTTATATAACAATTTTATATTTTATATTTTAGTTATTATACTGACCTGAATGATGGAAGTTTAACTTCTCAAACATGTAGTCTTTAATAAAACTCAAGTGGTATAAAACAAGTGTTTTCTTTAATCATTGATTATGTTAAACATGACGTTGATATTTTATATTTTCTATCGATCGGCGCCTTTGGCTTAGAAAAACTATTTTTTTTTTAAACATAACGTGGTCTGCAAGCGGACTACTCAAATGATGACGCGTTTCCGGCCAGTCATAGTTTGAAGGAGAATGGACCCGATCTATCAGGTATGTTATCTCTGGCGTCGTGTGTGTCCGTCCACCATATGAGGCGGCCGACAGAGACTCGAGTAGACACTTGGACGATGCGTGATAATGATACCGAACATATAACGATCGTGTAATTGTATACGGCATTACGCGTACGATCCAAGCACAACGCTTTCACGTGAACGGGAGAGATATCGACCTCTTGAAGATAGGCTTTTAATTCCCAAATGATAATTATGTATAACCCAATTTAGGCGAAGTTGTTGCGTAAAAATCTCATTTTCTAGGGCATATCAGCAATATAATAGTATAATCCAGGATAAATAATGTATAATATAACAGTGCTTCGCAACATTTTCTCATCTTAATCATTTTCAATTTACTTTGTTTATAAAAAAAATTGTCCACCTCCGTAGCGCAGTGGTCAGCGCGTTTGGCTACCGTGCTGGAGGTCCCGGGTTCGATTCCCAGGAAGGTCAAAATAAATTTGGCCGATTTTCACTCTCATATTTATTTAATATCACCCTGGACTGGTACAAAAAGCGCAGGGCTGATCACCTTGCCTTTATGCAATTTACGATTAAGATGCGTCACTACGATGCAGTGCCCTATGCACCATTGGGTGCGGATAAGGGTTAGAAGATAAAAAAAATAATGTAAAACGAACTCCCTCTCTAAACACAAGTATCTACTTTATTAGAGAGGTAGAAATGTTATATTTGAAATGTTTTGTATATTTACCAACTAATTTGTATTATTTAAATATGTATTTTGTAAAAAAAAACAATAAACAAAAAAAATTGTTTATTTCGAGACCTCTTTTGGAATTATCAGTTAACACTATTGAAGACCTTCCTTCGGCAATTACCAAATCCATAAATAAAAAATTAGATAAAAAATATGTACTGTGTCAAGAGATCGATCAATATATCTAGTTCTGAAAATTTGAGTAGTGTGGTTGTCAATCATAGGTAGAACAACGGTGATCGTTGCACGTGTGTAAAGTGATAATTTAACCAGCATATAAAATGTCGTAAGCCCTGTAAATACCCAGACTTCCATATTCTTCATCTTTATTCGGATGTCAAAATGTAAGAAATTCCGGAGAGAAAGCGCTTCTGCAGGATTTTTGACCTTATTCGCACCCGATCGTGCTTAGGGCACTGCATCGTATTGTAACAGTATTATCATGATCGTTAATTATATGAAGGCAAGGTGATCACTTCTGCGCTTCAAGTATCAGTCCAGAGTGTTAAATAAATATTAGAGTGAAAAAATCACATGACTTATTTTAACCCCCCCGAGAAACGAATCCGAGACCACTGCTACGTTAGCCAGATGCATTGACATTAGTTACAAAAGAAAATCGATATGCTGCTCTAATTCTAAATGTAGGTAATTTAAAAAAAAAGCTACTGTAGGCATTGCGCTGTGCCACCTGTTGTGGACCACTGACGAATAAACGAGGTATTTTATATTTCACCTTAAGTCCATTGTAAAATAACTATGTACACGCATAAAACATATGCCAGCTTGTTCCACTAAAGATACAGTCCTAAGCCCTGACCAATAAAATTATTAATTATCACGAGAAAATAAAATAGGGGGTAATAAAATCGAAAAATTATAAATATTATACCTCAAAGACGTACGCGTTCTACTCACCTTCTTCATGTACCAAAGTGCAACACAGTTTTTTCACAAAATACCACCCTAAATAGAATCATAGACTCATACAACAAGACATTTAATGATATTGATATTTTCGGGAAAAGTATAGCTATAATAAAAAAGAGGTTGGTAGAAAGTTGCCATACTCTGTTTACTCTCCACCAATAACCTAGTTATGTTATGGGTGGGGGGTGAACGGTGCATGACAATTTTTTTTCTGTATATATAATGAATATGTATATGTATATATATATATATATATATATATATATATATATATATATATATATATATATATATATATATATGTGTGTGTGTACATATGCGTATGTATATGTATCTATGTATAATTATAAATATATTTTTAAACTTCTTACCTAGAAAAAAAAAACCCTTTAACCACCCTTATTAATTCCTCTCCTTTCCTTCTCCTTCCTGCTAAATCTATTATTTTATATAATACCCTTTTTTTGTTTTTTGTTTTATCTCTGAATGTTCTTTAATAGTTTTATAACATAAACGTGGAATTGTTTAATTGGCTTTTTTTTTAACCTAACTATTTTTTGTTAATGTAATGTAATGTTTATTATTGTTAATGTAACTATTGTTTTATATAAAAAAAAAGTTATATGTAAGCTGTACAATTCCCGAATAAATAAAATAAAATAAAATAAAATTATAAAACCTTAAAATTATCATTCAATATATGAAATGGGTGTAATTCATTGGAAACTGGTTAATAATAATAAAAAAATGTTTTAAGGACGTCCAACGCAAAAGCCGATATTTTAATATGATTTTATTCATGTAGAACGAATAGTTAATTTTATATTTTCCTTAATTAGCTTAATCCGTCCGCCTCCGTAATGTAATGGTCAGCACACTCGGCTACCGTTCTGGAGGGCCCGGGTTCAATTCCCAGGGCGGGTAAGAATAAATATGAGTGATTATTTCACTGTAATATTTATTCAATATTACCCTGGACTGGTACTTGAAGCAGAGGGCTGATCACCTTTCCTTCATATGTAAACGATCAAGATAACACTACGTTTATATGACGCAGTGCCCTTTGCACCATTGGGGTGCGGACAAGGGTTTTATTATTATTATTATTACTGTTATTGTGTTTTCTCCTCTCTCCTCTTATATGCTTTATTTATTGTTATTACAATGTATTTGATTAGTTATAGCCAAAATCGCTCGCTGCGATGCGAAGTGAAGGGGCAAGTAAACGAGGCTGCAGCCATCTCAGGATGCTTGAAAAATTATGTATGGAAAAATCCTGAGATGAAGATCGGCAGCAAAATTAGGATTTACAAAACTTGTGTCCGACTCATCATGACGGTAGAGCGGACACCTTCGAGTGTCAGAAATGAAGACTCTAAGAAGCATATCTGGCAGGAGTCTACGAGACAGAATAGGGAACACCAGGATAAGGGAAATATGCGAGATCGAAGATGTCGTTAGGTGGGGAAGGCAACGAAGGAGACAATGGTATGCGCATGTGAGGAGAATGGAATCATCCAGAGTCCCCCCCCCCCACATTGCAATGTATGGCCAACCCCAAGGTAGACGACTCCCGCGCAGACCCCCAAAGAGATGGATCGGACAGATCGGAATCGACATCGCAGGAGGCTAATCCCTCTTAAAAACTGGCCACAAGGTTCGAACCGTTCGAACGTCTCCCGTTGTTCTATAACGTCGTGTAAGTCGTTAGTAATGGATCTTTGTCAGACGGGAGGAATATCTAATTTAACATACTCAACCTATAAAGGATTGCATTAGACTCGTTATGTGTTTATAACAGCCGATATAATTAATAATTACATTCATCATTTTTCTTTTGGAAAATTCGCCTTCGAAAAAACCTTAATTTCGTAAGTTGGTAATGAATAACGTCACAGAGTTATTTTAATATTGGTAACATTGCTAAATTATTGGCGGCTCTATTTGTTGATGTCTATGGTCCACCCTCCCAATCCTCCCCTCCCCTCATATTTGTATAACACAAATGGTAGTGTAGTGGTAGACAAACGATCCACACTACTACTATTATAGCTCTATAAAGCAGAGACGTTTTGGGATACGCCCCATAACACGCCCGATGACGTAAAACACAGCAGTGTCGGGTTTTGGTCCCGTGGTTAGTGTCCCGGACTGTTAAGTCAGAGTTTCTCGGATCGAACCCACTCTACCACAATTTGATACCTATTTCTAATAATGAGCCGCTTAAATTTAAATATTTGTGTAAATAGTAAAAACACAAATATTTTTCTTAAAAAAAAAAATTAAAAAAAATAGATGACGTATACCGGTGTCCGTTTTATCGTTTTATTAAAATATCTAAAGTTTAAACTTTCATATCTCCCTTACTTATCTACATATTTTAATAAGAATGCTACCGATAGTCTTGTGATTTTTCATAATAATTTACTAGACAATAATAACACACCATGAGAATGATCTATTACAGCGGCCATTTTGAAGAGGATCAATCAATATCGCATTATAAGAGTACGAAAACTAAAATTAAGATTCAAAAATGGATAAAATATTTATCAATGCTACAAGATACGAAAAGGAGAGAAAATTGCGCGTTACATATTTGGAGAGACTTCGGACCATCCATCGCCGCTTGTTGTGAAAAATACGCCAAGTGTACTGCAAAGTGGGTCACCGAAAAGCATTATCATTTCAAATAAATCACGAATATTACATTTCTCGAATACCCACTCATCGCTTGTTTGTTTATTATTTGCAATCGTATCATTAAATGATAAGTATCTTGATTTTTTTTAAATAGTACCGATAGTAATTTACATCGCGAGTACAGAGAAAAATCGAATTCTGAAACAGGATTGGGATTACAATCAAAAGATATCGCGTAAGAAAGTAGAGTAGGCATAAAAAATAAAGTATTCTAAAAAAATCCTTTTATTTCCTTTTATTTGTTTACTTTAGTCCATGGCTTGTAAAAGCCAGTAAGTACAAGCCATGGACTATAGTAGATTTAAGCGTCCAAAGGGTTAATCGATTCGGCAGTCACTTTGTGGTAGAATCTATCCATTTTTAATTAAAGCTTTACCTAGTAAATACCAATATTTCTTAAAATCTACAAACAGGGTGTTTGAAAATAATGCGGAATGCATCGAAACACGTGTCATAGTAGATTTTAAGAAATAGTGGTATTTACTAGGTAAAAATTGATTTGAAAGCTTAAAGCATTTGAGCTTTTTTGAAAGATTTAAGAAGTGAACTGTCAATCGGCATAATGTCTTTGCACTGTTCCGTGTCTGTCTGCTCTGCTGGTCGGGGTTGTGTAGGACGTCTGTGTACCGGCCAACGTCGTGTCTAGGATCTAGCTGACTAACTGAACTAACTAAATACTAATCCCTTTCACTGCCTACACCGGGGTACTTCTAGAAAATTTGGTGGTGGATTAACAATCCTGTATTTATTTAGATTGGCAGTTACAGGGATATTGAAAGCTTTTAAATGTTAACTCACAGTAAAATCGGGATACAATTTTGTGTTGTCCCACATTTTCAACAAATTTCACAACTTAGTTGAAAAAAAATTTGCTTTACAAGAGCAGGTCTGTCAGGAAGCCTAGATGCTTCTGTATCAGATCTGGGCACGCGGTGAGACAGCTTTCAACATATCACCAATAGATGTCTCTAGCGAAGTTCTAGTAATTTAAGAACAATGTTTCGAAATTGGTTCAAATATATAGAATTTGAGTAGTGTGGTTGTCAATAATGGGTACAAATTTTGTTCCACATTTTCTATAAATTTCGCAGCTTAGTTCATAAAATAAAATTTAATTATTATTATTATTATTGAAACCCTTATCCGCACCCCAATGGTGCATAGGGCACTACGTCATATAAACGCAGTGTTATCTTGATCGTTTACACATGAAGGAAAGGTGATCAGCCCTCCGCTTCAGGTACCAGTCCAGGGTTATATTGAATAAATATGACAGTGAAAAAATCACTAATATTTATTTTACCCCCCTTGGGAATCGAACCCGGGACCTCCAGAACGGTAGCCGAGCATGCTGACCATTACACTACGGAGGCGGACAAAAAAACCTTAATTTCGTAAAATAAAAACAACAAAAAATTGCTTTGCAAGAGCAGGTCTGTCGGGAAGCCTAGATGCTTCTGTATCAGATCTGGGAATGCGGTGGGGCAGATTTTAAAGTACAAAATCTGACTTCTCCTGATTTTTATCGTCAAGAAAGCAGATTGGGACGAATGCACAGCCGAATCGATCCCCGAACAGGCAAAGTGTGGTTAGATTAAAACAATCGTGGTTCCGCGTTCATAGTTCCATTTTTTTTATTATTATTATCAAAACGCTTCAATAAAATTATATGTACAAAACTTTTGATAAAGTCCGAGAGATAAATAAAAACATATAGATATATTGCTTTTTAGTAAATAAATAAAGCATTTTCCCTCGGTTCATTTTGCCGACAGAGGGAAACCCGATTTAACTAGATTTTTAATCGAAAAACCACTACACACACATTAGTTTCACAAAAGTGTGTTTAATTAGTATGCGATATGAAATTCTCGGAATGTTGATAAGTTCGTCGATGGTGCAAGTCTCAAACCCTTCTGCTAAAGTTATAGGTAAGCATAAGGAACCATACAGTATAAACCAGTGGCGTGCATTTCATATAGGCACATTGAATAATGTGTAAAGGGCAACCAGCCGTAACTCAAGTTGCGGCTGTTTGGCTTGGCCTCAGAGCATTCTTATAACTGGCCTCTATCATACACAATCACAGATTTTGCTCGCCGCGGATGTTACGTTACGACGAAATGCTCTGGTCAGCCCCCACCTTAGGGCGAAGACTATATGTAACACGTTACGATGCGAGCATTCAGGCAGTCAGTACAGCGAGCCGAGCGCTCCATCCATAGTTTCGGATGCTCGGTGATGCTCGCCGCGAGCGATGTTACGACGAAATGCTCAGGTCAGCCCCCACCATAAAGCCATCACTTAACCAGCCCCTATGAAAGGTCATAAGCAGTGGCGGGCTGCAGGGGGCTCGGAGGGGCTCGCGCGAGCCCCTTGTTAAATTTGACTTGGGCCGGCGAGACCCTTGTTAAATTAAGAGAAATCAATATTCTCTGATTAAATTAGTACACAAATTCAATTTCAGTGGTTGGTTTAAATGTATTATGATACATAAAACTTTATCGCCTTTTGAAATTTCTCGAAAAATATATTTACAACTAATATTAAATATTTTATTCGCTGAATTAAAGAATTTTCTACCAATCTATATTATATCGTAATTTTATTATTTTTAATTATTATTATTTGTCCGCCTCCGTAGTGTAATGGTCAGCACGCTCGGCTACCGTTCTGGAGGTCCCGGGTTCGATTCCCAAGGGGGGTAAAATAAATATGAGTGATTTTTTCACTGTCATATTTATTCAATATTACTCTGGACTGGTACCTGAAGCGGATGGCTGATCACCTCCTTCATGTGTAAACGATCAAGATAACACTGCGTTTATATGACGCAGTGCCCTATGCACCATTGGGGTGCGGATAAGGATTTTATTATTATTATTATCTTATATTTTTCAATAAAATTAAACACCTCCCCCCTCCCTCTTAACCTACCCCTTCCCACCCGCGAGCCCCTTGTTAAAAAATTAGCAGCCCACCTCTGGTCATAAGCCCTGTAAATACCCAGACTTCTTCTTCAACTATGTTGAGTTGAGAAAATGTGATAAGACAATACATTGAACCCTGCGAGTGTTACGTCGGCGTTATGACATCGATGCGCGCTACGAGCGTGTGGTGCGTAGTGCGTAGCGCGCAGTGTGTGGCGTGAAGTGCAAAGGGCATTTCCCGTGTCCGCTATCAGTGCGGGTCTGCATTCTGCGCCAGGCCCAGGGTCAGTATGTCAGGGCGCACGGGCCCTTATCTCTCGTTGGGCACGACTCAACAAAGCACGTGTGTTTGTTTTGTTTATTTTGAACGGCTTTTGTTTTATTCAACAAGGAGTATAATTTTGAATTTAAGTTTTACTTAGTAAATATTTATTAAAATCTATAGTAACAAGTATTTCGATGCATTTCGCAACATTTTTTAAATAGTTTTATAACATAAATGTGGAATTGTTTAATTGGCTTTTTTTTAACGAAACTATTTTTGTTAATGTAATGTATTGTTAATGTAACTATTGTTTACTATATATTTTTTATATGCAAGCTGTACGATTCCCGAATAAATAAAAAATAAAAAAATAAATAAAAAAAAATCGAACACTGTACGTGTAAGCTGTGTAATTAAATAGTGGTACATATTTACTATTTACTATGTAAAACTGAAATTGAAAATGGACAGATTTTACCACAAAGTGACTGTCAATTAATGAAAAAATGGGGTACCAACCTATCGTCCAAATATGATCGCGATTTTGATCCGCTTTCCTTTGACTAATCGATTTGAACATAAGTCAACTTTTTTTGTAAAAAAAGGCGTTGCAGAAATATATCATAAATTGTGACCGGCCAACGTAAGCATATAAACTAACTAACTAACTAACCATCACGCCGCTTCTCTGCAGGGGTAGGCAGAGAGAATAGAACGCTACAATACTCTGTCTTTGCAAACATTCTTCGCCTCTTCCACGTTCATGCATCTCCTCATACATACCCGTCGATTGTTACGACAACTAACCTGACCACTTTCAAGTATTTGGCATACCTGATCGTGCCATGTTTTTCTCGGTAGTCCTCTGTATATATGTAATATTAGTACGTAAGTATATATTATTTATATTTGAAGCACTAACTTTGTGATTCTCCATTTTATAATTAGAATTTAACTTTGTTTTAAAATCACTTTAAATATTATATTATATTATAACTTAATTATAATGTCTACCGGTTTCGAAGCTAACCGCTTCATTATCAAGACTGATTTATACTGATAATTAATATATAATAATAATAATGAGTATTAATCAGTCTTGATAAAGAAGCGGTTAGCTTCGAAACCGGTAAACATTATAATTAAGTTATAATAAAATATTTATAGTGATTTTAAAACAAAGTTACATTTTAATTATGCATATATTATTTCTCCGCCTCCGTAGTGTAATGGTCAGCACGCTCGGCTACCGTTCTGGAGGCTCCGGGTTCGATTCCCAAGGGGGGTAAAATAAATATTAGTGATTTTTTCACTGTAATACTTATTCAAAATTACCATGGACTGGTACCTGAAGCGGAGGGCTGATCACCTTTCCTTCATGTATAAACGATCAAGATAACACTGCGTTTATATGACAGTGCCCTATGCACCATTTGGGTGCGGATAAGGGTTTTATATGATATATATATATATATATATATATATATATATATATATATATATATATATATATATATATATATATATATATATATATATATATATATATATATATATATATATATATTGTCCAGCAGTCGATGATAAACTAATTTATTAGAAATTGTTATATACATATTTGTCATACATATTTTTTTTATCTCAAGTGACCACTGTCACTTTTATAATAAATAAAATATCGAGACTGTATCGAGAATAAAATACGAGTAATAAAATTTTTGGAATATTTATATAATAATTTTTTTCTAAAATACTACGTCCATCATAACTGTATACATTTTTTAAAAACTTTTTGGAGTAATTATAAAAGGGCTTTTTTCGCCCTCGGCTCATAAACATATAAGGTCACGTAAAAACAATTTTTCTAAGCAAATCATAATAAACGCTACTTTGTTGAAAATTATAATATTACATAATTTCAGCATCAATTAACGATACAAAAATAAATGACATATCCACAGTGATGGGGGGACACAGAAATACCATGACGAAAAGAAGTTGAAAAAAAAATTAACAAGGGAAAAGACACACATTACAAATCTTACTATTTTTAAAAAAAAAAATTTATGTCAATTTGTATGATTATTTATTAAACAGGCGAAAAATACAAATTAGGGAATAAGGGAAAAGACACACATTACAAATCTTACTACTTTTTAAGAAAATTTTATTTTTATGTCAATTTGTATGATTATTTATTAAATACTACTACTACTACTACTACCATCACGCCGTTTCCCCGCAGGAGTAGGCAGAGAGAATGGAACGCCACACTCTTCTGTCCTGACATACACTCCTAGCCTCCTTCACATCCATACATCTAGTCATACATGCCCTCCGATTACGCAGACTTTTGACACCGCCAGCTTTTAGGTTCTGATTGATCTGATCGTGCCAAGTCTTTTTCGGTCGTCCACGTTCTGTTTTCCCTCTCACATTCGCCACATATATTTTCTTAGTCATTCTCTCGCTATCCATTCGCTCCACATGTCCATACCACCGCAAAGAGCTCTTTCTAATCTTTTCAATTATTTAATAAATCTAATCTTGAAAAGATTAGATTTATTAAATAGGCAAAAAAAACACAAATTAGGAAATATTGAAATTTTTCTTCACTTATTTATTTGATTAATATATAATATACATTCCCGCAGTTACATACATGAGTATGATAATAGAATATCATAACAAAATAAGATATATATTATTACATAACTGGTTTTTAAAAGAGATTCATTATTACTTTTCTCATAATACTCGTATATACATATTCTAACGAGCATGTAAGCGATAGTAATAATAATTATTATAAGTATATGATAAATATCAGATGTAAACAATTTAACAAAATTGAGGAAAATTGTGTGCCATCTCTAATTTCAGTGAACGATTATGAAAATATATAAGCTTGTCCTGTGTCTAGTACAGCAGCTTAAGAAAAATAAATGCAGCTAATAATAATGAAAAAAATAAAACATCACATCACATAGCAAATTCCACAAGTTCAACGACTTATTATTTTTACAGTGCGATAACAACCAATTGTTTTATTATTACATTGGCTTTATCAACTTCAAATAATAATAAAGCTACAAGAAAATTTTTCAATATGTCGAAAATTATATTTAGCGTTTCGTATACAGTTATTGTGGTTATTGAGTTATATTTATCATTTTCCCTCATGGAACTGGCAAAGGAAAGACGAAAGCAGAGTGAACGCTGTTGAAATGCGCTCCCTCTGACCAAAGTGTGGAAAATCATTGTATGACAGAATTAAAAACGAAGATATTTGAAAGGAATGTAAGGCTGAACAAGGAATAATTGAAAATATTGGGAAGAGTTCTTTACGGTAGTATGGACATGTGGAGCGAATGGATAACGAGAGAATGACTAAGAAAATATATGTGGTGAATGTGAGCGGGAAAAGAGAACGAGGACGACCGAAAAAGAATTGGCACGATCAGATCAATCAGAACCTAAAATCTGGTGGTGTCAAAAGTCTGCGCAATCGGAGGGCATATATGACTTGATGTATGGATGTGAAGGAGGCGAGGAGTGTATGTCAGGGCAGAAGAGTGTGGCGTTCCATCCTTTCTTTAAAATATAATTTTAAAGGTTAGTACATCGTGCAATGTTATTGATAGATTTAAGTTTTGTACTGATATTTCTTGGTGGGACTGCATTTTATAGAATAAAAAAACAACTACTATATGGTTTTTTCCACGTAAACTTTATTTAACGAGCGACCGGGTTTCATCGCGGGTCAAATAAAATTTATGTGGAAAAAAATGTAAAGTTGTTATTTTATTCCATACAATGTTTTTGTTATTGAATTAATGAATTTTATTTTATTTTAAACTTTATTTTCTGTGGAGATAGAAAAGCATTTTAACGGACTTTTCTATAGGATCTGTAAAGTATTAAAAGTCTATATTTTTATAGTAAATTTATGAAAAAGGTTTTTAAAAAAACTTTTATACGCACATACCACACATTGGAAACATACTTATTTTTTTGACATCTCATCAAAGATGAAGAAGAATATGGAAGTCTGGGCATTAACGGGGCTGACGACCGTCATAGGCTGGTTTAAGTGATCACTTTACACGTGTAACATTCACCAATTCTACCCATTATTGACAACCACACTACTCAAATTCTTGGATGTTCTATATATATATATATATATATAAATAAATTTTTGAAACATTAATCTTGAATCACTAGAACTTCACTAGAGACATCTATTGGTGAGATGAAAGAAGCTTTTTATTGAGCAGAAACTCTTTTATTAGTACGTGAGGTTCGAATCCTGGATTATAATCACACACATGAGAAACGCCAAAAAATATCATTTTCATTTTTATTATTTAAGCTTTTAATTTGACCAGATAATTTAATTACAACATTTTGAGTTTATCCAAATACTTGTTCACAAAATCTGGATTATCTCCAATTACAGGAGTTATTTTCATATGATTTTTTTGACATCTCATCAAAGATGAAGAACAGCTTCTTCTTCATCTTTGATGAGATGTCAAAGAAATAATATGAAAATTACTCCTGTACTTGGAGATAATCCAGATTTTGTGAATAAGTATTTGGACACACTCAAAATGTTGGAAACACACTTTTCGCCGAGCATTTTTCTGGATAATTCATCACTTAGACAAAAATATAATAAAAACGCGTTGCATACACCTGCATCATTCAAACCAGATTTCCTATCTTTTGAGAAGAATTAATGTTTACATCGTTATGCTTTATGTATATAAACATCCGTCACGAATTAGTGGTTATTTCGTTGTTCCGATCCGTAGTTGTAGGAAGATTTCCGAATTCGGATTCAGTGAGCGAGAAAAGGGGGTATGTAGTCTCATAATTTATTTCTTATCAGTGGCGAGCATTCCATATAGGCATAAAAGCAGGCCTACCCTGCCTTACTCGATTTCCATATATCGCTCATTTGGTGCAACAATGGCGTAATTACACTTTTAGAAATATTACAGAAGATGCCATTCAGACGTTGTAGCAACAGAAATGGCGCCATTTTACTCAATTCTACAATGACTCGCGCCATCTCGCAGCATTTCACCACAGAATCCATTCTGTCGATGTTTCTCCCGATGTAAATAACTTTTCGCACATTTTGACATATTTAACTTGTTTCAAAAAAGTGTAATTACGTCATTGTTGCACCTAATGAGCGATATGTTAGGGACACAAGCTGCGCCTACCCTGCAAATACGCAGATCAATTGAATTATCGTAGAGATTTTTTAAGGAAAAAGTGGTTTCACGAGCAATTTTTTGTCGGCTGTCATCGTCGATAGGACTTGTGATATAAATTCTACAATATCAAATCATAGTTTCCCAAACTCATCTGACCCATGGCCAAGACACAAAATTACACAAGGCCTCCCTGGAAATTAACCCTTTTAAAATGAAATTAAACAGAAAAATGTAGTAAACTAATTTTTATAGATTTACTTTTAGTGTCACAAGTAAAATATACGGACGTTTAAATTGTTGAGTAATTAATATTTATTAAATAGTCCTAACGAGAAAGACAAACGATGCACGATTACGAACTTGATAGAAAATCATCAAAAAATATATTTTAACTACGAGTGTATTTTTAAATGTAGCACCTTATGTTATTTCTGTCCGCCTCCGTAGTGTAATGGTCAGCACGCTCGGCTACCGTTCTGCAGGTCCCGGGTTCTATTCCCAAGGGGGGTAAAATAAATAAGTGATTTTTTCACTGTAATCTTTATTCAATACTACCCTGGACTGGTACCTGAAGCGGAGGGCTGATCACCTTTCCTTCATATGTAAACGATCAAGATAACACTGCGTTTATATGACGCAGTGCCCTATGCACCATTGGGGTGCGGATATGGGTTTTTATTATTATTATTATTATGTTATGTTTACCTTTTTTATTATTATTTATTATATATATATATATATATATATATATATATATATATATATATACATACATACATACATACATACATACATACATACATACATACATACATACATACATACATACATACATACATACATACATACATACATACATATATATATATATATATATATATATATATATATATATATATATATATATATATATATATATATATATATATATATATATATAACAAGAAGAGTATATTTTGTAAGTAACTACAAAGAAACAGTGGAAAAAATTAATGCAATGAATAAGAGATTTTTATATATATTACTTATAACACTTGCTTTCTTGTATTGGGAAACATTTATCAATAATTCCACACACGAGTTATTTGCATCGATATTTTTTTTTAATTCTGCCACCTCTTAAACCTATGACCCAATGTTTATGTTATAATATTTTAATAATAAATACAATTTTATCTCACAATAAAGGAATATGTCAATGAACCGATTATCATTATATTAAATGCGCTATATGCTCGCAAGACATCCTATACGACATTGATTCTTATGAATGGCAAAATTTCACTAGATTTTTTAACTTTCAACCGGTTTCTACCTTATGGAGGTTTCTTCTATATGTATATTTTAGCCAGTTTTATTTTTTTAGGGTCCATCATTTATGTTTTTATGTTTTTCAATATTTTTTATAAGATCCATATTTAAATCATTTCTAGGCATTATTAAGACTAAATATGCCGTATTTTATGAATAAAAATTTGCCTGCCTCAGAACAGGTATTTGTTATACCAAGCGAAGATACATAGACACTGTATATAATGTTGAATTTTATGACTTAGGAATACAAAGGTTGAAATATCGTCTGCAAAAGTGTTTAGACAGAAACGGCGATTATGTAGAAAAATACAGTAAGTTTTAAGCTTTTAAAATATATATTTTTTTTAACTATGGGAACCTTATTTTACGAGCCATCGTACATATGTATTGTAATAGCATGGACGGACGCGTGCTCGTGCGCGAAGACACTTTGTGATCAGCGTGCGCGTGCACTTGTTGACGTCCACATTAAACAGGACACTTTAGTCCCCTTTT
Organism: Brachycentrus maculatus; assembly: GCF_059751285.1. Lineage (NCBI taxonomy): Eukaryota > Metazoa > Arthropoda > Insecta > Trichoptera > Brachycentridae > Brachycentrus > Brachycentrus maculatus. The sequence goes on from NW_028280858.1 coordinate 718,366, forward strand.
TGTCAGGAGGCAGGTTGGACTGAAGCGAGTATTAAATAATAACACGGTATCGACGATTTATGTTTATTTAAAAACAAACAACACGGCAGTCAATACTCATGTGCTTCCAAACAGCTCAGTAAGTTATGTTACACCCGACTCTCACGAAATACCAAATAAGACTATGTTAAAAACCCTCTTGCTTTAGGGTAGAGAATTATAAAATGCTGTACCGATTTATGGCCATGGGAACGCATCTCGCACCTAAGACCGGACAACATATTGCAAGCAAATGACGAGTCCCTCGACTTTCTAAAAGGGACAATAAAGTGCGAATGAGAAATGGCAGGGCCATTACAGTATATTGTTATTTTAATATAGTTATAATTATTATTAATTTGTATTTTTTCATATAATGACGTATTTTTTTCATATAATAACGTGTTGCTAACATCACTCTAGTTCGTAGACCTTTAAAAAGTTAGCGACTATAAGAGTCGGTGATGAGATATGTTTATTTATTTGTAATCAAGGCGAATATTATGTAATGACCCGTCAATATCAGCGTGAACCTGAAAAGAGGCTTATGTAAAATGTGAAACTGTTGCATCATTCAAAACGATCAATATTTAACCGAACGAAAAATCGTAATTTTTTTCTCTCAAGTTCATGATAAAATTAATGTCACCGAATAGGTAGTCGTCAGTGTCAAGGTGATATACGAAATTTTTAAATCGTATTGACCTTTTAATTATGTTATTACTGTATTAAGAACTTTTAATGTGGATCTTCGGTACTGCCTGATTTTTTCTCCTCTTAGGCTTGGCAAAAAAAAACATTAAAATATACAAATTATTACGGATTTCAAACGTGTGACGAAAACGTGTGGCCGTGTGGCTGTATATAACATATTTTACATTAGTCAAAATAATCCACGAGGTAAAAAAAAAACCTTAACCACTATCACTAGTACGTTTTTGGTTGGTTGGTTGGAAGATATTGATCATAGCAATACGTCCGTCAATGTGCACGTTGATTTTTAGGTTATTAAAATGTAGACAAATGGTAAAATATCATATTTCCAACTGAAATATCAATTGAAAAATATAAAGCTAAAAATTGTGACACAAAAAATGAAAAATTGGACACGGAAAACAGTGATACAAAACTTTAATTTAGACAAAATTATCGTTGCTCACATCAGCAGAATTTTCATGGCAAAAAAGGGATACTTAATATGTATTTATTTGTGTCTAATTACAGATAATATAAGCATATATCGCTCACTCCTTTCAACATCATAAAAAATTAGATTTTTCAGGAGATCGTTTTTAAAGTTTAAGAATATAATAAAATGTATTAAAAATAAATATCAAGCCATTTATTGAACTTTTTACTGTACAACAGATCTTTTTAGGTAAATCCTGAAGGTTTTTTCTCCATTTGAAAAATATTTAGTATATTTAAAAAATAATTAAACAATACCTTTTCTTCAAAATACAAAAACAACACTTTCTACCCTGCAGCGGGTAAATATTAAGTTAAAAATATGCCGCTTTTGCTGGGATATAGTGCATTTTCTGGGCATTCCGAAAATGCACTAATGCACTCACAACTGAAAATTGTCGATTTTTGATATATGACGTTGTTGAAAGGAGTAAGCGATATATGAAATCAATAGATGTGCCAAAGTAATCACTGAAGGGATGGTGCTAATAACTACCCTGATTTCTTTTTAGCCTACATACTATTAAAAATTTTAACTACATTTTCAATTATATTAAAATAATAAATAACAATTACACTACTAAGAAGCGCGATGGCGCTTCTCACTGAGAATCGTTTTTCACGGGGAATGCGATAGAGCTTTACTCCTTCATATGTGCATTTATCTTTCGGGCGTTATATACGTCATTGAAGATGGTGTGTGTATTTTAGAAATACAAGTTACTGATCCAATTTTTAAGCAAAAAACGTAATTCTTTGGGTTACTGGTAAAAAAAGCACGAAAATACTTATAAAATTAATTCTCATATCGCTCACTCCTTTCAAAAACGCCATAAATCAAAAATCGTCAATTTTGAGTTGTGCATGTTTTCGTAATGCCCAGAAAATGCACTATATCCCAGCAAAAGAGGCATATTTTTAACTTAATATTTACAGGGCAGAAAGTGTTATTTTTGCATTTTAAAGAAAAGGTATTGTTAAATAATTTTTTTAAGTATCCTAAATATTTTTCAAATGGAGAAAAAATATTCAGGTTTTACCTAAAAAGATCTGTTGCACAGTAAAAAGTTAAATAAATGGCTAGATATTTATTTTTAATACATTGTATTTTATGTTTGAACTTTAAAAACGTTCTCTTGAAAAATCAAGTTTTTTGATTTATGACGTTCTTGAAAGGAGTGAGCGATATCATCGAGTTCTTTTAGAACGAGGAAGATCAGTAGATAATGTTTGAGTATCTAAATATACGAATATAAAAGGAACACATTAAATCCGTATTTCCAAATTAAAATACGGTTACGTAAAATACAGTAAAAAGTTGTAAACACAAAATTGGTGATGAAATTAAGAATACAAATTGCAACGAAAATATTTTCTGTATCTTACATGCGATTAAAACGGTCCAATTAAAAATAATATTAAAACTCCGACTAGAAATAATGTCAAAATAAATCATTCGACGAGATATTATGTTTTGTGACCAAAATAATGATGAGAATGTACGTCAATGAAAAAGAACGAGGAATTTATTTCTACTGCAATTTATTAAAATCAAAATATTTTAATAATAATTGTTTTTTTCGCAACCGAATATATTGCGAATATTTTTAGATAGCAATATGCGAGGTAAGATTTAACTGCGGTATGCATTTTTTTTTTACTTCGGGAATTTCATTGTCTCCCATCATATGCTGGCATACATGTAAGTAGAAGAAAAAGATAGATGTAAATAAAAAAAATGAGATTTGTCAAACATCGCGTTCCTACCCAAATATAACAAATAACCTTAATTTATTTTAAAACATATTACACACATAAGTCATAGATTATATTCCCGGTGAGTAATTTACATTTCTCATTTTAGGACATGGGATTAGGGTTAGCAAGAAACACAAATAAGAAAGTTAAAAAAGTATTTGAAAAAATTAAACAAAACTAACACAGATAACAATAACATATAACAATAAACGGGTGAAATAAATAGGCAAATAAAAAAATAAGTTAAGAAGCATGTTTAAAGTTTATCTTACAGGTTTTTAAAAATTTACCCTAGAATCCAATCAAATAATAATGATAAAGTAACAAAACTTTTTTTCCTATGGCCAAATATTTTCATGAATGTAAACCCTTATCCGCACCCCAATGGTGGATAGGGCACTGCATCATATAAACGCAGTGTTATCTTGATCGTTAAACACACAAAGGAAAGGTGATCAGCCCTCCGCTTCAGGTATCAGTCCAGGGTAGTATTGAATAAATATTAGACTGAAAAAATCACTTGTATTTATTTGACCCCCCCCCCTGGGAATCAAACCCGGGACTTCTAATACGGTAGCCGAGCGTGCTGACCACTACGGAGGCGACCATATAATAGTATTTTTATACGAAACGTCTCACCTTGCACTTCAAATAAACACATTATAACACAAACAATATTTGTATCTAAATATTAAATATTTACCAGGAAGATATATATGGCATACGTGTAAATCGTCAACAGAAACCCAATTAGCACATACTAATGAAAAATATAAATAAATAATCCACCATTCATCAAATTCACAAATAAACAGGTTCACAATGTTTGTTGTCTTAGCTTTTATACACCAATAGAACCAGAATAATATCCGTATTTACAAATCCCGTTAGTATTTGACCTGATAACGAGAATACCACGCAATAAGTTAATTAGGCAAGTTCCGACACCCTGCAACCAGTCTGCATCTATTAAAATCGTCAAGCGTTTGTCCCTAATAACGAAAGGCCCAACTAAGCGGAATCGTCTGTAATACAATTTGTAAATTAAAATTATGTCTATTCGCCCACCCCATATTCCTTTAGGCCACATGTGGCGTACTATTCCTCGTCGTTACAGAATCACGAAAATTGATGGAAAACTTGTGATAAATGCGTATAAAACTCTGTCCAAAGAGTTGACAACAGCCCGTCAGTGAAAATTATAAACATCTTAAGGTCCAGTATTCGTTAAGTCGCAGCTTCTCTAAATCCAGGTAACATGTTAGTTTTTTTTTTACATTTATTTAAATTACAATTTTACATATTAAGAACATTTTTTTGTTGTTTCAGAGACCCACCAAGCCACCTTTTGTGTCTTGTCGGTGGAGTTCTTTTTTAATATTTTTTTATTGTTTTTAACGATTTTACCCTAATATACACACACAAAAGAGAGAAAAATTAAGAATATAAACATTTTACAATTTTCATAAAAATAACTCTTTCGTGAAGAATTAACTAAATTAACTGAATTCTAAAGTGAAGAATTAACTCTTGATCATTTACCCATTCTTTTATTTTACTTTGTTCCATATTTTATTTTGACCTCTAACATTAAAATGCAACAAATTAAAATATAATTGATATTTTTCTTAAATCACCGTTTTTGCATTGAATTTTTTTTTCTTGGAAATAATTATATGGGTTTGAAATTAAAAGAGTTATTGAAAGGCAAAGCAAAGAGTTAAAAAAAATATGTAAAAACATTTTTTCTATATATGTATATTTGAAAAAAATCGGGCGTGAAGAGACTTCTCCGGTGGTCGAGCGGTGATTGAATTCGGTGTTTGCGAGTAAGGACTTATCGTCATATATGCGTTTGCCCAAAATAATGCGGGACTTATCGTCATATATGCGTTTGCCCAAAATAACCATAGGTCCAATTAAGCGGAATCGTCTGTAATACAATTTGTAAATCAAAATTATGTCTATTTGCTCATCTATATTCCTATTGGCCTTATGTTAAGTTATATTGCAAAAAGTGAACGATGAATCAGAAGGAGAGTGTTATATTACATTCCACGTTGATAATGCTTTTAACCGCCCTACACATACGATACGCGTCTTTTTTCCGCACCATTGCGCTAACCCTGTGCCAAAAATATTTAATGCGAGACAGAGAGGGAACACGCCAACAAAAAAGTGCATCAGTTCCGTCATAAAAGCACCTATTATGGCAAAAAATCAGGTATGCATACAACAAACATTGTTTTCATAATTCTGTAGAAAAAAGATGATTTTTTTCTACAGAATTAACTTAACTAAAATAAAATTTATATACTTATACACATTCATATATTATTTTGTATTTTAACCAAAATACTCTCGTATTATTTTCTGAGTTATTTCTGTAGAAATTTTTTTTTTCTACAGAATTATGAAAACAATGTTTGTGTATATATATTTTACCTTTTTCTTTTCCCAAAAATTTTACCTTTTTCTTTTCCCAAAAATCGTCTCTTTTCACCAAAAAAGACTACAATATAAGTAAAAAATTCGTGTTTGGTAAGACGCCCCGCCTACAATTTAGTTGAGCTATGTGTTATCAATGTAATGTCCAAAAATAATCGCGATTTTGACCCACATTGACTCTGATATCGGATAATTATGTATTTTTGTTTGAAATTTATTTAGAATCTATACATTTCGTTCAAAAGATAGATATCGTGTTATTACTCTCTTTTGTACGGTAAGCCCAGATGGATTAAGACGATATAATACACATTTGAAGGTCATTTTTAAAACTGGGACAGTTTTGTATTGACGCAAATGATAAGTTTTGATATTTATGCATTTACAATATATTTTTATTTATTATCCTAAGATAAAAATACGTTAAAAACTTATCAATATTATAATCTCGTTATCAAAATATTTGCACGAGAAATGGTTTTCAATGGTAAAAAAATAAAAGGTGTAACTACCTACTTAGCAAATAAATGATTGACAGAGATGTTTCGTTAATATGTGTATATATATATATATATATATATATATATATATATATATATATATATATATATATATATATATATATATATATATATATATATATATATATATATATATATATATATATATATATATATATATATATATATATATATATATATATATATATATATATATATATATATATATATATATATATATATATATATATATATATATATATATATATATATATATATATATATATATATATATATATATATATATATATATATATATATATATATATATATATATATATATATATATATATATATATATATATATATATATATATATATATATATATATATATATATATATATATATATATATATATATATATATATATATATATATATATATATATATATATTTATATACACACGAGTTTATATTTAATTTTGTACATATCTTATAGTATTAACGCTGTGACTATCCAAAAAAGCTCTTGTAATTGGAGAGACACTACTCAATGTTTATTGTTTATTTACAACATTTTGAGTGTGTCCAAATACTTGTTCAAAAAAATCTGGATTATCTCCAATTACAGGAGTTATTTTCATATTATTTTTTGACTTCTCATTGTTTATACTTAATTTATGATATAACAGTATTTTGTTGTGTTATTTTTTGTGTTTTTTTTTTCAATTAACATTCAATTAATTTTTAAGAATTTTAATATCTTTTAAATAATTTTTAGTAAAGAAACACGCCACAAGTTATGTAAAAAAGTAGAAAAAATACACATATGATATGATAAGAATCATGAATTAAAATTGTGAGGCGTAATTTATAATATCCAAGCGGAAATCATTCAATAAATTTATAATTTTCTACATAATAACATCATAGTAAGTCAGAAAGGGTCATCGCTACGGAAATTGTAAATAATTGCAGTGTTTGATTTGCGGATATGTTTGTAAATCGTTCACGCTAGTATAATTAGTAGTAAATAATTAAATTAAATTCAAACATAAATATTATGAACATTTTTATTGTTTAAAAGCATCAACTTTGTCGTCATACCATCAACAAAATGTTAGAAAAATATCGCCACTTTTTTAGTCTACCGGTTCCGAGACGTCCTCATATCTTTGAAAATCACTATACCAACAAGTAACACTACACACCACTACTCACTTACACCTTTTTAAAATATTCATCACATGCGTTATTCGTTGGTCTAAGTCAGCGATGTTGTCAATGATGATTATTTTGTGTACGCGTATGTGTATAAATAGTAGTGTGTGGTGACTTACATGCTGGTGTAGTGATTGTCCTGACGAAGAGACGGATACGTCTCGGGACCGGAAAACTCATATCTCGATGGGCGGCGATATTCATACATAACTAAGATTTATGACTAAGATTACTTCTTATAAGTAGGGCATTAAATGTTTTAAAGATTGCGACGAAACTACGAGAATTATCGTATCGTTACAAATAATTGGAAAAAAATATGATTACAATATTGTAACAACAAAAAAAGATTTTATGTTAAAGGAATATAAAAAAAGAGTTGTAAGGGTACATATGAATAATAAAATATAAACCACCTATCCGCACTCCAATGGTGCATAAGGCACTGTGTCGTATAAACGCAGTGTTATCTTGATCGTTAATACATGAAGGAAAGGTGATCAGCCGTCCGCTTCAGGTACCAGTCCAGGGTAATATTGAATAAATATTACAGTGAAAAAATCACTTAAATAAATATTTGACCCCCCTGGGAATTGAACCCGGGACCTCCAGAACGGTAGCCGGTAACGGAATGAATACATAAATAAAATAAAATAGTTCTCAAGGGGCTCACATACATGCAGGATCCAGGATATTATTCCTTCGCTTATGTCATACGTAAAATACCTAGTAAACATATCGCTCACTCCTTTCAACGACGTCATAAATCAAAAAACTTGATTTTTCAAGAGATCGTTTTTAATGTTTAAAAATATAATGAAATGTATGAAAAATAAATATCAAGCCACTTATTGAACTTTTTACTGTGCAACAGATCTTTTTAGGAAAGACCTGAATGTTTTTTCTCCATTTGAAAAATATTTAGTTTATTTAAATAAATAATTAAACAATACATTTTCTTCAAAATGCAAGAACGACACTTTCTGCCCTGTAGCGAGTAAATATTAAGTTAAAAATTTGCCGCTTTTGCTGGGATATAGTACATTTTCTGGGCATTCAGAAAACATGCACAACTGAAAATTGACGATTTTTGATAAGTATATGACTTTGTTGAAAGGAGTGAGCGAAATGTCACTGCTACATCCAAGAATCCGACGCAGGACTGACGCATGACCTTGCCATCTTATATGAGGGTAGGAATAAAAAGCAGAAAAATAGTTTTAATAACGAAATGTGAGAAATTTTGTGTGTACGAACCTTAGCTCAAAGATGGAAGTCGATTAAAACGTAGATGATAAAAGCATAGGAGAACTTCTTTCCAAAATAGATACTACAGGTTTGTTAGAGAAAAAACACATAAGTCCGAATAAATATTAACTGAGTGTAGATTTTTATTTATTTTTTGACATCTCATCAAAGATGAAGAAGAATATGGAAGTCTGGGCATTTACGGGGCTGACGACCGTCATCGGCTGGTTTAAGAATTTGAGTAGTGTGGTTGTCAATAATGGGTAGAATTGGTGAATGTTACACGTGTGTAAAGTGATCACTTAAACCAGCCGATGACGGTTGTCAGCCCCGTAAATGCCCAGACTTCCATATTCTTCTTCATCTTTGATGAGATGTCAAAAAATAATATGAAAATAACTCCTGTAATTGAAGATAATCCAGATTTTGTGAACAAGTATTTGGACACACTCAAAATGTTGTAGATTTTTATTGAAAAATAACAAAAAACCGCAAATCAAAAATTACAAGTGTAAATTATTTGCAAAACTTCAAGACGCTCACAACAATTTTGCAATTGTGATTCTCGAATTATGGATATTTCGAAACAGATGCCTTGTTATAACTCAGTTTATTTCCAGTTTTCACATATGCGACACTATTTATAAATAATATTTTATATAGAACAACTCTAGAGGAAGTACATATTACTTCAATAACAATTTGTTTTACCTAAACATTCATATTGTACATATGTGGAAAACGGTGTGCGTCTCCCTCCCGAAGGTATAATCTCTCAGATGTTGTATTTCTCTAAGATATATTTGTACCGAACGATAAATAAAGATTGTAAATACCAGTTAATTACATTACGTTTGCCAATTTTCTTGAAATGTATAAACTCATGCCTCTAGCGAGATAGCGAGTGTTTTTGCCTAGAATTTTCACTCATGAATTACATGAAATTATAGTAACTTTAAACATAAAGAGTAAATCCACTCACAAGTAGGCATAGGCTATGAAACTTATAAAGTTGAAGCCTGAGTAGGGACATGATAAACGGTGTTGCATAAGCCGTAGCTAGATTTCAGAGTCACTTGGACGTTGGGTAATTAAAAAAAAAAATAACCACAAATAAAAAAAACGTAATATCCGACGCAAACAAAACGAAAAAAATACACTCGGGTTGTGGCACTTTGGTAAGGCTATATTTACATTGAGTTAGTAGTTGACTTCAAACGCATTGATAGTTGTCATACCGCATTCCCAGATCTGTTACAGAAGCATCTTCCTGACATACCCTATCTTGATACTGCTATCGTATAAATTGATTTTCACGTCAGTACACTGCGCTGTCGCGTCAGTGCCGACTTCTATATTCCCGGTGTAAACACAGTGAAAGCAAGTTCTCCGCGCCAGTACTGGCGTCAGTAACTGACAAAATTTAAATCCGGCTTAATGTCAAGGACTTGGGGTAGATCACCACCGCGAGGGTATTTGATTTTCCATGAAATAAAAAAAATCAGATAAGTGAACAAACGGACATGGAAGTATAGTAAATTCGTTTATGTTTTTTTTACCCTATTCGCATGTTTAGGATTTCTCCCGATTAATTTAACAACTTTGGTTTTTATTTATAGATTTGGCGTTTAATTTGTAGAACTCAATTTTAATTCATATATTAAATGTTAAAATCAAACACTGATTTTTTGAGTCTACTAAGTTGTATTTTATTGTTAAAAAACACAAAAAATAAATTTTGTGTCAATTGCTTCGGCTAATTATGGCATTTTCAAACGAATTGTAACAAAATTGATTTTTTATATGTTTTTTTTAACAATAAAATACAACTTACCAGACTCAAAAATCAATATTTGATTTAACATTTAAAATATTATATATACTTGGGTTTTCCCATAATTTTCGAAGGAACTCATGAAGACGATGTTGTGCGTAATATCTACAAGTACAACGACCCATTCCGGGAAAATTATTGTAAACAAACGCTTAAGTATGTCACTTAAGTATGTATTTAGTAAATCTGCTTATATTTATATTGTTCCAAAGTTTGTTGCACTTAGGAGCGACCGATTACGAGGTGTGCGATCCTCCAAATCGTTCTAACGCGTAATTATTTTGACTAAATTTACAAAAACAAAGCTATTCTACACATATCTGATGTTTACGATAATTTGTTGTGAAAGGGTCGATATACTGCACCAAAAACCTTGGACTATTTGACATTGAGAATATTCAGTTTACGAAATAATTTATACGCTGCTTCGATAGCATTAAACAAAGAAGAACACCTTAAATTTGAGTTTTTTCAAAATAATTCTGTGACGTTAAAATTTTAACCAAAAAATGTATGTAATTAATGTTTATTTTTGATACATTAATTTTTATCAACACGAGGATTTGATTTTAGGTTTTTTTTTTAGCAACACGAGCTTTTCGACAGTGATAGGGGGGTATGCGACTACAGATAGATAAGATCCGGTTCAGTGAAACCGTTCACTAAGACCGGATCAATCGAAATATGGATCTTTAGTCAAACAAATAACAACGGAGAGGTAGATTTTTTTAAAAGAAACATATTTTAGTAATATAATAAAAAGTTTTTAAATGTTGCTGGGAATATTTTCCATCGCGAAACTTAACTTACTTCTCCAAAACTTCCTGAGGAGGTTTTTTTTACATTTACTGAGAAATTTCTGATATCGGTGGTGGGAGGAGGGGGAAATGGTAGAATTTTCAATGCGAATCATATCGAGAACAAAAAACAACAACCAAAAAAGAGTCATTAAGTGATTTTGCTATAGTGAAACCCGACTTTTTCCTTAATTTTTATTAGCTCAGCGAATATTATAGTGATATAAAACAGTGAATCGATGAATCTGTAGAGTAGGGATTATGACTTAAAGCTTTTTTAAAGTGATAGGAGGATATGCGACTACGGGTAGATAAGATCCGGTCTAGCCAGTGAACGGATCAGCGATAGTGAATGATATTCACAAGAAAATTGGGATCTGGTTACTCAATCGATGTATACGATCGGATCATTAAGATCCGATCGTTCGTGAAAGATATGCTAAAATGAACGAAACCTACCGCAAATTTGCCGCCGACTTAATTAAAGGAATGAATGGATCGGTAGAGAAGCTAGGAGAGTAGACCGTACGCGACTGATAAGGGTGATTGAATGAAAAATGAAACAAAACGTTCGCGGCAGACGCGGTCGTATTGGAAATGGCGAACCGATTAAAAGTCGAGTCCGCTTACATCACCGGAGGCACCCGGAGACGAATGACACGAAGCGGAATAGTGAAACATTTCCCCGCCGTGTGTCGATAAGATGTACGATTTTGCTTTTCTGATGACAGTTTCGATCCGACCTCAGAGGCGAGTGGAACCGCGGCAGCAGTCGAGGACCAAACGGGTCCAAAGCCCGCGCCCGCTACTGGTCACCCTTGCTGGACCCCGACATCGAATCGTGCGATAATTTCATCGAAAAACCCAAAAAGTGCATCTCACCCGCGTTCAAACAAACTCAGAGTGGACACGACATTTAAAAACTGTACCAAACTGTACTAAAATTGATTGTTTAACATAATTATTGAACATTATAATTATCCACATTTAAAAACTGTACTAAAATTAATTGTTTAACATAATTATTGAACAATATAATTATCCACATTTAAAAACTGTACTATAATTAACTTATTAATGAATTTTTTAACATAATTATTGAACATTATAATTATCCACATTTAAAAACTGTATAAAAATTAATTAATTAATTAATTATTCAACGTTATAATTATCCACATCTAAGAACTGTACCAAACTGTACTTTAAAATTAATGAATTAATTAATTATTTCAAATATTGAATTTTATAACTATAATTGTAAATTCAGTGCCAGGAGTTCAGAAGTGATAAAGAGATCTGTTAACAAGTGAGCTATGCCGAGAGCCCTGCTGCTGGTTGTCTGGGTGCTGGCCGCGACGTGCGGCCTCCCCAGCGTCCGGGGGGCGCGCATCCTGGGCATGTTCCCCACGAACACGCAGAGCCACTACGTCATGTACGGCAGCCTCATGCGGGAGATGGCCGCCAGAGGACATCACGTCACCGTGGTCAATCACTTTCCAATGGTATGATATTCAAATATTTTTTAATGCCGTATAAAGGGGCATGATTTTTATACAGAGAATGAAAGAAAACTGTTGAGATTTTAGGTGCAGAATCTCGTTCCTCCAAACGTCAGTTAAATAAGTCTGGCTCAAGTTTTTGCTGACTAAACGTTGTATATTTAATTGTTTCAACCAATAGTGATTTTAAGTATGTACAAATAAATAATTCAATAAATTTTGTTCTCATTTATACGAGTATAATAATTCATAATACAATACATGAAAAACAATAATAATAAAAAAAAATTAATGCTGAATAAATTCTAAAAAAAAAACTGCATACCATCGTTGAATATAATTTAAAATGCTTAGCGCGTTTGCCTACCGTGCCGGATGTACCGGTTCGATTCCCATGGGGGGTAGAAATAAATATAAGTGATTTTTTTACTCTAATACTCATTAAATTATTACTCTTATTAATACATATTAATATATTTTGTGCTTTTATTAATATTAACTGACCCGCAGAATTGATAACCTTGCCTTGCAGTGAACTATGCGCTAAAGAGTGCGAATAGGGTTTGGAGAAAAAAAAATCATGATCTGTAATTTTTTTTTTAAATTTCGCATTTAATCCGCGATTTCATTAACTATGAAATGTTAACTCTATTGTACAGTCTGTTTTTTTTTTAATTATTTTTATTGCCAAATAAATAATTTTAAAAAATGTTCACAGTTTTGTTTATTATTTTTTATTTTACTATTTATACTGCCAAATAAATAATTAAAAAAAACTAGAGGTAAAATAACTGTGAACAGACTGTACATACATTAAGTATTGGGCAGGGTTAATAAAACATTTTTAATTAATGTTTTACTTAGTAAATACCACTATTGCTAAAATATACCGAAACACGCGTCACAGTAGATTTTAAGAAATAGTGGTATTTACTAAGTAAAACATTTATTAAAAATGCATAGATTTTACCACAAAGTGACTGCCGAATCAATTAATAAAATTAATAAAACATCTTAAGATCGCAACGTAGTATTTTCATAGATAGATATTTCTTGTACCATTATTTGTTTTCTAAGAATGATTTATCTACAAAAATAAATTACAGCCATGAATTCATTTTCAGTAAGGTGCTTTTAAGTTCTCTATACTATAAATATCAATGAATTTTAAATTAAAATGATAGGTTTTTAAGGGGGATAGGTTTAAATGGTAAAAAGTATACGTTTGAAAATACAGCAAGTCGATTTTGGTATAAGAAAAAACATCCTGAATTTTTTTTCAATAAATATATTGCCAATAACAATTTTTTTTTGAACTCAATAATAAATATGGCACTCTCAGGTAAGGTCAGTTCTGCACTTTGAATACCAGTCCAGGGTAATATTAAATAAACATTATAGTAAAAAAATCACTTATATTTATTTCCCTCTCTGAAAATATAGCCCGGGACCACCACGTGCCGTAGATTGTAGATTTTTTTGGGCCCCAAAGTTTTGTTTTAAAATTCACATAATGTGAATACATAATAATTTTAAATAATTATAAATCATTTATTCAATTAAGATACCATTAAAATAAAATACAATAAATTAAACCTTGAATCTTGTTATCAGTAATTAATATTAATAATTTGTTTGAGACAAATTTGTTTCTAGGCAATTATCAAATGATATAGATAGTACAAAAATGATTGAAATCCACCAATTAAACAGAAATAAAATGTATGTTGAAAAAATCAAATTTCGGAAGTAGTATTTATTCTTCAATTGAAACCTTCTAGCACATGCGAATTCTAGGCACCATCTATGGTGGAGTTAATTAAGTTTATTATTTAACAGAGACCTTAATGAAACATTGAAGAGACCGATTAGTGTCAGGTTGTGGTCCCATGGTTGGTGTCGCGGACTCTCGAGTCCGAGTTTCTGAGTTCGAACCCACTCTACCACAATTTGATACCTATTTTTAATAATGAATCGCTTAGGCTCACAGAAATATTATAAATTTAAGTATTCTTGTAAATATTAAAAACACCAATATTTCTCTTTTTTGTTATTATTATTTTTTTAATATGCAAGATTCTTCTCGAATTATTTACGTACAAGGAGACGCTTTGAATTATTTTTTTATTAAACTTATACTTTGTTTAATTATTTTGCATTATACAACATAATATAAATACAAATACAAAAAATATATATAAAATATATAAATAATAATAAAACCCTTATCCGCACCCCAATGGTGCATAGGGCACTGCGTCATATAAACGCAGTGGTATCTTGATCGTTTACACATGAAGGAAAGGTGATCAGCCCTCCGCTTCAGGTACCAGTCCAGGGTAATATTGAATAAATATTACAGTGAAAAAATAACTCATACTTATTTTACCCCCCCTGGGAATCGAACCCGGATCCTCCAGAACGGTAGCCGAGCGTGCTGACCATTACACTACGGAGGCGGACATATAAAATATAAATACAAAAAAATCCCACAAAGGCATGTGTGTGGGTATACAATATAATTTAGGTCATAGTAAAAGGGGCTGGCAAGAGTACAATAGATATTATAAGAAGTAGAATTAGAATAAGTGTTAATATAAAATACAAAATACTTGGCTAACAGAAAACAAAAATAAAATAAAATAAAAACGACGAAAAAGTTAAAGTAAACATAAATTAGTTTTTTCTCATTATGAGTAATTTATGTACTGTTCAATATTTAAATAACCCCTGATTTGTGAACAAAGATTTGAACACACTCAAAATATTGTACAAAAATAATACTTTTACTATATAATAAATAATTCAGCAATATAAAATAGGACTTAGAATATTATCAGATATGTATGTAATTTTTAAAAAAAACAACATTTTTAATGTTTAATCAATAAATTCAAACCGTGATTAAATTTTGTAAACAGTTTAAAATGAATAACCTTTAGTAAGGTACAATGACAGTTAAAAAAGCAGAGGTTATCTCGTTAACATAAGAGAAACACATAAATATAATTGAAAGTAGATAACAAAAGCACAGTATTTCAATTTAAGTACAAAAAAATATTATTAAGTAAATTATTTCCGATATCGTTCAAAGAACTATGTATAATCGTATTCAAATAAATATTTCCCAATAGTATTTATATTTTTTTTTTATATCAGACGCTGGATTATTCACCCTACGGTTGATATATCAATATTATAGGTGTCTCAACTTGAGACAAGAGGGAATGTGTATTTTGATTACGCATATTTATCGATTGTTGCGCGGTATGATCGATAATCCTGAAATTATCCGGAGCATTGGTCTGTATGTTCCCGATAGTTACCTCAGACAGCGTCGGCATAGATTGTTTCACAATATTTATTTACGGCATTACTGCCTTTTACAAAAAATAACATAGAAATTAGAAATTAAGAAACTTACATAGAAAATAATAATAAATGAATGAATAATAAGAAACTTACATAGAAAATAATAATAAATGATATAAAATAAAAATAAAAACAATGAAAAAAGGAAAAATAAGTACAAGTAATAAAAAAATACAATTTATATGTAAGTTAGGATAGGCACTGCTTTTCTGCCTATATGGAATGCACGCCCCTGCCAGATACCTGACACGCAGGACTGATAATAGAGCCTTTCAGTGCCCTATGAACCGCTGATCAACTGATCGTATTATAAAACAAAATGGCCGGCTAGTGTGCCAATTTAGTAGTCAGTGTATTTCAGTGTTTAAAAAAATTGAATACGTATCGTTTGTGACAGGTTGTGGTCCCGTGGTTAGTGTCGAGGACTCTTAAATCAGAGTTTCTCGGTTCGAACCCACTCTACCACAATTTGATACCTATTTCTAATAATGAGCCGCTTAGGCTCAGAGAATTAGTATGAAATTGAAATATTTGTGCAAATAATAAAACCACAAATATTTCTCTTTAAAAAAAAAGAAAACTCAATTTGAAAAGACACTCCTCGATTGATAAGATGGACATCTGAGCGTTGAAGTGTTAGATTTTATTGTATTTTTATTATTATAGATAAATGTAATAAAGATCGTCTGTTGAGAAAAAAAAACAATAAATTTGTACGGCACATTTTATTGCCGTATGATATAATACCAGACTGTTTGGCGCTTCCTTCGTGGAACACTATCTGGCCCCAAAATAATATTGAAGTTCAATAAACTTACTACTACACTACTATGTATTGTAAATATTATTCTTATCAGAACACTATAACATTGTCTTATTATTATTTTAAAACAAACCGAATAAATTCAAGACAAGAAATACAATTTTACAATTCGCTCACTCCTTTCAAGAACGTCAGTTCGTCGTTCAGATAAATAAAAAAAACTTGATTTTTCAGGAGAACGTTTTTAAAGTTTAAAAATATAATACAATGTATTGAAAAAAAATATCAAGCCACTTACTGAACTTTTTACTGTGCAACAGATCTTTTTAAGTAAAACTTAACTTTTTCTCCATATGATAAATATTTAGTTTATTTTAAAAAATAACAATACCTTTTCTTCAAAATACAAAAACAACACTTTCTGCCCTGTAGCGGGTAAATATTAAGTTAAAAATATGCCTCTTTTACTGGGATATAGTACAAATTCTGGGCATTCCAAAAACATGCAAAACTGAAAATTGACGCTTTTTGATTTATGACGTTCTTGAAAGGAGTAAGCGAATTGATGATATGAAGCATTCATTTTAAGGTAAACTTAAAAAAAAAACTAAAAAATATTTAAAAAATAAATATTGTAAAAAGTTGTCATTGCTACCGGAAATCCCAGTGAGGACAAATTACTGTCAATTTTAATTGTAAATATAAGTATGACAAACAATTATTGGGGCTTATTTATTAAATATTCTTGATGGAATTAAATCAATATAAATAAAAATATTAAGTATCGTTAATTTAAGATCTTAATCGCCTAAAGGTTTTCACCGATTGCTTTGAAATTTCGACACACTGTGCATTCGAAAACGCGCGTGTGTTTTTATATACCTTTGGCAGGTAAAAACATTTTTTTGCAGCGCCGTGTGTTGAACGTAACGGCAATACACGCTTTATGGTACTAATCATTATTCGTGGCGCAGTGTGCTACACTGTGAAGTTAAACGAATCAGAAATGTGTGCTTTCTGTTTGCTTGCTTTTCAATTTAACTAGACTGAGCCACAGCGATGCGTGCAATTAAAATTAAATGTTTTAAAAAACAATAAAAAAAATTATACATGACAACATAATTTATCTTTTGGCTCTTTTTCTGAAAAATAAGAATAAATCCTACTTTTTTATCCCTCACCTTTCTTTTTTTCTCTTAATTTTTAATTATTTTGCATTTTACAACATAATATAAATACAAATACAAAAATATATATAATATAAATACAAAAAAGATCTCACAAAGCCATGGCCTGTGTGTGGGGGTATATAATATATTTTAGGTCATAGTAAAGGGCACTGGCAAGAATACAATAGATATTATAAGAAGTAAAATTATAATAAAAGTGTTAATATAAACTACAAATACTTGACTAACAGAAAATAAGAAACTAAAAAAAAATATTAAATTTTATGAATATTGAATATCCGCAATCATTTTGAAATGAAACGTATTAGAAATGTGTGCTTTTTCATTTCTTTATTTTGCATTTAACTAGACTGAGCCGCAGCGATGCGTGGCTGAGTACAGCTAGTATATACCATAAATAGGTAGCGAATTTCATCGATTCAATAAAATTTTAATACGATTTCGTGTGATTTTTCGCTACTGACTTAATGCATCTACGTTACCAATCATAATACAATTAATTCCTAGGTCATCAGCATGTGTCAACATTATGAAAGTGTGATTGTCAACATGACGCGCCCGAGGGAAATTCTTATTGGAATTTAATGAATATGCTTAATAAATATTTAATTAAAATTAATGACAAAAGGATGAGAAGCAGACAAATTAAATGCCACGCGATAGCGGCATTTCATACGTGTAATTTAATTATTAGTAAAATGTAATTATTTTTTCAGTGAAATCAAATCGGAAAAACTTTTAAAGCATTGTCACAAAATTCGCACAGCTTATTTTGTCTGCAGTGAGCCGGCCTAGAAGATAGTGTATTGGGGATATATCGCTCACTCCTTTCAAGAACGTCATAAATAAAAAAACTTGATTTTTCAGGAGAACGTTTTTAAAGTTTAAAAATATAACACAATGTATTAAAAATAAATATCAAGCCACTTATTGAACTTTTTACTGTACAACAGATCTTTTTAGGTAAAACTTGGAGGTTTTTTCTCCATTTGAAAAATATTTAATACATTTAAAAAATAATTAAACAATACATTTTCTTCAAAATGCAAAAACAACATTTTCTGCCCTGTGGCGGGTAAATATTAAGTTAAAAATATGCCGCTTTTGCTGGGATATAGTACATTTTCTGGGCATTCCGAAAACATGCACAACTCAAAATTGTCAATTTATTTATTTATGACGTTCTTGAAAGGAGTGAGCAATATTATATATGGTTTTACGAACGTGTTTGAATGCGACTATACATAATTTTGAATATTTTGTCGTACTTAAACGTAAAATACTTTCAGGCCTTGTAAATTCCCACACTTCCCAAGCCAATACACTCTGTTTTGAATATTGAAAGCGTTAACTTTGTGGATCATATTGATATATTATTTCGAGAAATAAAAATACTTAGTGTTTTGATCCACTCACATTTTTATTAACCAACTACCACCAATAGATGTCTCTAGTGAAGTTCTAGTGATTCATGAACAAGGTTTCTAAATTGGTTCATATATATAGAACTTCCAAGAATTTGAGTAGTGTGGTTGTCAATAATGGGTAGAATTGGTGAATGTTACACGTGTGTAAAGTGATCACTTAAACCAGCCTATGACGGTCGTAAGCCCCGTAAATGCCCAGACTTCCATATTCTTCTTCATCTTTGATGAGATGTCAAAAAATAATATGAAAATAACTCCTGTAATTGGAGATAATCCAGATTTTGTGAACAAGTATTTGGACACACTCAAAATGTTGTAACCAACTACATAGTTTCGGCAACAACCTATTGCCCTCTTCATAAATAAATCAAATAGTTTACAGTTTGCCAGTTTACATTCGACATGATGATGGAATGGTTATTTCCAAACCGGTAGTCTTAAAGTAGACTTTTCAAGTGGTATTACAGTGATTTTAATTTAAGTTTTACTTGGTAAATGCCATTTTTTTATAAATCTATCGTGACAAGCGTTTCAACGCATCATTTTCAAACACCGTAAATGATGCAGAATGCATCAAAACACGTGTTACAATAGATTGTTTGTCGTTGTTTTATTTGGGAATTTTACAGAATAGTTATACCAATAAAGCCATTCACATAAATGAGTTACACAAAATAAGTACTTGTACTATTCCAGTTACAAAATTCCACATTTTAAAAAAATAGTGGTATTTAACTGTGTACAACTGGAAAAAATGGATAGATATACGTATTATTAAAAAAGTGACTGTCGAAAAAATTATTAATAATAATAATAACTCTTTATTCCAGCTTGACTAAGTGGTGGGTGCAATACTTAGTCAGCCATCTATGTTTCACAACATTTTTTATACAATGAAATCAAAATTACAATAATAAAGAAATCAAAAATAAAGAAAAGAAACCGCGAAAGAAAAACAATTAAAAATAAAGTTTTTTTTTTGGACGAAGATTAGCTCGCTGGCAAACGCAGCACTGTGCTCCAGTGCCGCCACATGTCCAGCCCCATCAGTGCTCCACAAGTCGCTTTATGATGAGGAAATGAAATAAATGAGATTTCAATTTAATTTCCAGAAAAGGCCCATGAAAAACTTCGTCGACATCAGTCTGGACGGGACGCTGCCCGCTCTGTCCAACAACATCTCTATAGACGTGCCGCTCTCCATGTCGCCGATCGGCAACCACTTGGATACCATCAACGACTGCCTGCAATCGTGCGAGATAGGGCTAAATCACCCCCAAGTGATGGAACTGATGGATCCGGCTCACAAATTCGACCTGTTCGTGACGGAGATATTCGGGTCGGAGTGCTTCTTGGCTATGGCGCACAAGCTGGGGATACCGGCCGTCGGCGTGGTGTCCAGCGTCAACCTGCCCTGGGTGAACGACATGGTGGCCAACCCCGACAACCCGGCCTACGTGCCGCTCTACTTCTACCCGCTGACGCAGTGGATGAACTTCTACGAGCGGCTGTACAACACCGTCATGACCGTGATCATCAAGGCCTCGTACGAGGTGCTGGCCAACTGGCCCGCGCAGAGGCTGGTCGAGGACGCGCTGGGCCCGCTGCCCGCCATATCCAGCATGGCGAGGAACTTCAGCATGATCCTGCTCAACAGCCACTTCAGCATCAATCAAGTGCGGCCGTGGGTGCCACAGATCGTGGAGGTCGGCGGACTCCACATTAAAAAGCCCGGGAAACTGCCAGAGGTATGCTATAGCCGTTACTTAGGCCGCTTCCGTGATTCAAGTTCATGTTTTTATCAAAGCCATTGCTTAGGGTGCTTCCTTGTATCAAGTTCATGTTTTTATTAGCCAGCCTGGGAGACTACTAGAGGTAAAGTCATTACGAAGACTGCTTCCTTGTATCAAGTAGATGTTTTTATTTGCCAGCCTGGGAACCACCAGAGGTAAAGCCATTGCTTAGGGTGCTTCCTTGTATCAAGTTCATGTTTTTATTAGCCAGCCTGGGAGACTACTAGAGGTAAAGTCATTACGAAGACTGCTTCCTTGTATCAAGTAGATGTTTTTATTTGCCAGCCTGGGAACCACCAGAGGTAAAGCCATTGCTTAGGGTGCTTCCTTGTATCAAGTTCATGTTTTTATTAGCCAGCCTGGGAGACTACTAGAGGTAAAGTCATTACGAAGACTGCTTCCTTGTATCAAGTAGATGTTTTTATTTGCCAGCCTGGGAACCACCAGAGGTAAAGCCATTGCTTAGGGTGCTTCCTTGTATCAAGTTCATGTTTTTATTAGCCAGCCTGGGAGACTACTAGAGGTAAAGTCATTACGAAGACTGCTTCCTTGTATCAAGTAGATGTTTTTATTTGCCAGCCTGGGAACCACCAGAGGTAAAGCCATTGCTTAGGGTGCTTCCTTGTATCAAGTTCATGTTTTTATTAGCCAGCCTGGGAACCACCAGAGGTAAAGCCATTGCTTAGGGTGCTTCCTTGTATCAAGTTCATGTTTTTATCAGCTAAGGCAAATTAAAAAGCATTTGCAAAAATCCGCCAGTCGATACTGTCCATGAATTGATAAATACGTTTGTAGTATCTAGAGTGAATTATTGTAAAGGTATACCAGCGTGCCTTTGCCCACGGTGTAGAATGCTCTTCCACCAGTAGTTAGAAATAAGGAAAGTGAGAGTATCTTTTTTTAAAAAAACTATTTGTATGCTAAATCATTTCCACTATCTCCTTTTCTCTAATTCAATCTCAATGAAGCGGCCTTGGGATAATATTCTACGAAAATGGAGCTATATAAATCATCCAAAATTATTATTATTCTCATTGACCGTGGCCACCGATGGCAAAACTTTGCGTCAGGCTTCATTTAAAAATAATGTCAATTCTAGAAATTTGGTGATGGTTTTCCAAATTTGCATTGATTTAGATCATAATAATACCTTCCAACATCTGAAAGGCATTACGGAATCTACATTATCTTAAAATTTATTCAAGTAGATAATCGTTTAACGATAATAATTAATTTAAAACATGTTAGAGATTGACACCAATAATTTAATCAGTACCATAATATTATTGTGATTGTGCGTATGTACTTTATAATATGAAACGAAGATAAGAGAAATCTAAACTTTAAATTTCTTGGAATTAAATAGTAATATAAAATAATCTGCTCCGTCAATTAAAACCTGTTGTCATGAGTGATATTATTTTAGTGTACAAGTATGTATTATAAATTATTTTTAAAAACTATGGTTCCGTGAACATTTAGCAATTAAAAAAAATATATATATATATTGGTAATTTAATAAAGGTCTTAAATTATAATTAAGATGCCCTAGAATAGCAAATCAATTAGGTTCTCAAATTTTTTTAAAATTGTTTTGATGGTCATATTTGGCTCTTTGGCTAATAAGTTTGCCGACCACTGAACAAGAATACGTAGAGTAATTCTTCCATATAACGTTTTTAAAAAAAAAATGTCATTATTGTGACCGATTTGAACATTACAGGACATCCAGGAGTTCTTGGACGAGTCAGATAACGGAGTGGTGTACTTCAGTTTCGGGTCCATGTTGAAGATAGAGTCCATCCCGTGGGAGAAGCTGCAGCAGA
This sequence comes from Brachycentrus maculatus, assembly GCF_059751285.1. Taxonomy (NCBI): domain Eukaryota; kingdom Metazoa; phylum Arthropoda; class Insecta; order Trichoptera; family Brachycentridae; genus Brachycentrus; species Brachycentrus maculatus. Next base: position 741,252 of record NW_028280858.1, read on the forward strand.
TTGTGTCGGTGTTGGGACGCCTGAAGCAGAGAGTCCTGTGGAAGGTGGACGCGGCGTACCTTCCCAAACTACCGCCAAATATCAAAACTGCCACCTGGATGCCGCAGTTGGAAGTTTTATGTAAGCTATACTATTGACTTTACCAAGAGACGGTGGATCCTCATAATGACGAACACAGAAATAATAAATCATCATAAATCTAAGAACTATGTTCTTGTCGGTTAAATAACTACTATTGATTTCGCCATACCTATTCTTTATTTTGGCTGATCTACATAACTTTTCCTTGGTCTTCCTTCTTATCAATTCACTTCCCCACGGATATATTAAAGAAAGGATCACCCCGGTACAGAATATATCCTCAATACATCTTTCCACAAATGTTTGTTTTCTCATATTGTATCACTTAAATATTTTTTATATGACTTCTCATTTGTTTTACAATGTTTATCATTTAAACAAGTTTCGTCAATATAATAGATAGAGGTTTCACTACGTCACATATATACAGTCTGACAAAAAGATTTGTTTTGCGAGCTAAAAGAATGTCTTAGCGAGACTTAATCTAAATGTTATAAATAGGAATGATATGATCAAATTAAAACCTTTTTTAGGATAAAATTAATCAACATTGGAGACAATTTCTCAAACCCTGTTTGTAGCGAAATTGGACAAAAAAAAATATACAAAAGTGTTAAGGGCGAGATCTCAAATGTACAAATTCAGAATGCGACCAGCTGCGCGAGAACCGAGACGTGTTGTCTGCGGACAATTTTTTTTTAAGAATATTAATTGAAATAAAATATTTTTAGAAAGCATATTGTAAAACTCTTTTGTTTTCAAAATCATATATTTATTTCAAAGAAAAACATATTTTTTCAATTCAAATTCGGGTTTATAGAAAATTAGGTTGCGGGCTATAGAATACCCCGCCTTAAGTCATTACTCTAACTGAAGAAAGTTGAGTTGTATGATGAACATGTGTCTATTTTACCAGGTCACCCAAATACCAAGTTATTCATCAGTCACGGAGGCCTTCTGGGCAGTCAGGAGGCCATCACGTGCGGAGTGCCTATCCTGGGAGTGCCGCTGTTCGCAGACCAGGCCCTCAACCTCGCCGAGTTGCAGAGGAGGGGAGTGGCCGAAGTCATCAACTACCATAACGTTAACAAGGATACCTTCACTACTGCCCTGGACAAACTACTCAACGATGACAGGTAAAATAATAAATAAGAATACTTCATCTTCAAACCCTTATCCGCACCTTATGGTGCATAGGGCACTTCATCATATGAAAACAGTGTTATCTTGATCGTTAACGCAAGGTGATCAGCCCTCTGCTTCAGGTACTATTGTAGAGTAATATTGAATAAATATTAGATAGACGAAATACCTTAAATTGAGAGCCATATGACAGACTAGTCAGCTCATTTTGTTATTTTTCATGCTTAGTTTGTAATTACATTTCAGGAAGTGTTTAATTAATTTTTTTAAATTTCAAATTTTGAATAATTTTGCCTATAAAAATGATAACTTATATATTCAAACAAAGATGGATACATTGAATAGTATAACATTTTGAGTGTGTCCAAATACTTGTTCACAAAATCTGGATTATCTCCAATTACAGGAGTTATTTTCATATTATTTTTTTGACATCTCATCAAAGATGAAGAAGAATATGGAAGTCTGGGCATTTACGGAGCTGACGACCGTCATAGGCTGGTTTAAGTGATCACTTTACACACGTGTAACATTCACCAATTCTACCCATTATTGACAACCACACTACTCAAATTCTTGGAAGTTCTATATATATGAACCAATTTAGAAACCTTGTTCATGAATCACTAGAACTTCACTAGAGACATCTATTGGTGAGATGTAAAGAAGCCTTTTTTTAAGCAGAAACTCTTATATTAGTATGTGAGATCCGAATCCTGGATTATAATCACACACATGAGAAACGCCAGAAAATACCATTTTCATTTTTATTATATTATTATTTTATTATTATTTTTTTGAATAGTATGCTATTTCTTATATAAGGAAAAGATTTTTACATGATCGTTCACTGTGTTTTCAAACTAACATGATCCTCCCATATTAAAGCTATTATTGATAAAAATATAAGCGAAACAAAAGCGTGTTTTTAATCTAACAATATCAAGAAAATCATAAAAAGTGGGTCAAATATGTAAAGCAAAATAAGATAATATTTTTTAAAGATTAAGATAATATTACTGCCAAATTACTAACAGCAACACACACATATAATACACACATGATAAGCAAAAATTAAATAAGGGACATATTCTTTTACAGCTATTCAGAAGAGATGAATCATTTATCGCAGCTGTTCACGGACAGACCCCAACATCCGATGGACACAGCTATCTACTGGCTGGAATATGTAATCAAGTACAAGGGAGCGCGTCACTTGCGGTCAGCCGCTCTGGACCTAGCGTGGTACCAATACCTCCTGCTCGACATCATTTCATTTATACTAGCGCTAGCCTTCATCGGAATCTTCATTTCAAAATATATATTTAGGAAAATCTTAAACATGTTCTCGGTGGCAGAAAAATCCAAAGTAATTCGTCAAAATGGAACAAATAACAATAGTATCACTTACAACCAGAATGGTTATTTAAAAACTAATGGATTTTGTCTGAAGTCATACCAAAATGGAATTACAAAACCGTATCAGAATGGAGTAGTAAAAACACAGGATAATGGAATAGAAAAACCATATCTGAACGGAGTCATTAAAATACATCAGAATGGTGAAGCCAAACCGATACAAAATGGGGAAGTGAAATTATACCAGAATGGCGAAGCAAAATTATTACAGAATGGCGAAATTAAACCACATGAGAATGGTAAAAGTAAACTGTATCAAAACGGCGAGATAAAACCATATCAAAATGGTGAAGCAAAACAGTTAAAGAATGGCGAAGTGAAACCATATCAGAATGGTGAAACGAAACAAATAAAGAACGCTGAAGTGAAACCATATCAGAACGGTGAACCGAAATCATTACAGAACGGCGAAGTGAAACCATTTCAGAACGGTGAAGTTAGACCGGTTCAAAATGATTTAACGCAAACATATTCAAAAGATGGTAACAATTTATTTCAGAATAGCATAGGAAAAATTATCAATTCGATAGAACAATTTTGTGAAACAGGACACCAGAAATGGGAGTAGTAAGTGATTAGATATAGAAAAATGTGTTCGAATGAAATACGCACAAACATGACATCGGGTGTAGGAACTTCATAAGAACAATCTCGGCAAATAGAAGTGTCTGATGGCAACATTTAATAAAAAATAAGTATTTATGTGAAGAAGTATTTTTTACTATTGAATCAAACAATACAACAAAAAGCACACGGAAAAAGTAAAAAAAATAAAAAATAAACAAAAGTCTCACTTGAAGGCTAGCAATTGAATATATTTTGTGGAACAATACGATAAGGCACATTCAGTATTGTAAGGGAAATTATTGTAAAATATATTGTGACCTGTACAAAATAGAAAACAAAGGATTTGAAAGTCCGACATTGTAAGACTGAAGGTGTCCCGATAGACTTTGCTGCACAAACCCGATATCCGAAGGCGATGAAGACTTAAAAACCCGTATGGAATGTTTGAACGGAACAAATCCAGTATTAGTGAATATTTTCAAATAGTTTAATTAGTTATGACTCACCAATAGAGAACCTCCTCCCCGTAGTCCATGTCGAAGCGGAAATGGGAGAAACCGAGGTTCTTTCCGGACGGATCCTTGGCGATCAGGTACCACGCCTCATCCTCCGTCATCTCCAGACGCTTGTTCTCACCGTTCCAGCCCCAGGAGCACTGCTCATACCTGACAAAGAGGAAACCATTATCTAGCTAAACGTGTTTGTTACTTACTTTTGCCAGAATGGGGATGAAATGATGTACAAAATGCATTTTTACCCTATAAAATGAAGATTTCAAGGGTAAAAAAATTTAAATTAATGAGATGAAGATTATTTTCCCCATATTTCATCTTAAATGTAGTAACTGGACTACATAATTATTTATTTTATCAAACAACAACTGTTAAAACCTTTTTAATTATTATTAATTTGATTCATTGAAGAATTATTAAGAATTTGACATATTTAATAATTGCATACTATATTTTCTCTTTCACAGTGTATAAAAAAGTAAACGGGGCGATATTTATGTATGATAAAACTTTTCATTTCTTTTTGTTATGTCATGGAATTTATCAATCGAAAAATGTAAAAATTTTAAAAAGTAAACAGTGGAAATGTAAAATGTCTACAATTAAACTGAAATATTAAAAGAGCATATAAAATTTAACATGTTCACTGTCTACAAGAATGTGTTTACGGAATACTCAGCATTTCATTCACCAAACTCATGTACCTTTAATTATTTTAATGAATCACACTAGTTTAAGAATATTTATGATTTTTAAGCATATTTCTAGTTCTTAAAATAAGTATGTTAGTTAAGTTTTTTTTGTAAATAAAGAAAATAAAATAAACAATACACGTTTTATTAAAAAAGTCTTAATTTTCTTTTTCTTTTCACCCTTGTCCTCACCGAAATATGTGCATATGGCACTGCATCATATCAACACAATGTTTTCTTGATTGTTAATTATGTCCATCGCAGTGGTCAGTTCTGCGCTTCAGGCACAAGTTTAGGGTGATATAAATAGTAGAGTGAAAAATCACTGATATTTATTTTGAGCCTCCTAGAAATCGAACCCGGGACCTCCAAGTCCACACAGAACCACTACACTGCTTCTTCTCCTTCTTCTTTAGCCTTCTGTCCTTCACTGCTGGATCTGCTCTTCCATACCCTTTCATTTCCAACCACTACACTACAGATACTTAATTTTAGCTTCAAAAATCTTAAGGTGGAGACTGACCGGAGCATTTCGTCGTAACATAACGTCGTAATATCGCTCGCGGCGAGCATCACCGAGCATCCGAAACTATGGATGGAACGCTCGGCTCGCTGTACTGACTGCCTGAATGCTCGCATCGTAACATGTTACGTTGCTTGACGAAATGATCCAGTCAGTCTTCACCCTTATATTTAGTTTTTCAGGATTCAAATATTTTAAAGCTTGCTTCTGATTCTTCTGCTTACTGATATAAATTTGTCAGTCGCATCACCCCACTACTTCACCAACTGCACTGGTTACGCTTTCCCCAAAGGGTTGAGTATAAACTTGGTCAACTCATGTATGAATCAATACATAATATGGCTCCAGAGTATCCAGAAGAGCTGTGTATACCCGACGAATTGGGTGATAGACGTCTCACGCTTCCATCGGCTACAACAACTGCAATGGGCAAAGTGATCTTACCAGCGCACTAAATTTGGCAAGCGTGCCTTTGCTGTTGCGGGAAAGTTGTTGTTGAAAGAAGTGAGCGATATTTTGACTAAATTTTCAGATACTTTCAAAGTTATTAGGGGTGACATGCGTAATGTAGCGAATGGCACAACCAAACAATATTGGCAAATAAGAGTGTCTGATGGCAACATTGAGCCTGACTTGGGTGGACGCAAAGGAGCTAGCTGTCGACAAAAAAGCATGAGAGCGGATATGGATTCTTTTTAATTTATTATTAGATTAAAACCAATATTTTTAGCTTTTCCACTTTTTTATTTGACCAGCGACCGGGTTTCGTCGTTACCGACATCATCAAACTGGTGAAGTCGGTAACGACGAAACCCGGTCGCTGGTCAAATAAAAAAGTGGAAAAGCTAAAAATATTGGTTTTAATCTAATAATAAATTAAAAATGCAATTCCATCACGAAGTGTCAGTGGATAATATAAAAAAAAAGATTCTTTTTAAGTTTATTTTTAAAGATTTAAAAATTAAATTTCATATTTTGACTAAATTTTAGGATACTTTTAAAGTGACAATTTCAGGAGTGACATAGATAATGTATTGAACGGCTATAATATCAAATTCCACTGTTTTTCATGCCATTTATTATAAAAGGTGTGGAGGTCTCAGATATCATTTGTGTACATGATAAAAAAAGCCTGATATTTTTTTCTTTTTTGAAATTCTTTTTTCCAGGCTGACTATATAAAAAAAAAAATCGGTGGGTATGTATGAGGAGATGCATGAACGTGGAAGAGGCGATGAATGTTTGCAAAGACAGAGTGGTGTGGCGTTCTATTCTCTCTGCCTACCCATGTGGGAAGCGGCGTGATGGTTAGTTAGTTAGTTACTTTTTTAAAATATTTTTATATTTTTAAGAATACAACTCTTTTTTGGGTGAAATTCAGTATTTGTGTATCTAAAATAAAGATTTAAACGCACAAAATATTTTAAAATAAATATTCACTTACGATTTTCTCATATTCCTTTCAGTAAGATCAATAACCCATTCAAGTGTTTCAGTGTCAAGTTCGCCGACTTTTTTGCAGGTTAATTCGGCAGTGAGCCCATCTCTGTCAAACTTCCGAAAAGCGGGAAACGGTTTCAGCGGGTCCTCCATGGCGTTGGCTTTGGCTACAGCAGCCATCGACTGCGCAACCTTTTGCCGCTCTTCTTTTCGCGCCAATCGCTTCTCTTTTCCTTTATTTGTAGGAATCTTTCTCTACATTGCAAAAAATTTGAAGGTTAAACAAACATCATTGTTATTCTTTTTTTTAGCAACCGGCTTTATCATTAAATGATACAAAATTAAGTATAAAACATGTGTTTATAATTGAACTAAAGTCGAATAAAACTTACGCCCATTTTGGTGCTGCTGAAATTATTAATTTTGCTGGTTATTGAACTGATAAACAATTCGGAAGTTATCGAGAAAGAAGTCGATAAAACAATAGTTAGCTTAATAAATAGAACTGTAGCTGAACGACAAGCCAAAAAGCGGCAATCCGGCGATAAACCGATTGTCAACTAAAATGATACCATAATAAAAAAAAAGCTACCTCGGTACCTGCCGGTATTTTTGCGAATCTAGGTACCTACCTAGCACTGGCTATCGACAGATTGGCATGTCAAACTGACAGGACAACAAAATATTGTGAACTCATACAATCATTCCTGTTGTCGTGATTTGATGGAGCGATGCGCAAGGTACATCACTCCATTGAATCATAATATCATTAATACTGAATAATATGATTCGATGGAGTGGTGTACAACTGTATTCGAAGTCGAACGGATTACATTCGTCTGAGGAATCACATTTCGATTGTATTCAGTCTACTTTCATCCTCCTTTTACCAAGTTCACGCTTCACTCCCATAAATTAGGGTTGGAACCAGGGCTCCATTGTTTACTGTTAGTTCAGCTTTAGCTGGTTTTTTAAGGTACCAAAAATATCACAAAAGTTTATTTGTTAAAATTGCCAGCATTTTTATTTTATTAAAACAAAACATATTACATATTTCACAACCACAAAAAGAATCAATTAGTAAAATCATTATGATATATGAGGTGTGATTGTTATTTTACTTAAAAATCATTGACAAGTGCATCTAAAACAATGTTAGAAACACCACAATACCGGCTGCTACAATATTTATAGTATGGTTCCCTACAGGGAAATGAAGGATTGTTTACTTCTTTTAAAACTTCAATCAAATCCATTTTTAATTTATTCAGTTCACCTGGGGTATAATATCTAAAAAATAAAAAAAGATTTTATGTAATTGCAGAAAAAATATCATTGTCAAATGCATTTTTGTACATTTTCTTCATTTTAACTATCAGGGAGTGAGTATTTTGCAAACTCAACCATCAGAAGAATTTTTTTTTTTACAATATCATGGATTGAGTTAATAAAAAAATCATTGCAATAAAATAATTATAACATAAGCCTGAAAGTCACATCTTGTCCATACTTCTTTGGGACTAATTTTTCCATAATAAGGTTCCATCATACTTTCTGAGAGGTTAACATATTATCCTTAAATTTATATAGCTAACATTAATTAAACTAACTAAACATTGAGACCCATACCTTAATGTTCGTGCAGTAAATTTAAAATAAAGTCATTCACACACATACCCATCGTAAAAGCAGAGTTGCATCCATAATTGATCAGTGTATTGTTTCATCAAATGTAGCGATGTTAAAACAGCAGCAGAAGCCATCATTGATGGTAATATTCGAACAAAACGGCTATTAAGTAAAGCGCAATCCAAAAGATAATGTGAACATTGAGCTATTATCTGAAAAGTAAATTGTCAGTTCTGAAAATAGTTACATATAAGTTTATGTAATATTTAATTAAACCATTTCCGTTCTCTAGGTGGAGCATATGGAGTCCACAAACTGTCTCTATTCTTTTCTGTCGGCTGCCAGCTTCCTTGCATCCTCCCAAGTCAGATCCGCGTCCCGAAGTTCAGACGAGAACTGACGACAAATTGTCAGCAGTGGTCGTCCTGGGCGCGTGAACCTGATGCCTTGTAAAAGATGCAAGCTTGATTAAGGCTCTCAGGAGGCATGCGGAGTACATGGCCAAGCCAACTGAATCGCCTTTTCTTGATGACAGTTGTGACCAAGATTTGCTACATCCTACGCCTTATCTCTTCATTCCTCACAAAGTCAAACCACCGCACGCCTAAAATTCTCCACAGACACCTATTCTCAAAGCTTAGTACACGGCTGCTCTGGGCCCTTGTAAGGTGCCATGTCTTACAGCCATATAAGAGAACAGGAGCAATGCAGGCATTGTATAGGCTGCATTTGGTCTTCACCGAGTATAAATCCGATCTCCAGACAGGCTTCATACTGTCACCAAAATACTTACGTTGGCATTGGAGAGACCCAATTTCAATATATAAAAGTGTATTAGTGTACTGGAGTCAATAGCGTAAACATCAAATTTGTTGGCTTGAAATACCAATCTCTCCATTTCTGCAAGTTCTGTTGCAGTATATGCACCCCCAGACTGTCTAACCATCCACTTTACCTGTAGAAACATATTTATTAGTATCTAGCGGTAAAAGTTTTCCATAATTTTTTCGAATAGTTCTCACCTCTTTTTGACTTGTGGAATGGAATTTCAGCGATATCCAGAAAGAAGCAAGAGCTACGAGCTGTAACATTTTTAATGGTATCTCAAATGAATCAATTGTTCGGTCCATCAGTCTTACTGCAGTATAAACCATTACATGATCTGTTCTCATATAAGTCTAAAACATATGTACATTTACTGTGATATTTACTTAAAATTTTTTAGTTAAATAAAATTATTTCAATAATATAATTATGATATTACCTGAAGTTTTATTAACCAATTTATTACTATTGAACGATTAAGATCAGTTACGAAAAATTTCTTTAGAAAATCACTGGAGAGGTGATAATTTAACTCCTTGCGCAATAGATGTTTAACAATAAATTCTAAATATATTGTAGAGTAAAGCACTTGGTGAAACACTAAAATAAAGTATTATTCGAATGAATTATTTTTGATATCAAACAATTTTAATATACATATTTGTATTTACATTTTTTTTTAATCCTACCAAAATTATCCTTGACATCAAAATAAACGGCACCGTTTACTTTGTTTAAAGCGGAAGTATATGCTTTATCTAATTCTTTTTGTTCTACATAAAGCAATGGAGAAGACACATGTCTATTATTTGATGACACATCATTAATTTTGGAGATGAAATATTTTTTATTTTTTAAAAATTTTAAGACCATATTTTCATCACTTAAATTTTCTTTCTTGAACATTCCAAACGACAAATCTGTACCATTATCAATTGAACTTGAAGATTCGTCCGAGACACGCTGCGTTGCTGCATTTTTCCTTATTACTTTGATACCTGGAAACTCGGGTGCTCCATGATTCATGGGTGTAGCTTTAATATCCTCATATTTTGGGACTTTCAATACCATCGTACCCAATTCATTGTTGGCTTTAGTTTGAGATTCACAACTTTTATCTGTTCCACCATAATCAGAACTGTCATCAAAAAGTATACTTTCATCCTCAAATTGAGCAAAACTATCTATAAGAGAATCATCTATCATTAAAGAGTCATATTGTCTTTCTGTAGTAACATGTCTAAAATTTGATTCAGATAATGTATTCTCATTAAAATTGTCCTTTTTCTTAATGTTCAGTCTGTCCAAAGAGAGTGGTAAGGAGTCTCTAGAAATAGCTGCTAATTTAGAACAATCATCAGTGGGAGAATCTGTTTCTGTTGGTGATTCGATCTTCGATAACTCGGCTTGTTCTGAATACTGATAACTGAGGTTATCACACACCTTATCATTTTTGTACTCTCTATTCTTAAGCGAATTTTGAGATTGTAAGATTTCCTGCAAAGGTTTTCTTTTTGAAATCCCATCACATTTCTTGGATTTACCAATACTGTTTTCAACATCATTATCATGTGAGACAGCTCTACTTTGAAGCACTGCTTTTTTAACAACATGCATATTTTTGGCTTTAACACAAATATTTTCTTTATCAAAATGTATCGAATTTGCACTAATTACACTAGATTTAGGATTATTTGATTTTTGTTCCATTATCATAAACTATAACTGATTCTAATTTTATTACAATAGGCATAGGATACGCACCTTATAAAAACAATTCCCAAAACGGTATGTCTATCTTTTTTGTAACAATACTCACTGATTCTCATACACAGGTACCAAATACAGGGTGGCACAAAATTAATCATTCTTATCAGAAGATGTTATAATTTTTGGAAATGGCGTCGTACGTCAATAATATTTGACATTTGAGATACTGGAATGACCGTGTAAGCAGAATGTCAGAAGACAGACTTCCACGAATCGCCCTTCAAGGAAACCCTGAGGGACGTAGACCCCCAAGCAGACCTTCAAAAAGTTGGAGAGATAACTGGCAGTCAACATCCCAAGAACGACAGGCGGAGGCACAGACAGATCCTGTGGATCTGTCTGTGTGTGTGTGTGTGTGTGATAAAAAGAAGAAGAAGAGCGGGGCTCTTTTGGCGCATGTTCTTTTGTTGGCATTTCAGTAGGTATGATTTTTTTTACAAATCGTTATATATCGTTCCGAACATTTTTAATTTGTTGCCGATGGATGTTAGAGGTCAAAAGAAAATATGGAACAAAGGCAAAATAAAGGAATGGGTGAATGATCAAGAGTTAATTTAATGAAAATTGTAAAATGTATATATTCTTATTTTTTCTCTCTTTTTTGTGTGTATATTAGGGTAAAATGGTTAAAAACAATAAAAAATGTATTAAAAAGAACTCCACCGACAAAACACACAAGGTGGCTTGGTGGGTCTCTGCAAAATATATTTTTTAAATATGTTAAAAAATGTGATTTAATGTATTTATATTTTGATTTCATGGATTTATGTACACAATTTATGTTATTAAAAAAAAAATTATCATCTAAATAATAAAATAATTAAAATAATGATGAATTATTTTTTATGCTTTTTCCGCCTTTGAATGCTACCTCAGATGGTGTCTCACCCCTACACACTTGAGTTAAGCCCTTGACAAAAAAAAAATACATATTTTATTTCATTTGACGTATTTGTGATCATATATTAAGTTGTATGAAAATTTTGTACTCGTTTTATTTACACTCAATACGGTTGCTATTCTATACGTTCGGTTAAGTTTTTAACAGATGTTAAGTGGCTTGCCTGAAAGGTGTTTATTATCATATTTTTCAATTCAACACGAATAAAATCACGATATTTTTTTTAAATACGGGCAATATCGATACACGATTGCTGAAATTCATTGCATCAATTTTATAGGGTACGAAAAAAAATGTAAATGTAATATATACTTATATTAAGCATTGATTTGAATTATCTCCCATCATTCCTTTGAAATCAAGTTGGAAAAATTATTAAAATTGGCTTCTAAGCATTGCTTGCATTCCAAAGTAATTTTTGGCGAACATCTGTCAAAAGTTACTTACTTTAAATAATAAAATTACAACTATATTATTTCTTCCACATATATTTTGTTTGACCAGTGACTTCTGGTCTCTGGTCAAATTAAATATATATAGAGAAAAAACTATATAGTTGTTATTTTATTCCATAAAATGCAGTTCCACTAAGAAATGTTAGTACAAAACTTGAATCTAAAAAAGGGTACTTTCCTACTGAATAAGTCCACTACACGGAATTTTACCGTCCGGCACGTCAGTTAGCGTTTTAAAACGATGATTGGCTTGGATTGGCTTGTGCTTTTGTCCATATTTCTTCGGATCGGTGCTCTTGATCGGTGCGTGAACACGTTGCGCGTAAATTCGATCACTGTCGTAGTCGTTTTCATTTTTCAAAACCGGACTGCCGGACGGTGAAATCCCGTATAGTGGACAAACGCCCTAAGTCCGAAAAAATTGGGCATTATTTCGCCAATTCATAAGTGGACTGGTATTTAATTCGCCAGTAAGAATTTGGTCTGCCTAAACAGCATTTTCTCAATTATTTGGAGAAATAAACAACTTTGTTTTTTGATCCACTCACTTTTATTATTAAAACCAACTAGTTTCGGCAACAACCTGTTGCCATCTTCAGGGTTTGTTTTATAACCGTATTTGGTTAATTGAAAATGAAACATTTTCTCTTGCCGATTTTATTGTACTATCAACCGTATTCATATTTAAATTGAGCTGTAGGAATAGAACCTCCTAGTCGATAATCCCGCCATTGATCTCCCGACAATGGTGCCACTCAAATGGACAGCCCTTGTCACTAGCTATAATCACGATATAAAACCATTATGATTTCTCTATATCGTGTCTCCATAAACGTGTGAACTTTGTTATTAAACCAATCGTTTTTATCCCTTTTACATATATTCATAATATTATATTTATAATGATACGAAGTGCGCATAGGTTGATTTGTTACAACGTCTATATTAATTCAAGGTTCATCGTGTCAACACAAATCAAAGACGATTAAAACGATGTTTACCATATATAAAATAGGGATCTTGTTTGTCAGAACTGTTCAGCAAAGATCTATTTATCTTGTATGGTAAATTTTAAATACAAAATTTACTATACAAGATAATGTACACACAGATGTGTAAAAAAAAATTCTATGAGTAATATGTAATCATTTGATTGTAGATACTGAAAAAATGAGCAGAAAACAGCTTGCCTAAAGAAAACAGAACATGCCAAAGATACATCCTCTTTCGGTACATTGGGCCAAACCAAATCAAAAAGCAAATAGTCCACTTTTTCAAAGGTAAGTTTCATCGAGAAGAGCGATATAAAACTGCTGGATGCAGAAGACGCCCGCATGCAGTAGTGGAAAGACGGCTGATAGAGAAGAAGAAAGAAGAAGTTTCATCAATTTTCTTTTTAGAAATTCATCCGGGAAGGATTATTTGATAGACATTCAGACGAGATGCCGAGGGAGCCATTCCAGAATCTTGTTTCCTTTAAAACAATTTATTTTAAAGAGATTTCACACATATATTTTTTTAAATGCTTACAAGCGTTACTCTTTATTTTTGATCTTGAAAAAAATATTAACTTATCTATAAATATTTTAAATAAAACATCTTACATTTCAGGACTCCTAAGTTGTCGGACGAAGAGTCAGTTCCTGCCACGAAAGAAATAGTTGTATTCAACGGTAAGGCTTCTTCGTTATAAATTTTAACATCTCAACAAAGATGAAGAAGAATGTGGAACTCTGGATATTTACAGGGCTATCGATTTCGTATTGATTTTTTGATAGCATTAAATAAATCATAATCATGTTTTTTTCCATTATTTTCTTTTCGTAGTTTTCCACCCAAATACGGTATATTATTATAGGTATATCAACAGATATGAAGCATGTATTTTTTTATACGAAAGGAAATATGATGTGAATAAAATACCCGCTATAAAACTTAAAATTTAATTTACTTGTAAAACCACATAAATATGATATTTCTACATAGTTTGTTTTGCCAGTATATAGAACGTTGAAAACTTTAAAATACCTATTGCATCATTAAGTCAAAATTGCATATTTTCGAGTTAACGTTTTTTGCCAGTACACCAACATTTCCCTACGTATAAAATATATGATTGGTCTCTGTTGAGAAACCTATGTAACCTAATACTATTTTATTAAAACCTCGTATTTGGATTTTTACCAAACTTTTGTGAATCGTTAGTACAGGAACAGTGCTTGCACTTACGAGAAATTAGAGATGTATGTATGTAATTTATGAAAAATGTGTCTCTACTGTTGTATCCGTAAAAAAATAATACACACATGTTGTATGCGTGCATAGTATTTATATAAATACATTTATGTGATCAAAATAATTGCTGATGTTTTATTTTCTTTTCAGAGATTTTTCCCGAACAGAAAAGTGCTGATTTTGAGACAGCATGGGTGGAAAACAATACGTTCCACAGAGCTATTGGTCCCATACTTATTGTAGGACAATGTTTCGGAGTTTTACCTGTAAAGGGCTTGCTTGCGCCAGACGCTTCACATCTCAAGTACGTTTAAGTGCATTATCTTTAAAATCTTTTGTCCGCCTCTGTGGTGTAATGGTCAGCGTGTTTAGCTACCGTGCTGGAGGTCCCGGGTTCGATTCCCAGGGGGGGGGGGTGAAAATAAATATTAGTGATTTCACACTGTAATATTTATTCAATATTACCCTGGACTGGTTCCTGAAGCGCAAGAGTGATCACCTTGCCTTCATGTAAGTAATGATCAAGATAACACTGCGTCGATTTGATGCAGTGCCCTATGCACCATTAGGTGCGGATAAGGGTTATAAAAAAAAAATATCTTTAAAAAGCATTTATTGGGTTTTTGTTTAGTTATTATTGCAAACATTTGGTAGAAATATAATGCAATGACTGAAAACAAAATCATTTAGTTATTTTGTAATTTATTTTCACTGCGCCAACTTTATCGTAAGTATTTTCATTGTAGATTTTCTTGGATACATTGGAGAGTATTGTACACTATTCTAATTATGACGATCACTGCTCTGATGATGATTTTCTGTTTTACAAGAATGGTCATGAATTCCGTTGATATATACAAAACAAGTAAGTTATGCTCATTGGGGTGAATATTATATTATGGTATGGTAGGTCTCTCTCCGGTGGTCTCCGGTGGAATGAATGCGACTTAACGAATGCTGAGCCTTAATGTAAGTAACGATCAAGCTAGAACTGCGTCAATACAATGCAATGCCTTATGCATCATTGAGTACGGATAAGGGTTAAAAGAAGAAGAACTGGTCAACATTGTCCTTGTTGTCTTTTGTAAATGACTTTAGAAGAGAAAAAAATATCAAAATTGTCTACAAGACCTAATAGCATCAAAATGAATCTGAATTTTTTTAATGAACTCAGTACATACTACTGTCCGTTCATATTTATTTTACTTTATACATATTTATACTGTACATATTTATACATATTTATTTTAAAAACTAACTAACCATCACGCCGCTTCCCCGCAGGGGTAGGCAGAGACAATAGAACGCCACACCACTCTGTCATTGCAAACATTCTTCGCCTCTTCCACGTTCATACATCTCCTCATACATACCCGCCGATTTTTTCGACTCCTAACCTGACCACTTTCAAGTATTTGGCATACTTGATCGTGCCAAGTTTTTTTCGGTCTTCCTCTGCTCTTTTTTTCAATTACATTCGCCTCATAATTTTGTTTTACCGTTCTTTCCTCACTCATTCGTTCTACACGTCCAAACCATCTCAACACACCTTTCTAAATTTATTTTTGTCTATTTTATTCATGTTTATATTTATTTCACCTGTGATATATATTTAGTTAGCCAATGTAACAACTGGAGATAAAATAACTGTAGATTCACTGTAAGTCATATTGATGATCTTCTCTCTGACCCTTATCTGCACTCGGAGGGTGCATATCCAAAGATCTACGCAGGGTTAGGGGTGCGATATTCTTATACTCATAAGATTATTGTGTATTTTCAGTCAGCCTGATGTTCTACAGTGTCGCCTTCTCTTCCTTGGTACTCTTCCTGCGCCTGGCTCCCCGCTGGCCTGATCTGGGGAGAGCCCTGGCGCAAGGAGAGTCCCGCCATAGTCCACTCTTCCACCAAAGTCAGAACCGAAGGAGAAAGCGACCTCTTCGAACTAGATTCAATATCTGTTGCTTTGGAGTTCTCTTCTTTGCCCTTGGTATATATCGATTATTTCTCTTCTATGGGTTTCTTTTGACCTCACGTTCTTGATAATATTCTTTAGTTATAAAAGTAAAACACCTGATAAGGACCACTTTTGCTTTTATTAATGTAACCACGACTAGATTCGAGAACTACTGGAGATGTTCTCACAACAAACAGTCTGTTATTTTACTTACAACATTTTGAGTTTGTCCAAATACTTGTTCACAAAATCTAGATTATCTCCATATTAATATCTCTATTACACGAGTTATTTTCATATAATTTTTTGACATCCAACTCAGGATTCGGACCTCACATAATAATAAAAGATTTTCTGCTAAATAAAAAGCTTCTTTTCATCTCAGCAATAGATGTCTCTAGTGAAGTTCTAGTAATTCAAGATTAATGTTTCAAAATTGGTTCATATATATAGAACTTCCAAGAATTTGAGTAGTGTGGTTGTCAAAATGGGTAGAATTGGTGAATGTTACACGTGTGTAAAGTGATAAACCAGCCTATGACAGACGTCAGCCCCGTAAATGCCAGACTTCCATATTATTCTTCATCTTTGATGAGATGTCAAAAAATAACCACTTGAGATGTTCTCATCAACAAACAGTCTGTTTTTTACTTGTTAACAACAATATCTGTGGTTCTTGAAACTAGTCGCGTTTACATTAATAAACATCATCAAATCAGCGGATCGGCAACAAATAATTTGTATTTTCATTTGATAATGACAACCTCTTTAGCTTTCTAAACTAGTCGTGTTTACATTAATAAACATCATCAAATCAGCAACACACAGTTTATATTTTCACCTGTTGATGACAACATCTGTCGTTCTCAAAACTAGTCGTGTTAACGTTAAAAAAAAACAAAACTGGTCTTATTAACACTAAACAGGTGTTTTTTTTTCTTAAATCATGTTATTCCACATAGTTAATGCCAAACCAAAAAATTGTAATTTAGAATTTATGTTTAACTTGGTAAAAACTATGATTTCTTTAAATCTCTCGTGATACGTGTTTCGATGCATTTCGCATCTTTTTAAATATACGGTGTTGAAAATGAAATTGAAAATGTTGAAAATGATGCGGAATGCATCGAAACACGTCTCACAATAGATTTTAAGAAATAGCGGTATGAACCAAGTAAAACTTAAATTAAAAATGGATAGATTTAACTTTAAAGTGACTGCCGAATCAATAAATAAAAATAAACATAACATTAGGTATTTTATTCAATCACATATTGGAATACTATATAATTACTTATTTAATATAATTTTGATTTTATTTAAAAATACTTCTTTCTTTGTAGTCGAGCACGTGTTGAGTATTATATCTGGAGTAGTATTAGCCCATGATTGCCGAAAAAATGGGTCGACTTTGGAGAACTATTTCTCGAAATCATTTCCGGATGTCTTTTATTTCACGTCTTATTCGAATACCAAAGCGGCGTTTTTGCAGGTAAACACTACAAACGGTTCTTTGCAACCAAAAAGCTGGAACATAGTATCTTTTGCCATTAAAAAAAGAGAATAATAAAATTTGTATTCATATTTCTTTTACAGCCTGTAAACTTTTGCGTGACTTTTAATTGGAACTTCATAGACCTTTTCATAATGGTAGTGAGCATTGCCCTGGCGGATCGACTAGAACTCCTAGCTGACCGACTGGATTCAATGGCAGGGAAGGTAAACAACATACAGTAAAACCTCGATATAATGGACCTCTATTTAACGAACTAAGGACAAAAATCCGGTGAAATGTAGAAAAATTAAAAACGTCATATTCATATTAATTTTTCAAACCCTTACCCGCACCCCAATGGTGCATAGGGCACTGCAGCATAAACACAGTGTTATCTTGATCGTTAACACATGAAGGAAAGGTGATCAGCCCTCCGCTTCAGGAACCAGTCCAGGGTAATATTGAATAAATATCATGGTGAATTAATCACTTTTATTTATTTGACCCCCCTGGCGATCGAACCCGGGACCTCCAGAACGGTAGCCGAGCGTGCTGACCATAACACTACGGAGGCGGACATGTAATATTGTACATGCTTAAATTCAAATGTCGCCCACGGTCATCACGTCATACGTCAATATACATATATAACTATATTATACGCATTTTCGTAATTTTAGAGAATTGATTACATAATAAAACAGCAAAATTTCAAAGTTCAAACTAAATTTGATTCCTTTTTTCAAAGCAGGATAACCGAAAGCAAGTATGTTGATATCAAACAGCTACGTCACTTCACAGCGAGTGTGCGAAGACTATAAATAGAATTTTGTTTGTGTATTGTATTGTTATTATTTCTCAATACAGTGTTATTATTTTTTTTAAAGTATTTTCATTTATACTAAATATATTTTTATACAACGGACTTTCGGCTTTAACGGACACCCCTCCTCCCAAATAGTCTGTTATGTCGAGGTTCTACTGTATTTATAAAAAATTCGTAAGTAGCATATACAAGAATACTATTTTTGAAATAAATTGTTGTACACATTGTATTATTTTGTTCATCTCGCCTTTGTTTGCCTTCAAGTTTAATGTGTATAATAGCATTCCTTCAACTAATGGAAGATTTTTATGTAAACGCTATTTTTACGAGCGGTTTTTCCGAAGTTTTTTAATCGATGGTTTTACCAAAAACCATCCTTTGAAATCGCCGGTCATTAACAAAACTTGATATCGTCTAAATGAAGTGTTTTCGTACGCGAACAAGAATGTTTCAGCTTTGTATTTAATACAGATTTCATCTTCTTCTTCTTGGTGTGGGCCTTGTGGCATGTTTTTGAGAGGGATTAGCCTCCTGCGATGTCAATCCATCTCTTTAGTGGTCTGCCCGGGAGTCGTCTCAGATGAAAAAATATATGTAATTTGTGCGCCGTAACTAACGGATATATAATATTTACATTTTTGACATCTCAACATGGATGAAGAAGAATATCGTGGGTAAACAGGCAAAAAACGTTAAGTCTAAAATCCCTGTTTAAATAATCCCTGTTATTTCAAGCTTTTAGCTTGAATAAAATAAAGTTGAATTTACTTTCAAAACCACATATATTTACATTTCAAATTACTTAGTGTATTTTGCCAGTTTATAGAACGTTGAAAATATTATAATATGCATCATTAAGTCAAAATTGCATATTTTCTAGTTAACGTATTTTGCCAGTAGGTATGGACACACGATATGGAAGTCTTTTTTTTTTTTTTTTGAATTACCTAACGTCCAAGTGACTCTGAAATCTAGCTACGGCTTATGCAACACCGTTTATCATGTCCCTACTCAGGCTTCAACTTTAAAAGTTTCATAGCCTATGCCTACTTGTGAGTGGATTTACTCTTTATGTTTAAAGTTACTATAATTTCATGTAATTCATGAGTGAAAATTCTAGGCAAAAACACTCGCTATCTCGCTAGAGGCATGAGTTTATACATTTCAATGATTCTAAGTTAGCAGTGAATTTACTTAGGTGTATGATTTTAATTCTTGATTTTACTCAGGTAGTGAATGGATATGGAAGTCTGTGTATTTACTGTCAAATGCTGATTAAGTGATAACTTTGTACGCGTGCAACATTCACCATTAATCAAATTTTTGGAACTCATGTTAAGATAACCCATATTTGTGAATAAGTATTTGGACACTTTCAAAATGTTGTGAATATAATATTTGGTTTGCTGAGCAGATTCTTATAAGTGTTTTACACATTTACACACACTGTTTCCCTAGCTTCGTTCACATCAAATTTACATTGTATTTTTAATAACTTTTAATTAATTCATTTTACAACAGCACCTTCCACAACAGTTCTGGAAAGCGGCACGTCTGGAGTTCTCCAACTTGGCTCAGTTAGTTCGGAAAGTGGATAAGTACATCAATGAGATAGTTCTTCTGTCCTTTGCCAATAATCTGTACTTCATTTGCCTGCAACTGTTCAATAGCCTGAAGTAAGTCCTAATGTAACATAAAATATATCTTAATTGCTAAGCCTACTCTATTTGTCTAAGTGTTAGTTTAATATTTACCTATTTCTGAGTATGTTTGATACGTTACATATCGCTCACTCCTTTCAAGAACGTCATAAATAAAATAAAAACTTGATTTTTCAGGAGAACGTTTTTAAAGTTTGAAAATATAATACAATGTAATAAAAATAAATATCAAGCCAATTACTGAACTTTTTACTGTGCAACAGATCTTTTTAGGTAAAACCTGAAGGTTTTTTCTCCATTTGAAAAATATTTAGTTTATTTAAAAAAATAATAAACAATACATTTTCTTCAAAATGCAAAAAACAACACTTTCTGCCCTGTAGCGGGTAAATATTGTGTTAAAAATATGCCGCTTTTGCTGGGATTTAGTACATTTTCTGGGCATTCCGAAAACATGCACTACTGAAAATTTACGATTTTTTTTATTTATGACCTTCTTGAAAGGAGTGAGCGATATGTACATTACTCAAAAATTGAGTAATGTACGTATATAACGAATAGAAGGTGTAATTTACAATTTTGAATACTGCTGATTGAATGATATATATTAATAGTACAGGAGATAAGCTCTGAAGAGATTATCCATTTTTACCTCCGATAAAATAATAATAAAAAATGTTTCGTGCAGCCAAAAACTTAGAAATTTGCAAAAAAAACATTTTGCCAAAATATTTTTTTTAAAGGACATTATTGAGTTAGTGTTAACACTTGCAGAAAAGTGTAGAAGGATAAGTTAATTTTTCAAAGAAGAATTAGTAAAATTACGAAATCTATATATATATATATATATATATATATATATATATATATATATATATATATATATATATATATATATATATATGTATATAAATAAATATATATATATATATATATATATATGTGTGTGTGTGTGTGTGTGTGTGTGTGTGTGTGTGTGTGTGTGTGTGTGTGTGTGTGTGTGTGTGTGTGTGTGTGTGTGTGTGTGTGTGTGTGTGTGTGTGTGTGTGTGTGTGTGTGTGTGTGTGTGTGTGTGTGTGTGTGTGTGTGTGTGTGTGTGTGTGTGATACTGATACTTTAGATTCTTCAATACAGGTTGTCAAAATTGTATAAAAAAACAATTGAAAAGAAGAGATTGGAGGAAATAATATGTAGTACATGTGGTTTGGACAGTCAATTTTGTCTGATTTACCTTACTTTTAGTAGATAAATGTGAAATCACAAATGTTATCCTCAATTGTGATGCACAATACCTTTTGTTTTATTCAGGCGTTCAATATTTAATTTTCAATATGTTTTTATACGAAGTAAGTATCTGAATTTCCTTCAATGATCTTATAGCCAAACAGTAGAAGACAACGAAGAAGTGTGTGAGAACCAAAATAGGTGAGGAATGGGCCATCTTATGCTTGAAATATAGCTAATGCATTATTATCTCCTCAAAATGAATCATGCTTACCATATATGAAAAATCATTTTGGAAGAAATATAAAAAACACCCATGTATTCAATGTGACATCGCATTTATTCATGGAAAAAGTAAAAGTTAATGAAACTTAAATTTATTTAGTGTTATCAGCATTGTTCATGGAGACATAAATAGTTTGTTTTGTTTTATCAAGATTAAAGTTTTAAAAAATAAATTGGTCCCATCCAGTCAAAATTGTTACATTCAAGAAAATATTTAAAAAAAAAACAAATTATTAACCCATAAATTATTTTGTGTATTAATTTTAAATCAAACACAGATTTTTTGAGTCTACTAAGTTGTATTTAATTAACAAAAACACATTAAAAATTATATTGTGACAATTGTTTCGCCTTGTTAGGGCATTATCAAACGAATGTTCGTTAAAACGAATTCGTTTGATAATGCCCTAACAAGGCGAAACAATTGTCACAATATAATTTTTTATTTGTTTTTGTTAATAAAATACAACTTAGTAGACTCAAAAAATCTGTGTTTGATTTAAAATTAATACATAAATTAAAATGGAATTCTACTAATTAAACGCCAAATCAATAAATACATAAATTATTTTTCAAAGAAATTTGTTAACTTGTTACATATAATTCAGTAGTATTTTAGTTGTAATATTTAAAAAATATCAATTTGTGCATTATTTAATCATATTATTTTGCTGCTATATTTTTTAGTGGGGGGTTATTTTCTACATCCCCTCATGGGTGCGCAACAGCTATCAGCTAACCAGGGTTCGGAATTAAAAATTAAAAGAATCGGAGAAAAAATTAGCCATATGGAGTGGTGTACAAAATGTGCAACTTGAGATTTAAATACCGTTTATGAATTAAAGACCTTTTCTCGGTTTAATTCCGAACCCTTAAACAAGAGTGCGTTCACACACAAAGTGGCTGTCTGTTTCCCGGTTTTCGTTAGATTTCTTTCACTCGACTGAAAACCACCCAAACATTCACAGCCAAAATCAACTGTCGACTCGATTTTTTATTTTATTTATTTATTTCACGGATACATACATTTTTATTATTTTACTATATGTAGTACGGCTCTTTAGGCATGGCCTGTGTTGAGCCGAAATACTTACATGTTAATACAATTTATTATTATTATTATTTGTTAAATTAATTGTAAATCAAGGGTAGCCAACCCGTGGCCCGCTGGGAGTCTACTTGTGGCCCGCGGAGCATTTAATTTTTTTCCCTTAAGTATACATAAAACTACCAAAAGAATATTCCATTGTGCGTAGTTCCATATTTGGGTATATTTCACTATCGTGGCAATTTCTTCTATGGTATATTCGTGTTAACAAACAATCACAACATTTCGCGATCGACTTATAAATACACATTGATAAGAATACAAGCTGCTAAACCGACTCAAAGCCAAAATGATATACAAAAGCTATTTTGCAATAGCCATGATACTAGCAAAAAATCGAAGCAATGTTCAGATGGTGAAATGGTTAAGAAATGTTTGGAGAGTGTCGTTAAAATTCTGTGTCCAGAACAGAAAACGGATTTCTCTTTGTTAAATCTTCTTTAAAAAAACAATATAATTCATGTTTGCGTTGAATAAAAAAAGCTATATTGTTTTACGGACCGGTAAGAAATCTCATTTTTAAAATCTGGCCCGGCTGCTGAAAAGGTTGGCCACCCATGTTTGTGAATCATGTTAAAAAGAGGTCGCTCACGTATTACTGCATCTCATAATCTTTACTGCTTCAATCGAGGATTCTTACACGATCACAATAATTACCTAATTTGATACAGCTAAAACAAAAACTTGCGGCCGTTTAGTGTACTGTTTTGTTTGCATATATCTAGCTATAATCTTCTTCCTGGCTCCTGGTTGGGGTCGGCTCTCCTTATTCTCAGGTTGTAGGTCCTTCTACTATATACAACGTCACCTAGGCCATGGCTTCGAATCATGTTTTCTTTCTGTAGCATCCATGAATTTTTCGATCTCCTTCTGGATGTCTTTCGAGGTAGATCCATGGCGATTGCCAGGTTTACAACATGTTCAGGTTCTCTACACCCTTTATGGCCATACTATCTCAATTGCCTTTCCCATGCCTTACTATTGATGTATGTTACTCCCAGTTTTCCACGAATGCGTGAACTCTTCATTGTACTCTTAATCGTCTCTTAAGGGACACTCTCTAGAGTGCGAGTGTTTTTGCCTAGAATTTTCACTCATGAATTTTCATTAAATTATAGTAACTTTAAACATAAAGAGTAAATCCACTCACGAGAAGGCATAGGCTATGAAACTTATAAAGTTGAAGCCTGAGTAGGGACATGATAAGCGGTGTCGCATAAGCCGTAGCTAGATTTCAGAGTCACTTGGAAGCCAGGTAATTAAAAAAAAATCTCTAGGGTTCACCACGGTACAGCAGTAATTCTCGCTCCCAGGATAACAGAATACGATCTTCTTCTTCTTCTTCTTCTTCTTTTTGATGGCTTTTCACCCATTTAGGGTGTTATAGCCAGTGTCGAGTTATTTTTTATTTACACTTTTACATTTGACTTTCAAGTGTTAGTATTCCTGTTAGTGGGGTTAGTTTTATTAGTAATGTTAGTTTGTTTAGTGAGTTTTCATACACCTTTACAAATTTATACAATTAATTTTAAGATATTTACAAATTATTTTGTATACAAGTTTCTTAGGGGATGTTAATAAGGTTAAGATGTTAGTGGGAAATGGAACGATTATGCTGGAGAGGTCTGAAAGGAAGCTCGGGTAGCCGTCATTCAACGGGCACCCGAAGAACATGAGATCTAGATCCTCCTCTTCAAGACGACATTCACAGAAGATGATCAGCGATTCCAGTAGACAGTTGATATTGGCTCTAGACAGCGCAGCTTTGTGCGTGGACGTCGGCATAGGCCTTCACGCGGCACGCCTAGCCGCAGTTTTGCACCGCACCGCCCACAGCCCCGACGCTTGTTCAGGCCGCAAGTGCGCGCCGGGTGCGCGTGCAGGCCGCTGCGGCGGTTCACGCACGTGCTGTACTTTGTGTTCTCGTTCGGCTTCCTGCTGACGCGCTCGCTCGTGGTGGCCATGGCCGCCGCCAGCATCAACAGCCAGGCGCGCCGCCCGGCTGTGTCGCTGTACGCCGTGCCATCCGAGTCCTACTGCCAGGAGGTGAGCGCCAAACCAAACTACTTTTTTGTTTGTTTTATGCATTAATTTTAATACAAACACAGATTTTTGAGTCTACTAAGTTGTATTTTATTAACAAAAACATATAAAAAATTATACTGTGACAATTGTTTCGCCTTGTTAGGGCATTATCAAACGAATGTGAAGATCAAATGGACTACGGTCCTTATGTAGCTTTACAATTCTTAGTGACAGTTTTAACATGTGAAGCAATAATTTATGGGAGACAACAGTAGCTAATGGGGGTGTAGGTACGTACCCTTATATTTATTAATCTTCACATTCGTTTTATAATGCCCTAACAAGGCGAAACAATGTCACAATATATATATATTTTTTTTTTAGTAAAATACAACTAAGTAGACTCAAAAATCTGTGTTTGATTTAAAAGTAATACTAAAATTTAAATGGAGTTCTACAAATCAAACGCCAAATCAATAAATACTTTTTTGTACTTGTTATTATAATATATTATATAGTTGTTATTAAAATATATATTATATCGCGCACTCCTTTCAAGAACGCCATAAATCAAAAAACTTGATTTTTCAGGAGAACGTGTTTAAAGTTTAAAAATATAATACAATGTATGAAAAATAAATATCAAGGCACTTATTGAACTTTTTACTGTGCAACAGATCTTTTTAGGTAAAACCTGAAGGTTTTTTCCCCATTTGAAAAATATTTAATATATTTAAAAAAATAATCAAATAATACCTTTTCTTCAAAATGCAAAAACAATACATTCTGCCCTGTAGCGGGTAAATATTAAGTTAAAATATGCCGCTTTTGCTGGGAGTTAGTAAATTTTCTGGGCGTTACGAAAACATGCACAACTGAAAATTATCGATTTTTGATTTATGACGTTCTTGAAAGGAGTGAGCGATATGTACACTTATAAGTTTTATACATAACGTAAAAGGTTCGGCGTTTTTTGGATCAAGTAACTACAGATGTAGTGGCACTCACAGGACTAAACTTTTTCTACGTCACCAGAGGACTCATCCTTACCGTAAGTTACATTTAATTATGTTCAAAACACAAAGTATTGTTATAATTATTTCATGGATATCTCAAAAAACTAAAATAAAACTTATATTTTTCATATTGATTATAATAATAATATAATCCAACACACATAACATTTAGTTGAAGTAACCTTGAGATTTGGGCAATAAAGCTCTTTAACATGCTTTCATTGTCCACACAATCATTAAATAACGAAACTTTGTATAAAAGATCTATCAGTCAATGAATAATGCATTAAGCTAAAAACCACACTCAAATTGTTGAAATAAATTATATCCAGGATTCGGACCTCACATACTAATAGTTTCTGCTCAATAAAAAGCTTCTTTTCATCTCACCAATAGGTGATAATTCATGTCTCTGGTGAAGTTCTAGTGATTCAAGAACAAGGTTTCTAAATTGGTTCATATATAGAACTTCCAAGAATTTGAGTGGTGTGGTTGTCAATAATGGGTAGAATTGGTGAATGTTACACTTGTGTAAAGTGATCACTTAAACCAGCCTATGACGGTCGTCAGCCCCGTAAATGTCCAGACTTCCATATGTCTTCTTCATCTTTGCTAGATGTCAAAAAAAAATTATGAAAAATAACTCCCATAATTGGAGATAATCCAGATTTGTATTTGGACACACTCAAAATGTTGTAGCTAAAAACCCATTTAAATCGCGTCATTCGGCCACGTCATCCATGATTGAAGATGTGCCTGGCGGAAATTTCCGCGGGTGTTCATTGGTTATTATGTATGGTTCCCCATTTAAACTCTTGATAGATTTGAATCCAAAATTTAGAGAAGTGAAGAGATTGAGGTATATAATATGAAATCCCCAGGAGGTCACATTTCTGTAAATTTAAACTGTTAATAAATTTATGATTTAAAAAATCAATGAAGTTATTTATTGAAAATGCTTGATGGAATTCAATTTGTGTTTTTTTTAAATATCTTTTTAGTATTTTTAAAAATATATTTGTATAAATAGTTTTAGGAAATTATGCTGCTGAAAGTTGTATAACGTATTTTGACGTGATTTTTTTACTATTTTCACTAGATAGCTGGAACGATTGTAACGTATGAGTTAGTGCTGGTCCAGTTCAACGCAAGTCCTCCACCGGTTACTGCCAACATCACCGTCACGGACCATCATTGTGGCATTACCTCGTGAAGAACAAACAGGAATAAATAAAACCTGCCTTTGTAATCATTTTAGAATAAGGATCATTGAAAAGATAAGGTGGTATGGACATGTGGAGCGAATGAATAACGAGAGAATGACTAAGAAAGTGCGTTTGGCGAATGTAAGTGGGAGAACAGAACGAGGACGGCCGAAAAAGACTTGGCACAATCAGTCAGAACCTAAAATATGATAGTGTCAAAAGTCTGCGTAATTGGTGGGCAAGTGTGACTAGATGTATGGATGTGGAGGAAGCTAGAAGTGTATGTCAGGACAAAAGAGTGTGGCGTTTCATCCTCTCAGCCTATCCCTGCGTGGAAACGGCAGTATTAATAGTCATTTATTTGTTAAAAATATATAAGTACAAATACGTCCATATATACATAAATACATATACATATTTTTGGTGGTTGCGAAGATCAACCATCCATCTTACCTGTCTTGTCGGTGTAGTTCTTTTTTTCGTACTTTTTTAATATTTATTATATATATCCATATAATATTCACCCAGAAAAAGAAAAAAAAAGTAAAATATAAGTTAATGACACAATTTTTACAATATTAACTCTTGATCGTTAGTTTACCCCCTATTTTTAATAAAATATTTTTTCAATTATGTATTTCAAAAACTATCACGAGTTATTTTCATATAACATACTTCAGTATTATCAGTCATGTTCCTACGTACAAGCACAATTGACGCTATGAATACACATAAAACATTGGTTTAGTTAATACAAATGTTTTATTTTATATACGAAAAATAAACAATTAAACATTATTTGATATTTTATTTTAAACAAACACGTTACCTTGAACTATAATTTTCAAATATATAGTTTAGTAGGTACCTAAGAGTTTATAGAGGTAGTAGGTATATAGAATATTTCCAAAAATTAATCTCAAAATTAATGATGGTTTCTGCTAATTTATTTATTTTATTATTGTGCTCTTATTAGGTACAGTAAAAACTTTCAACATTTGAATTTTACAGATTTTAAGTATGTAGTCATGTCTCAAGTTGACAAGCCTTCTCCCTATGCTCCACTTTGCCTTGCAATATAATATGTCGCTCACTCCTTTTAACAACGTCATACGTCAAAAAACTTGATTTTTCAGGATAACGTTTTTAAAGTTTGAATATAATAAAATGTATAAATAATAAATATCAAGCCATTTATTGAACTTTTTACAGATTTGTGCAACAGATCTTTTTAGATAAAACCAGAAGGTTTTTTCTCCATTTGAAAAATATTTAGTAGAAATAGTACATTTTCTGGGCATTCCGAAAACATGCACAACTGAAAATTGACGATATTGAAAGGAGTGAGCGATGTATTACTTGGAATTTCTATTCACTAATAAAATAACTAAATTACTCTAGCATTATTTTGTTTATAGTATCTATCTCTCTTTTATTAAAAAATTTTACTGTAATAATTAGAAAAATGATATCTTGGCAATACCTTACAAGTTGTAACGCTTAAAATGCGTTTCCTGAAAAGTACCAATTCGTCACTCACCTAAAGTTTTGGTGAAAGTAGACGATTGTTGCAGTGATTACAGCATCACGAAAAACGAAAATAAGCACTAGGAAAGAAGCTTTTATTGGACTAATATAAATAAAAATTGTGATAATTTTTTCCACGTAAAACACGTAGAATTCATTTTTTCAGCTCTTTTTGATCAAACACGAAGGAATATAACAAATAAATTATTTCATAACTCAAACAAACGTCATTTTTCATCGTGTAGCGTTAGTAAAAATAAGTACTAGGGATGAAGTTTTATTAGACTAATGTAAATAAATATTGTGAAAGTTCTTGCTTTATAAAATGCAAAACTCGTAAAATTAATTTATTTTCAGCTGTCTTTGATCAAACACGAAGGAATATAACATATTAACTATGCATTTCATACTTCAAACAAACATTATCATTTTCCATCGTGTAGCAGTAACCACAGGTAACATTGAAACTTAATGACACTTGTGATCGATGTGATAAATGATGGCCAGAGAGTAAACAATTTGTTGTACGAGTATACAGCTTTCATAATGCATTTCCCATAGATTGTATCGCTATGCCCATTCTAGCAAACTTTACATCGTATATAAATACAATTTACGTTTTTCCAAACCTTTAGAAATGCAAAGTT
Organism: Brachycentrus maculatus; assembly: GCF_059751285.1. Classification (NCBI taxonomy): domain Eukaryota; kingdom Metazoa; phylum Arthropoda; class Insecta; order Trichoptera; family Brachycentridae; genus Brachycentrus; species Brachycentrus maculatus. The sequence continues at coordinate 770,420 of NW_028280858.1, forward strand.
TTACTTGAGAGGTGGAGTTAGCAAAGAATTTAAATATTTGAGCGGATAAGTACTATAAATTGGCACTACCTGAATATACGAGAATCGTTTTTTATTTTTTAATATTTGGTAAGGTATTTCAGATATTGAATTATGAATAAAGGCGTTAAGCAATATTTGGAAAAGTTGTGGAAATCTGGCGAAGAATGGTCAGCAATCAACTCTCAACAACCGCCATTGACTATCTCCACACAAATACTGTCAAAGTAAGTTAATTTAAAAATAATATGAAGGTCTCTTTGTACTTTCGGATTTATTTAAAGATAATGAATAATAATAAAACCCTTATCCGCACCCCAATGGTGCATAGGGCACTGTGTCATATTAACGCAGTGTTATCTTAATCGTTTACACATGAAGGAAGGTGATGAGCCCTCCGCTTCAGGTACCAGTCCATGGTAATATTGAATAAATATTACAGTGAAAAAATCACTTATATTTATTTTACCCCCCTTGGGAATCGAACCCGGGACCTCCAGAACGGTAGCCGAGCGTGCTGACCATTACACTACGGAGGCGGACTAAAGATACTGGAAGAAAATTGAAATATGATTTCAATTTGAGGAACTTGCCGGTTTCGAAGACCGGTAGACATTATGATTAAGTTATAATAAAATATTTATAGTGATTTTAAAACAAAGTTACATTTTAATTATAAAATTAAAATAATTTAATTTTGAAAATAAACTATTTAACTAAAACCCAATAAAATCATTTATATCAAATGCTTTCTTAGCACATTATAAGTATATCGAAACGTTTTTTTTTTAAAAAAGGGAAACATCTGTTTTTATTATTTTACAAACATTTTAATTTAATGCTTTTTCTGTGAGCCTAAGCGGCTCATTATTAGAAATAGGTATCGAATTCTGGTAGAGTGGGTTCGAACCGAAAAACTCTTACTTAGTCCGCGACACTAACCACGGGACCACAACCCGACCACCTAAATTTCTTAAATAATATACTTAGCGTAGATAAATAATTAATTACATTTAATAATATTATTTCAGACCTACAATTCCTGAAAAAAATATCTCAAAAGATTTTGTCATAATGGAGGGTATGTTATTTTTCAAATATTATTTTTATGACAGCTTATGTTATATTTACATGAAAATTTATTACAATGCATAAATACTATAAAACACTAAAAAAATCTAAAATATTTTCACTTTATACAGAGCGAGCCAGACAGATGATTTTTGGTGAATTTTTGTTGAAGTCACCAAAAAATATATGATAAAAAGTGACTTAAACTTTTAATTCTTCTATCCCTTATACGCACCCAATAATGGATAGGGCACTGCACGCACACACTTAATTTAAAACGTATTGCAAAATTAACGAGAATATTTTTTTTCAGAACTGATTGCACCCAATCTAATGCCTAATTTTGGACCCTTACCAAGGCATAATCTAAAAGAGGATACTTTTTATCGAGCTATTGGTCCTGTACTCACTTGTGGACAATTCTTTGGTATCATGCCCATCGTTGGAGTGCTAGATACAGATCCAACAAAATTACGGTTAGTTTTTATCAATAATTACAATATACAACATTTTGAGTGTGTCCAAATACTTGTTCACAAAATCTGGATTATGTGAACAAGTGTTTGGACACACTCAAAATGTTGTAAATAAATTATCTGGTCAAACAATAATCTTAAATAATAAAAATGAAAATGGTATTTTCTGGCGTTTCTCATGTGTGTGATTATAATCCAGGATTCGGACCTCACATACTAATATAAGAGTTTCTGCTTAATAAAAGAGCTTCTTTACATCTCACCAATAGATGTCTCTAGTGAAGTTCTAGTGATTCAAGAACAAGGTTTCTAAATTGGTTCATATATATAGAACTTCCAAGAATGTGAGTAGTGTGGTTGTCAATAATGGGTAGAATTGGTGAATGTTACACGTGTGTAAAGTGATCACTTAAACCAGCCGATGACGGTCGTCAGCCCCGTAAATGCCCAGACTTCCATATTCTTCTTCATCTTTGATGAGATGTCAAAAAATAATTACAATATATATCATCAATGTCGTTATCACTGAATTTAATTTTCAACTATTTTCTCCTGTATCCCTCAAGGAAAATATTTATTCGGGGAAAATACAGTATTAGGCGATTGCCGTGTACGCGATAGGCGCCTACTACCGACATCTCAGAATACGCGGCTGCCGTGTACATTTAAAAAACGAGATTTTCCATGATATTATTCAAAAGTATCCCTAGCTGGATATCATACGTATGTACTACGGCCTCGGCTGATGTATTTCGTTTTCTAAAGACGACCCCCGTGTGAGTATGGCTATATAATGACTGACGATTGCTATAATAATTCATTAGAATCTCGGTAAATGTCGCTTCAAACTCACAATAATAGGCACATTTTTTTTTAAACCCTTACCGCACCCCAATGGTGCATAGGGCACTGCTTCATATAAACGCAGTGTTATCTCGATCGATTACACATGAAGGAAAGGTGATCAGCCCTCCACTTCAGGTACCAGTCCAGTGTAATATTGAATAAATATTAGAGTGAAAAAATCACTTATATTTATTAAACCCCCCTGGGAATCGAACCCGGGACCTCCAGAACGGTAGGCTAGCATGCTGACCATTACACTACGGAGGCGGACTCGTGAATACTCGTAATTTGTACATTTAAACAGCGTGAATATATTGGTGATTGCTACCCAAATATAATATGCGATTACTTAAGCCGACCGATGATAGATCATGAACTCTGTAAATGACAAAACAGACATTCTTATCAAACTGATTCGTTTCTGTGAGACATCTATAATAAATAATTTATATTATTAATTTTCTTGCATTTTAATGAGTTTATATAATTATTTTGAGAAACGAAAAGACTTTGTTTTTTGATCCACTAAATTCTTTTATAAAAAACAAACTAGTTTCGGGAACAACCTGTTACCGAAACTTCAGGGTTTAATTTATGACTATAGACTATAATTGTAAATTAAACTATAAATAATTATAAATTAAATAATAAAAAATTAAAATAATTATAAATTAAACTATATTATAAAAGGGTTTAATTTATGACTATAAACTATGGTTGTTGCCGAAACTAGTTGGTTGTTAATAAAAATGTGAGTGACTCAAAAAACAATGTCTTTTTATTTCTCAAAATAATATATCACTTTTAATATTAAAAAAAATAATATATATGTATATATATATATATATATATATATATATATATATATATATATATATATATATATATATATATATATATATATATATATATACATATATATGGTTTTATATAATATTATAATATATACAAAGTTGTTACTGCATTCTATAAAATGCAGTTTCACCAAGAAATCTAAGTACAAAACTAATCTAAATTACAAAGATTTGTTTATTTTTCAGGTTTAAGTTGATTTCGTGGCGAATGGGCTACAGTATGATCATATTTATTGGGCTTTTCACTGTAGGTTTTGCTTGCGTTTACAATTTTATGGGAACACACATCAGTTTTCAAAACTTTGGTATGTATTTATCCAGGTTATTCATGTGGTATGTAAAAAAATAGCATCAATGCTTTTAGATTTATTCAATATAATATATAAAGTTAAATATAATATATTAAATATATGGTTAAATGTAATATATTAAATAAATATATAAAGTCCGCCTCCGTAAAAGTGGAAAAAAGTCGGGGGGTCAATACTTTGAAGGGAACCCAGACACGTCACATCTAAATAATGTACATCGCTATTGTTTAATATTTCTTAATATATAATCATAAAAAAATTGTAAATTACTCGATTGTTATACGTTAAGGTTTCCAGGCCCCTTTTTCTGGAAATCGACTACGGGGCAAGACAAGGTAGACAAACGCTCAATAATATACACAAAAAATCCTCCTTCATTTCAAAGTGAGATTTCGAGTACCTACCTATTTTTATTTGGTAAAATAGTGTTTCAAGTTTTTTCTACGATAGTTCGAAGGTGTTTTATTTTTTGATTCCCCCGGAAACAATTTATAATGTATGATGTTACAATATGCCGAATAATTTCATGAGAATTGTGCATTTGTGTTCACCAGGTAATGTGGTCTTCTACTTCAGCGCATTCCTGACGCACGCGGCTTTCCTGCGCATCTGTCCGTACTGGCCAAAGCTGAACTTGGCCATCGCCAAGGCGGAAATCAAGCGAACTCTTCGTCACGGAAAGCAGCGAACACTCTACCACAGATTCGGGATCTACAGCTTCCTCGTACTATTCTTCGCACTTGGTGCGTTTATTCGAGGCTACCTACCCATTACTTGCATAATTTTTTTCATTTTATTTTTTATTTAATATAGTTACACTTTTAAGTACAACACAATACAATTTCTAAACATTTATACATATGGCAAACTTATAGTTTTAGATTCGCTGTGCCTCTCCAAAAAAGAGACTTAGCTCTTGTGCTTGGAGAGGGACTTACACTCAAAGTTTAATGTTTTATATAATTAATGGTATGATAGTCTTTTTTTTCTCTCAAGATTTATATGTAATGGGCATTAATTTTTTTCTTTAGAATTTTTATATCTTTTATTTTTTAAATTTCTTTAGGGAGTTTATTGAAATATTTAATTCCCAAATATTTGAAGTTTTGTTGAAATTGTTTAGTATTTACATTTTGGAGTTGAAAAATCATTTAATAATCTCGAAGATAAACTTTTTTAATTCAAATATTTGTCACCCTTTAGTAATTAAAAATTGCGTTTTTTTTATTTTTAATTTAAATAGTAAAACAATTTATTAGATCGTGAAAAACTGTCAGCCATTTTGTAAAAATACATACTGTTGACAATGTTAATTATTTCATTTGACATAGATACACAGGCGTCGTAGCAAAAAAGACAAAAGCGTCGTGACGTCGTGGTTGTTGGGTAAAATTTGACCGAGAAACTGGCTGGTGGGTTCGATTACCGCAAATTGCAAAATGAATTAAATAATTGTTCCACCGCATTCCCAGATCTGATACAAAAGCATATAAGGCTTCGTGACAGACCTCTTGCAAAGCATTTGTATTGTTTTTGTTTTATGAACTATATTGCGAAATTGAAAAAAAAACATTTTCAGATGGTCTGAATGTTTGTGATATGAGAGAAGAGTTCATAAAATATACGAATGTAGAATGCTAATCAGATGCAGATATAATAGTAACGGAATGTGTTAGTGACCAAGGGTAATGACTAGTATAGCTTTTTTTGTACATTGTAACATTAGCGATCGATAAGATCAAGATTATAATTGGTATATTTAGTGGTATTTTTTAGTTGAGCACTTGTTGAGCATCGCATCTGGAATAGCAGTGGTATACAGATGTAACGAGGACCAACGAACTGATGAAAAGTTCTACAGAGCTTCGTTCACTCAAATTTTCTCTTACACTGATTATGCTGTGTGGAAAGGAGTTTGCTTACAGGTATGTATAGTCTGTCCTTACAAAGAAGAGCTTTTTTTCTCATAGACCCACCCTCTGTCAGTTGAATATTGAATTTTCGTAAACGTCAAATTTGTTTTCCACAGCTCGGCTGTCCAAACTCAAACACAGTAAGGGACATTTTTTTGTAGTACGTTTTTTGCATTTTTGGACTAAGTAGATTCTACTTAGTCCAAAAATGCAAAAAAAAACGTACTACAAAAAAATGCCTTTTACTGTGTTTTAAGTTTGGACAGCCGAGCTGACACAGTGGTAATTACAATGAAATGTTCAAAATTTGTTTTTTTTTAATGTGGCATATCTCAAAAAATACATCCGATAAATTCTAAGTGCTATTTCGGATTCTGCAGCCAAAAATTAACTAGGAACAGTTAAAAAATCGCGAGAATTAAAATGTGCGTTGGTTATTTATGTACAATTTAAATATGATGACGTTTTTTTCAGATCACAAATTTAGCCGCAACATTCCACTGGAGTTTGAAAGATCTCTTTATCATTCTCTTAAGTGTTGGTCTCACGGATCGCTTCGGACAACTAAACGAATCTTTGAATGTAGCATTTGGAAAGGTAATTTAAACATTAATACATATGAAACAATAACGTAGTCATAATTATCTATCTTTAAACTATCTTATTTATAATATTGCATACGAAAAAGCGTTACTGCATTTATTATATACATTTAACTGAACTGAACTGAAAGCAGTTATAGTAAATAAAAGTCTATCAGCGGAAGTTAAACTGGCAGTACACAACGGAGTCCTGGTACCAACCTTAATATATGAAAGTGAAGAATTAACTCTTGATCATTTACCCATTCTTTTATTTTGCCTTTGTTTCATATTTTATTTTGACTTCTAACATCCGTCGGCAACAAATAAAAAATGTTTGGAACGATATATTGAAGTGTTCGACTCCCATATTTACTGTTGATTCTATCAAACCTTCTTTGGGTGTAAATCGTGTATCATGGTTCATATTCATCTTCAGTTTTTGCATGTTTTGAAAATATTTTCCTACAGATGTTTATCTTTGAAATCTTGTTCGGTTTTCCCGGGATTTCCAGGGTTCGGATTTCCGGGGTACCGAATTCCGATGTTACACTGTATCTAGTTATTAAATCTTATTTTTATTCGTGTTTGTAACTTTTGAAGAACTTACCGGAGAACTTTTGGAGTGCAACTCGCAATGAATATGCCCACCTGACAAGATTGGTTTCCAAAGTCGACAATGCAATCAACGAAATCATTTTTCTCTCTTTTGCCAACAACCTTTACAGCATTTGCCTTCAACTTTTCAACAGCTTAAGGTAAGAATTTATTTATTATTTTTTATTTGTTTACATATTACATATTGTATAAATATGATATAATATATGATTCGAATCCCACTTAGGCATGGCCTGTAAGTGGGTATTCAATATATATGGTATGTAATAATTTTTATTGTGGAAGAGGCGGAGATTGCCTGTAAAGACAGATTTGTGTGGCATTCCATTCACTCTGCTTACACAAGTAGAGAAGCGGCGTAGTGGTTAGTTAGTTAGTTAATTTTAAATAATTTTAAACTAAAAAAGAAGTGGAGAAATAAGCAAAACAGTCAAATAAATCAGAAATATTAGGGCAAAGTTATAAATCAAGAAACAGTTAAATGTTAAAACAGTTAATAAAATAAAATAAAATCTAAAATCAGTGTATTTGAAGAATTCAATATTGATAAAAACCAATTTATAACAATTCGAATTTCGAGTGTGTCCAAATACTTGTTCACAAAATCTGGATTATCTCCAATTACAAGATTTTATATTTATTATTTTTGACATCTTATCAAAGATGAAGAAGAATATGGAAGTCTGGGCATTTACGGGGCTGACGACCGTCATAGGCTGGTTTAAGTGATCACTTTACACACGTGTAACATTCACCAATTCTACCCACTATTGACAACCACACTACTCAAATTCTTGGAAGTTCTATATATATGAACAAATTTAAAAACCTTGTTATTGAATCACTAGAACTTCACTAAAAAAGCTTCTTTACATCTCACCAATAGATGTCTCTAGTGAAGTTCTAGTGATTCAAGAACAAGGTTTCTAAATTGGTTCATTGAATATGCTACTAGACAAAAGGATAAAATAAGACTACCATTATTGAAAAGAGCTGAGTCGCAAAATTGCTTGATGTATAAGGGTTTAAAAATGTATGATGAGATGCCTGAATGTATGAAGAATGAAAAATGTCTGAAAGAATTTAAAAATAAATGTCTAAGTTACTGTAAGGAAATGTAAATATATAAAGATGATGTAAAAGTATATAATAGTTTATATTAGTTTTAATATAAGCTAACTTAAGAAATAAATAAAAAAAATTAAAAAAATATATATAGAACTTCCAAGAATTTGAGTAGTGTGGTTGTCAATAGTGGGTACAATTGGTGAATGTTACACGTGTGTAAATTGATCACTTAAACCAGCCTATGACGGTCGTCAGCCCCGTAAATGCCCAGACTTCCATATTCTTCTTCATCTTTGATGAGATGTCAAAAATAATAATTCGAATTTCTTTAAAAAAATTATTCATACCCATCGGACAAAAATAGACACATTGGTCCCTGAAGAAAGAAATGTAGATGGCTTGAGCAAACGTCCCTGCCACATCTTAAGAATACAAGAAGTTTACATAAATACAACCTTCATACTTTTACGCTTTTTTAATAACCCTAAGTTTTATTTATCGTGCATTTTTTTTTCATTTTATTATAATAAGAACCTTTTTTATAATCAAAACGTAACTTCGTTTTAAAATCACTATAAATATTTAATTATAACTTAATTACAATGTCTACCGGTTTCGAAGCTAACCGCTTCTTTATCAAGACTGACAATAATAGTAGTATTAATCAGTCTTGATAAAGAAGCGGTTAGCTTCGAAACCGGTAGACATTATAATTAAGATATAAGAAAATATTTATGGTGATTTTAAAACAAAGTTACATTTTAATTATAAAATGGAAAATCACAAAGTTAGTTATTCAAATATAAAATATGACCTTATTTTTAGCTCGGCACAAAAGGAAAAAGCTCCAACTCTGCCATGCTGGAAACTTGCTGATGGGTATGCTATTAGATTTTGTAGATTAACAATCATTCAGATCAGTGATTCCCAAAGTGGTCTATATCGACCCCCAGGGGTCTACGACGACTTGGAAGGGGTATATGTCAGCGAA